>NC_139514.1:32915064-33472564 GCF_947247035.1 Vipera ursinii | reverse complement strand
TGGTGGAGCAGTGGGCTGATGCCTCCTTAAGTAACACCAGCTGCCTGCAATTAGTGCAGGTTCACATCCCACCAGGCTCAAGGTTGACTCAGCCTTTCATCCTTCCGAGGTAGGTAAAATGAGGACCCAGATTGTTGGGGGCAATAAGCTGACTTTGTAATAATGCCGCTTGGGGTGTGTGTGAAAGCCCTAACAAGCAGGCATATACATAGAATGAAGGCTACTGCTAAGCTTGTAAGCTGCCCTGAGTCTTCGGAGAAGGGCGGGATATAAATGTAATAAAAATAAAATAAATAAAATAAATAAAATGGGTGACCCTTTTGTTAAATCTCTCCGGGTTATCCATGACCTTATTGTTGTTAGTTGCAAAGTCGTGTCCGACTCATTGTGACCCCATGGACAACTTTCCTCCAGGCCTTCCTGTCCTCTACCATCTTCTGGAATCCATTTAGGCTCACACCTACTGCTTCACTGACTCCATCCAGCCATCTCATTCTCTGTCGTCCCCTTCTTCTCCTGCCCTCAACCTTTCCCAGCATTAGGCTCTTCTCCAGTGAGTCCTTCCTTCTCATTAGGTGGCCAAAGTATTTGAGTTTCAACTTCAGGATCTGAACTTCCAAAGAGCAGTCAGGGATGATCTCCTCTAGGACTAACTGGTTTGATTGACTTGCAGTCCAAGGGACTCACAGGAGTCTTCTCCAGCACCATAGTTCAAAGGCCTCAATTCTTTGGCGCTCATCCTTATCCTTATCCAAACTAGAGCCTTTAACTACTGTTCTCACCTTGAGATCTTTATTCATGAATTTTTCACTTTTGTTTTATGAAAAATTAGATTTAACCACTTGAATTTTAAATACCGAGCTCTTGTACTTGAATGTAAGAAGTAAAGGGCAATGAAAAAGGCATTGGGACAAATTGCCTATGAAGAAAGATGATTATGTTTGGGTATTTTGCTTTTTTTTTTTGAGAAGGCAGAAGTCATAATAAGGAAGTATCTACTGTATATGTGTATTTTTTAGATAAATTTAAAGGGATACCCAACAAACTGTGAACATGATCTACACTATGGAAAAAAGCACAATGATAATATCACCCATTTTGTTGTATTAAAATATTATCTTTTACTCATACTGGAATCTAAGGACACCCAATTAAGTGGCGGTACTTTTTCATAATGTAATTCATGTTTAGTCTTTATGACACATATTTATATAGTATTCTGATGAAGTTTGGCAAATTTATAGAGGAGAAATCAATGGTCACTAATCATAATGGCTGTATATTTGAACTGACATTTCAAATTAAACTGATTCAATTTTTTGAATTGTGAAATAGATTTCCCAAATTATCCAAAAATCTTCAAAGGCTCTGATCTAATCCAATTTTCTCAATGTATTTGGAAAGTTTATTCAATTTGGAAACTTGTTCAATATCTTTAATCAAAGTTTCATGCATAATAGATGTTAGTAAAAATATATTGGGAAACAGATACAAGTTTTCAACTTTATATTTAAGAGTCACTTTTTGATTTCCATGTTCGGTCCTTGCTGTCTATAAAAAGTGTGATGCCAAATCTAAAAGAGAATTAGTGGAGAGGAGAATGACAGAAGAAAAGCTTTAGCTATACTTTAACAAATGCTGTTGGAGGTTATAATGCAATGAATTTGCTCAAATAGTTTCCTTAATCAAACTTTATATTCTGTGACTCCATATCACATATATTCCCTTAATATCCTGCCAAACACCCACTTTGTTGCCAAGTTATCAGTTTTAACATCATGAATAGGGAAATTTTTAAATACATGGGAGTAATCATATAAATCATAAATGCATTAAATTCTAACTACAGTTAATTAAATATTGATGATATTACCTTGACCCTCACTACCTTATACTAGTTCCACCTACTTTCTGTAATGTAATTTTTGGCATGCCTTTCAAAAACTGAGTGTCTTCTTCTTCAGACACAAGTTTTATTTCTCAGTTCTGCTCTTATTTTAGTAATCTTTACAGATATACACAGGGCTTTTTTCCTCATAGAACGTTCAGAACGGAGTTCCGGCACCTTTTTTGGATAGAACCTTGTAGGGTAGGCAAGGTGGGTTGTATGACATGTGTGAATTCCTGCACCTTTTTCTTTTACAAAAAAAGCACTGGATATACAGTAGATGCTCCTTTATGCTGACAGATAATAGATAGCCCTCTAGTTTGAGAATATATATCTCTCATAACATGATAAAATCTCAAAGAATGGGAATATAAAGACCCATAGATGGATCATCTCCTCAGTCCCACAGATAAGCATAACAAAGAATAGATTCACCAGCCAAAGAAACATCATATCTTTTTTAATATTAGAAAGATTAAGAAACATATATGAGGAAGTTGTTAGACAAGCATCTTTTAACTTTTTAAGCAAAATAGGTACTTGATCTCATAGACATTACAATAATAAAAATGCTGTCACTTTAATAACAATTTCTATTTTTCTTCTTTCTCTCAGCATCACAAAAAAGCTTAAAATACAGTGCTTATTTATGAACACTTAAATTGTAGCCCTTTTATTTATCTTCAGAAATGAAATTCCATTATCACTCTAACTCAGAGCTTAAATGAAGAAATCTTGGCTGAAAAGGAAAAAGCAAAGACAGCCTCCTAGCTTTAATCAATTGCCCTTTGACATTTTTGACTTGGTGGTTAGTCTTTGCAAAGTAAATTAGTGTAATGGCCAAAATATGTATGGCAGATGGCAGGGGCCCTGCAATAAAAATGGATGAAATAAAACCTGGGATCATTTGTACAGATTTATAGTTATTGATCTGGCTAAAATAGATATCCTTTTATCCCAACCCTCCCCCATCTACTTTCAGAAAAGGTGTGTAAAAAAAAGGCCTTCACAATCATAAATCTTAGCAAGTATATAAGTTTGAAGCTATATTCCTCTGTCTCCTTCTGAGGGAGTGGAAATCTGCATGTATAAAACCAGGAAGCATTCAGGTAAAAATATTTTTAAGTGACTGAACTTAAATAAAATTTGTAAGTGAGGTTTTTTTTTCTATATAAAAAAAGACTTGGCTTTGCTAGTTGGCCTGGAGACCCAGTGGGGGAGTACTGGAGGTAGATTCATAGCAAACCACACTTCCTCTCTTGCCCCCTGCTTCTCTACCCTCCATCTTTTATTTCCATATTTCTGCATCATTGTTTTCTTTTACATTGTTTATTGTTTTATTACTACTATGTTCATACTTCTTTTCATTTCTCCATTTTTATTGTTGTAAAAGTAGCCTGGTGGCAAGATAGCTGGCAAATAAATTTAACAAATAATATTAATCTTAGTGTTCTAAGGATCCCAGAACTACCGTGTAAAAATCCAGGTACTGAGATCCCAGCAAAGAAAGTTTTCTGAACCTTTTTGGTAAAATCTGTTGGATGTTTGCATTTTTCTGCCTCATAGTTGGAATCATAAGTTTTGAATGTATTATTATTGGATACATTGCATTTGTATGCATTGTACACTATATTATTATATACACTGAGTGGATAAAGCAAGCTGGATGGATAAAGTGCCTGAAACTATTTTGAAAAACTATTGGCACTCTTTGAGTGCAAAATTTTTTGCTTGCAGAGCCTAAAATGGAACCCCAAAATGGAACCCCAAAATAAAAGATTAAATGGGTGTATCTGGAATGTACATGAACCAAGAAAAATCAGGATTTTTTCTAAAGTTAAACAAATTACCTAAGGCTGTCTAATGTCCCAACAAGAATGGGCCATAGGATATATATAAATTCTGTTTGGTTCGAATTGACGAGGACTCAGAGTGGTTAACACAGAACGAGTTTATTGAATACACAAAGTCAACTGTCAACTGTCAAATGTTGCAACCCTTTTATAGAGAAAGCGTTTGAACTGTAACCAATACAAGCAGTCTGTTTTCCCGCTCCTTGGTTGTGGCGTCCAATGATTGCACCTTATTTTCCCGCTTTAAACCTTGCAAAGCTGCACTGTGTTTGCAATCTCTTCCATGGCTTATTGCTAACTATTTACATACACAACACCCCTTACCCCCCAGTTGGTGTCATTTCTTTACAAAATCCATTAGGTATTTTGGTGGCCTATGTATTCTGGACGGGTATCTGTTACTTTGGCTATTAGGGACCCTTCTTCCTGGTTGACTGCTTGGCTGCTGGTTACTATGCTGGTTACTACTAGACCTGGGCTCTGGGTTACTGGCTTCAGATGTACTGCCTTGTGTATTAGGTTGTGTTTGGGATTCAGTGGTCACTGGCCTACTTCGCAGGGGTATTTCCCAATCAATTGGACTGAATTGTTGTTGTTGGGCATCAGGGAATGTGTCATCTTGCCCAACCTCTACACCGCTTTCTGGCCTAATGTTGTCTGTACTGTTTCCCCTTACTGAGCTTTGGTCCCCCTCAACAGGCACACACCCACTAGATCTTTTCCTCAGCTGGTCTATGTGTCTTTTACAGATCCTATTCCCTTCCCCCTCAATGATGTATGATAGGGGACCTAAGATTTCAGTTACCACCCCTGGAATCCATTTGTCCCCTTGGGCGTAGTTCCTGGCCCAAATCAAGTCCCCCACTTCAAATGTTCTGTTAGGAATGTCTAATTCAATGTTTGGTTGGAGTCTGTCAGGGTGTAGTCTGTCCAACTTGGTCAAAATTTTCCTGCCCCACCTCATTTCAGCTGGACTTTTCCCTGTAGCCGAACAAGGGGTTGTGTGCTGAGCCAACAAGAAGTCAGCTAGTCTCTGATGCCAGTCACCTCGAATGATTCTTTTAAGCGCGTCCTTCGTGGTCCTCACATTCCTTTCAGCCAATCCGTTGGTGGAGGGGTGGAAGGGTGCAGAAGTCTTATGCTTAATCGAGTTGGCCTTGAGGAAATCCTGAAATTCAATAGATGTGAATTGTGGCCCGTTATCAGACACTATTAAATCCGGCAACCCATGAGTGGCAAAGAGGCCCCTTAATGCCTGTATTGTTCTGCCTGCCGTTACTGAACTGACCGGTACTACTTCTAGCCATCTAGAGTAGCTGTCGACCACTACAAGGAACGTTAACCCCTGGAAAGGTCCAGCGAAGTCGATATGAATCCTGGACCAAGGATTCCTAGCTAGCTCCCATTTATGTGTGCGGATGTGTTGTTGTTCAGGCCTGGAACGTTGGCACAGATGGCAATTGGCAACGCATTCCTGAATGTCGTGGTCCAATCCTGGCCACCACAAGTGACTCCTAGCCAGGGCCTTCATCCTTACTATTCCGGGGTGTCCCTCATGCAATTCAAATAGAATAGCTGATTTGTGGATTTCTGGAATTACTACACGAGTTCCCCAGAGTAAGCAACCCATATGAACTGATAGTTCATCTTTCCTTCTGAAAAATGGACTGTATTTTACGTCCGGGTTGGCGTTGGGCCAACCGCTCATGACCCAGGCCATTACTCTCCTTAAGATGAGGTCCTTATTGGTTGCCTCAGCTATGTCTTTAGCAGTTAGGGGCAGATCAGGAATATCTTGTAGGGACATTACTTGTCCCACTGGGGCAGGGTCCTCCTCTGTTGTGCTAAGGGGCAATCTGCTAAGAGCGTCTGCGTGACCCATGTCCTTACCTGGTCGGTATTGGAGGGAAAATGAATATGCTGAGAGGAAAATGGACCATCTCAGCATCCTGGGAGACATAATTTGGGGAGTCTGTTTATCTGTGGTAAACAGTCCCAGCAGGGGTTTGTGGTCTGTCAGTATTGTAAAGTTCCTGCCATACAGGTAGTCGTGGAACTTTTTAACTCCTGCCACTATGGCTAAAGCTTCCCGGTCTATTTGAGCATAGTTCCGCTCTGCCTTGGTTAGTGTGCGGGAGTAGTAAGCAATGGGTCTTTGCATTCCCTGGGTGTCTAAATGGCTGATTACTGCCCCAACGCCATAAGGCGAAGCATCGCACGCCAGGTAGATTGGTCTGTTTTCTATAAAGTGGGTTACAGTTGAGCTACTGGAAAGGATGTCTTTTAAGGTCTGGAAACTCGCTTTGTGCTTGTCTTGCCAATGCCAAGGGGTCTTCTTATCTAAAAGCCTGTGCAGTGGTTCTGCAATGGCAGCCTTATGTGGCACAAAAGTGTGATAAAAATTTACCAAGCCTAGGAAGGCCTGTAGCTCAGCCTTGTTCCTTGGTTCAGGAGCCCCTTTTATTGCTTTAATTTTTTCAGGGGTAGGGTGGACTCCGCTTTTGTCAATCCTGAACCCCAAAAAATCAGTGGATTTAACCCCTATGCTACATTTTTCCTTTTTTAATTTTAATCCAGCCTTTCTAAATCTACCCAGTACCTGTTCCAGCCGCTCTACTAACATTCTTTCATCTTTTCCAGCTATTAGGACATCATCAAAGTAAGGGCATACTCCAGGTATGCCCTTTAAGGTCCTCTCCATCACTTCTTGGAAGATGCCTGGAGCTGCTGCAATTCCAAATTGCAGTCTGTGGACTCGGAACGCCCCCTTGTGGGTAACAATTGTCTGTGCCTCTGCAGCCTCTTTGGAAACAGTCAACTGTAAGTACGCATGCGCCAAGTCGAGCTTGGCGAAGATGGCGGCGTCCTGGATCGTGGCGAGGACCGGCTTCACCGTCGGGACCGGGTAAGCATGCTTTTTCATTCCAATGTTGAGGGTCGCCTTGTAGTCGGCGCAGATTCTCACATCCCCATTGGGTTTGAGGGGTGTGACAATCGGCGTCTCCCACAAACCGCCCTCAACAGGTTCTAAAACTCCGAGGCCTACAAGCCGGTCGAGCTCGGCCTCGATTTTTTCTTTTAAGGCAAAAGGTACCCTCCGGGCCTTTAGCCTGATTGGATTTACTGAGGGGTCTAGGTTAAAATTAATGGGGGGCCCTTTGTACTTGCCTAGAGATCCATCGAATACGTCTGCAAATTCTTTGCAGACGGATTCGAGGGTCTTATTTCTAATCACTGAATTTATTCCCCCTATCCAAATTCCCAGGGCAGGAAACCAATTAAGCCCTATTAAGCTGGTCCTATTCCCCTCCGTAACTATCAAATCTAAGACCCCCTTAAACCCCTTAAAGTTTACTCTAAGGCTGGTCTTTCCTTTTACGATTATTGGACTTTTTTGGAAGTCCATTAATTGAATATTTGTTGGACTAAGTGGAATTCTTTTTCCGCTTAGTTGTTCAATTTTCTCAAGGGTTTCAGTGGAAATTATCGACACTGAAGCCCCTGAGTCGATTTCCATTCTGCAAGGGACCCCTTGCAGAAGGACTGTGATTTTTAATTTTCCGTCCGGAAAATTGTGCCCCCTTCCCCGCCGTCTCCGATTGACTCGGGCCACCTCCCTTAGGTTTGGAAATTTCACCCGGGTTCTAGGGGTCTCCTTGCCCTAGCATTGGGGGTTACCTTACCCTCTGGCCACACATCAACTTCGTTCAGACGGGTGTCCCGAACGCGGTTTCTGCAGATGGCCTGGATGTGGCCGGTCTTGCCGCAAGCCCTGCACTTGGCGGTGCGGAATCGGCAGGAAGCGCGGGGATGGTTGCCGCCGCAGCTGCCACATCGGTTCTGGGTGTCGTTGTCGCGCGGTCTGGTTGCGGTGTCCCGCCACGGTCATTGTGCCCCGGTCGGTGGTCTTTGCGGTGTTGCGGGTTGTTGCCGGCGGCCAGGTTCAGGCCCCTCGCTTCTGAGTTGTCTTGGTGCCATCTTTCCGAATCGCCTGGAGACTTCGGCGATCTCTTCCTCCCACTGCTGATCCACCTCCCCGCAGTCCACATAGCCCTCTTGGTTAATTTCGGGTGCTGCCGCCATGCTACTGCGGGGGGGGGTCGCGATACCCGGTTGACTCATACGTTAGGAGTTCGTCGAGCACTTCCTGTAAATCGCCGGTAGGTTTGGCGATTATTCTATTTTGTAATTGTTCATCACGTAAGCCCAGCACGACTCTGTCCCGAATTCTAATTTCTAAATTATCGTATTTGCAACGTACTGCGGCTTCCCTGACGGCAGCGACGAATTTCTGTATGGACTCCCCCGGTCTCTGATTTCTCTTCTCGAAGATGCGCCGCCAAAAGAGTTCAGACCTTCGGGGAGTAAAGTGAACCTTTAATTTTGCGAGGAGGTCGGCATAGGGCACGCTGGAGACTGGTTGTGGCTGGCACAGCCCGACAGCAACTCTGTAGACCGGAGTGCCGCAAATTGTCAAAAGTGCCGCCGCTTTTTTTCGGTCGTCAGTGATTCCGTTCACTAACAGGAATCCTTCGACCTGACCGATGTATTCTTCCCAATCTTCGGGGAAGTTAGGGTCGAATTCCTTCAGTGACCCGATTTGCGCCATTCGGAGAATTTTTTTCCTATTCTGCCGCGGCTGCTCGGTTGACTGTGACTCGCTCTGAATTTGCCGCCTTCACGACAATTCTTCCTAATCTCTGGTCTTCTGTCTATCCCACCTTCGTAGCCAGTTGTTTGGTTCGAATTGACGAGGACTCAGAGTGGTTAACACAGAACGAGTTTATTGAATACACAAAGTCAACTGTCAACTGTCAAATGTTGCAACCCTTTTATAGAGAAAGCGTTTGAACTGTAACCAATACAAGCAGTCTGTTTTCCCGCTCCTTGGTTGTGGCGTCCAATGATTGCACCTTATTTTCCCGCTTTAAACCTTGCAAAGCTGCACTGTGTTTGCAATCTCTTCCATGGCTTATTGCTAACTATTTACATACACAACAAATTCCAAATCCATTTCTTTATACCCTATTAAAATGAAAGACTTGATAAGCCCCTGAGATCTCCAGAACTTGTTTTCCAAGTGTCATGTTTAATAATGAAAAATTAATAAATTCATGACAGTACTACAATTGTATTAAATGTATTTAGTTATAATTAAATTTAATTAAGTGGAAAGTAATCAAATTTAGCTTTTGTCCTGATCCTATCTATTGCTATTTGGATTGTAACACTGTAGCATTCAAAAACCAAGTCAATTCTCAGCTTAGTATATCTATATATAGGAAATGTTTTTATTAAATTCTGATTGAATTTTGAAGCTTTTGTTATTTTGAAGCTCCAACCAAAATATTAACTATGTGATAAGCCTTTAATGGGGGATGCAAAAGGACAAATGGGTTTCCTGTTTTTCACTCTGACAAATAGAAAGTGTCCATTTAAAGTTTTCCAATGAATGAAGTAACTCTTATCCTTGATTTCAGAAAAAAGAAAAACTTATCTTACCAGGCCTTTTTTTCCCCAGACAATTCGCTCTGCCAACCATTTGTGAGAATACTTATCAAATGCACTCAAAATTCCAAATGTATTAGTTTCCAGAAAACCACATCTAATCCAAATTATACAGTTGTACTACTTACGATCACTAATGGCTTGAGCTTTCCACTCATATGGTGTGTGTAACTTTTCAATACACTAAAGCTATGATTACCATTGTTTTCTCACAAGAAAGCAGTGTTAATGACAATGGTAATTTTAATAATTTGTTTAACCAGTGAAGTATATCAGTGGTTGTATAGTTTCTTTCATTTGTAGTTTAGAGGATCCACATGACAACAATTTTAGACTTATGATCTTATGAATATTCATAACAGTTGTAAAAAAAACGTGAATATAATTCTGACAGTTACAGATAATGAAAAAAAGTTCTTCATGTTGACATTTTGGTAGCTATCCACTTCCAAGGTACATAATAAAAAAATGATCCCAAATCAATGAAATGAATTCATGTCCTATATGAGCTTGTTTCAAATATTTAAATATCTACATATTTTAAACAAAGATCAAACAAGCAATGCCTTTGTATAATTCAGGAGAAAAAAGGAAAGTAAAATCTGGTTGGATGGTTTAGCTGCTCTTAGAAGGAAGTCCAAAAAGTCTTTTTAAAAATTCCATTATAAGGATTTTCACCAAGAATCACTTCATTTTTAATATTCTTCAGACCCTTTAGAGACAAGTCAGCAAATTAGAAATATGTAGCAAATGGAAATATAAAAACCAGAGGGTGAGGTGTTTCTCTTTGTCTAGTTTAATTTA
Organism: Vipera ursinii; assembly: GCF_947247035.1. NCBI lineage: Eukaryota > Metazoa > Chordata > Lepidosauria > Squamata > Viperidae > Vipera > Vipera ursinii. Next base: position 33,462,511 of record NC_139514.1, on the reverse strand, counting down.
GATATTATATAAGAAATGAAGAAAAAAGTTGACATCTAAATTTAAGCAAACCACAGTTTTGCCTCCAAGAACAGTGATTTGAACTGTCCTTGAAGTGTAATTTTTGACATGACAGAATGGGCAAATTATTACATATTCTAATAATAATCATATGAACATATTCTTGTAATATTTCTCCCCCTTCCACTTTTTAACAGTTGAGTAAAATCCATTAAAATCAAATAATTTAGCAAACTTTGTTTAATGTATAGTTTTTGTGAGCAACTCCCTTATTTTACATGATTTTCAACATAATTTTTGCAGCATCTCTTTTTTAATGTAGAACATTCTACTTTGTCCTTTAATTGTATTTTTTTTCTTGATGCCATTTTTAAAATAAAATTCCACAGTGTCAGCCTTTCTTTAAAATATTGCTAGCTTTAATATTGGCACTTTTAATTAACACACATATTTCAGAAAAAATATTTCTGAAAATTTTGGGGGCAAAATGATGCTTTTATGTGTCTGTATGTGAATGCTTGAGTATTTGATAATGCTTGTGGACTCCATTTATTGCCATCATTATGTTGGCAGGTCTCACAAATCTGATCACAAAGGTGAAGGTAACCCTTTAAAGAAAAGATAAGAAGGACATAAAGCTTTGTTAAAGATGTGAGTCCTAGGTCCATTCCCCAGCTCATTTCAATTTTGTAAAGGTAGTAGTGTAGTTGAGACAATGGACTGAAAATAAATTGAGAGGAATGACAAGAATGGAAGATAACATGGAAGCATCAAGTATTCATACCTTCAGCTTCTTTGGGATTTGAAGAGTGTCTCTTCCTCATCATTATGTAAGCATACAGGATTAAAGTGCAACACTTCCTGTTATGTATATAGAGTTATCACAGCAATGAGCCACTGATACCACCAGGTGGTGCCGTACTCTGTCCGGATTGGCTGGATAGTCCATGGCGGGAAATCCAGAAGAGGAGATTGGTCCCAGGTTCACCTGGCTAGGTGTACAGTATATGAGGGACCAGCAGTGGCTTTGTTCCCAGTCCAGTGTGTTCATCAATAAAGAGTTGATCTGATGCTGTAACCTGTTGTCTGAGTCATCCATGCAGTCCACGCGGTCCAGACCCACAACATAATAGTGGTGACGAGGATGGGATGCTGTTTCCATTGGCGCTGACTCAATCACAGAAGTCATCTTCTTAACGAAGCAGCATTGCTGGACCGGACACATCATGGCAAAGTTCAGACAAACAAGCGAATTCTGTTTTAACATTGACAAGCCTGAACGATGGGAAGTGCACCTGGGTCGGATCGAAGGGTTCTTGTTGATCAACCGGCTCACGGAGGACCAGATGAAAGCGGCAGCCCTGCTGTGCCTCAGCAGGCAGGATGTAAATGATATAGACATCAGATTGTGCACTCCAACACCCATCGCGACCGTTCCATATGCAGAACTTAAGGACAAACTGGCTGGTCACTGGCTGGTCCAATTTACTGGCATTTCCAGTTTAACCAACGCATCCAGCGTCCGGGGGAGACAACAGCACAATACGTAGCGGCGCTGAGACAGGCTGCCCATTCTTGTAAGTTCACTGATCTCAAAGATAGAATTCGAGATCAGGTGGTATTCGGGCTAAGAGATCATCAGCTCCAACAGAAAATCTTAGCAAAACCTCTGATGAACCTGCGAGTGGTCTTGGACGAGGTAATGGCTCACGAGACGGCCATCAGCCCCGGCAAACCCACACATTGTTCCAGCAGCAGCCCAGGAGGGACAGTCCATTTTTTTTTATTAAATTTATTATTTAAAAACATTGGACACAGTACCAGCGAGCTGACAAACCTTTTTGTCTACAATGTTTAAATATATATATATACATGTATATATGTACATCAAAAATACACTTAAATACACTTAGATTACAAATCGGTGAAATACCACAATATTTAAAACGGTGAGCTAGTCTGTAAAACCTAATAGAGACCTTTCTTTTTATCCATCCAAAGATACAATTTGTTCCAAATTCTATAATAGTCTGATTGATCTTTATTCTTTAATTCCAAAGTTAATTTGTCCATTTCAGCGCAATCCCAAATTTTCCTAATAACCTCTTTTTGTCCTGGGATCTCATTCTTTTTCCATTTTTGCGCAAATGATATTCTAGCTGCTGTGATAATATGGATCGTTAAGTATAGCACATCTTTAGGATATTTCTCTTTCGTGATTCCCAACAATAAAAGTTCTGGACTAAACTCCAGATCTTGTTTCAATATTTCTTTCAGCCAAATCCAAATCATTCTCCAAAATTTTTGTGTTTTACTGCAAGACCACCACGTGTGGAAGTATGTGCCTATCTCTTCAGAACACTTCCAACATTTGGGAGATGCTGTTGTGTACATTTTTGCTAAGCGGGCTGGGGGAAGATGCCATCGGTAGAACATTTTAAATAAATTTTCTTTATACGATGAGGCCAGTGTTATCCTTTTATTCCTATCCCAAATTGTTTGCCAAGTATCTAGGTCGATGTTATGTCCTAAATTGTTAGCCCAGGTCAACATGGGGTCTTTCACTTGCTCTTCAAACAGCTTATATCCCAAAAGTAATTTATAAAAATTCCTTATTTGTTTAGAGTCCGGTCCCAATAATATTTTGTCCAATGCTGTTTCAGAGGTATATATCCCCCATTCATTTTTATCCTTCCTAAATCTCGATTGGATTTGTAAGTAGGCCCACCAATCGAGTTTTATACCTTGTAATTCTAGTTCATTCCTAAGTTTCAATTCCCCCTCCTCATTCAGGATATCCTTGTATGAGATTATGTTACCCAAATCAAACAGATTTGGGTAAACTATCGCTTCAAGGGTGGATAGCCAGACCGGTATTTTGGTGTAATTGTGAGATCTAATTTTTTTCCAAGTATTGAGTAGCGCTTGCCTGATCCGGTGTCTTTGAAAATGCGAGAAAAGACCTTGTTTCTCCGTCCATAGGAAAGCATGCCAGCCATATTGCAAATCGTGACCCTCTAAAGTTAATAGTCTTCTATTTCTCAAGATTACCCATTCTCTAATCCAGCTCAGGGCCGCGGCGTGGTAATATAATTCCCAGTCTGGCAATCCAAAACCCCCATTTTCCTTCGTGTCTTGTAAATATTTCAATTTAATTCTTGGTTTTTTCCCCTGCCAAATAAAATTTAGTGATAATTTATCCAAATTTCGAAAAAATTTAGAGTCGAGTTGAATTGGGATATTCTGAAACAGAAACAGGATTTTAGGCAGAATATTCATCTTAATGACAGCGATTCTTCCCAATAATGAGAGTTTTAGGTTTCCCCATCTTTCCAGGTCACCTTTTATTTGGTTCACTACATTATCATAATTATCCTTTTTGAGTGAAGTGCATCTAGCCGTAATGTTAATCCCTAGATATTTTATTTTCTTGACTATTTCTATATCCGTGATTTCGGCCAGATTACCTTTTTGTTTATTGGTCATATTTTTAACAATCATCTTGGTCTTATTTCTATTTATTCGCAGTCCGGCAACCTCACCATATTTAGATAATTCATCCAATAGCTTTGGTCCCGTCTGACATGGATCCTCCATAATAAAAACTAGATCGTCCGCGAAAGCTTGCAATTTAAAGGTTTCCTTTTTAATGGTTAATCCTTTTATCTTTGGGTCGTTTCTTATAGTTCTCGTTAATACTTCAAGAGTCAATATAAACAGCAACGGTGATAAGGGGCAGCCTTGCCGTGTTCCCTTTTGAATTTGAAACTTGCTAGATGCTTCCCCATTAATAATTATTTTTGCTTCCTGATTGTCATAAATTGCCCTAATTATATTTATAAATTTTTCTCCCATATTCATAAAGCTAAGCTGTTGGCACAAAAAAGACCATTTAACATTGTCAAATGCCTTTTGGGCGTCTAAGAAAAGTAATGCCATCTGTTGTTCGCTATGTAATTCATAGTACTCCAATGTATCTAATATTATTCTAATGTTGTGCTTAGTGTGTCTCTTAGCGAGAAAACCATTTTGATCTGCGTGTATGAAATCATTCAGAAATCGTTTCAATCGTTCCGCTATAATTGATGTAAATATCTTGTAGTCCGAGTTAAGAAGTGATATGGGTCTGTAATTTTGGATTAATGTATGGTCTGTGTTATCTTTCGGAATAAGGGTTATGTTTGCCTCTAGCCAAGATTTAGGCGTCCTTGCGCCTTCTAATACTGCGTTAAATACCTCCACTAGGGGTTGAGCTAGGATATTTTGTAATTCTTTATAAATCTCTGATGGAAGACCGTCGGGTCCCGATGCTTTATTATTCTTTTGTGCATTAATAGCTTTTATCACCTCAGATAGTCGAATTTCCTCGTTTAACATATTTCTGGTATCTTCTGTGACCTTAGGTAGTTTGGCTCTTTGAAAATATTCCTCCATTTTCTCCACACTTGCCTGGCTATCTTCTTTGTATAAACGTTCATAAAATTCCTGGGCTATAATTTTTTTTTTTCCTCCTGGTGGAATATTCTCCCTTCCTCATCTCGTAGTTCATGAATCCAGTTTTTCCCCTTTTGTTTTCCCAATTTGTATGCGAGCCACCGGCCCGGTTTATTTGCATTTTCAAAAAAAATTTGTTTCGTGTTTCTCAATTGTTGTGCCAATTTCTCTTTGTCTAGAATGTTAAGTTTGTGTTTAATCAGATCCATAGATTGCTTGATATTCTCTTTTTGTGGATCTTGTTGGAGTATAACTTCTAAGCTCTTATATTCCTCTTCTAATCTTTCCCGTTGTTGTCTTTTCCCCTTATTTTTATATACCATATATGCCCTCGCTACCCCTCTCATCATTGCCTTAGCTGTATCCCAATTGTTTTGTACTGAGGTGTCTATAGCTTTATTTTCCTTAAAGAAAAAACTTAGTTCTCTCTCCATCTTAGATTTGAATTCGTCTTCTTTTAAAATTGCTCTTTGAAGCGTCCATCTGGATATTTTTTTGGAACCTTTCCAGATAAGTTTAATAGGATTGTGATCTGCCCAAGTACCTGTCGCTATATGTACCTTGTCTATTTCTGAACTAATTTCTTTCGTCATCCATACCATGTCTATTCTAGACCATGAGTTATGTCGGTTGGAGTAATATGTATATTGTCTAGCCTTACGATTTCTTTCCCTCCAGACATCTTGGATATTTAGTTCCTCAGCCAAGTTAAGAAAAGATCTCGGTAGAGTTCTTCTCTTCTTTTTCCTAAGCGTCTTTCCCATATAATCCAAATTTATATCTAGGATAGCATTAAAATCTCCTATTAAACAAATCTCCTCATAATCAATGCTACATATCTTATTGTGAAGTGTTTTGAAAAATTGTTCTTGGTTATGGTTTGGGGCATATATCTCTACCATCATGACCTTCCTGTGATTTATTATAACCTCGACTATCAGTATTCTACCCTCTTTATCGTTATAAATTTGTTTTGCAGTCAATTTTGGGTTTACATATAGTGCCACTCCTCTCTTTTTCTTGTGTCTGTCTAAGGAAACGAATAGGTTCCCTATTCTTGGTTGTACTAACAAATATTTTTGTTGTTCCTTTATATGGACTTCTTGTATTGCCACGATATCCAATTGTTGGTGAATAAGCCTATTAAAAAATTTCCGCCTTTTCACTGGCGAATTCAATCCATTAATATTCACAGACATAATACTACACTCACCTCCCTTCATCTTACTTATTTCTGGTTTTTGTGGATCTCGTGATTCGGGGCTCTCTCTCTTCCTTGTCTCTAGTTCCATGTTTCTCTGTTAACTCACCGGATTTGTTCCTTCTATCCTCTGTAGCTAAGATCTTCCCATCCATTGCCACACGTATTGTATCTCTTTCTCTTACCTCCCTTCCATCTTGATCTTCTAAATCTACTTCCTCTTGGCTATGGAAGTGGCGTTTGTAAAAATCTTCTGCCTTCTCTATCGTGTCCAGTCTATGCCTTCTATCCTGCCACGTAACTAGAATACCCTCTGGAGTTAGCCATCTAAAGTTTACATTTTCTCTTATTAGTTTGGATGTTAAGAATTGATAGCCGCGTCTCAGATCCCTCATCCTTTTAGGTATCTGTTTAAGGATGGTGATTGGTTGGCCCCGAAATTCTAATGGTTCCTCTCTAGATCTATGCAGAAGCTCATCCCGAATTGATTTTTTAACTAACCTTACATGTACTTCTTTTGGGAGGTTGTGCCTTCTCGCATAATTAGTTTGGACCCTGTATGTTTCATCAATTTCCGCCAGCATTTCCTCCTTCCCTACACCGAGTGCCTTTGCCATCAGTTCTGCCATCATGACCAACAGATCTTCCCCTCTTTTTCCTTGAACGTTCTGGAAGCGTAGATAATGAGCAGCCTTTTCTGCTTCCAGAAAAATGACTGTTGTTTCTAATTCCTTATTAGCCTGAAGGAGTGTTTCATTTAAATCATCTACTCTCTTTTCCTCTTTTTCCATTCTAGCTTCCATATCTTGAAGTCTTTGTTCATTTTTGACTAATTGCTGTTGAATCCCTTCAAATTTATCATCTATCGCTTGGATTTTCCCCTTTAATTCACCAGTGTCGTTTCTTATTTGGCCTATTTCACTCTTCATCTCCTCGTGGTTTTTGGCCATTGCCTCGTGTAGGTTTTGCAAAAGGGCATGTAAATCTTTAAAGGAATTCGAGTTAGATCTTTCCCTTTGCAGCATATCCTCTATAGATTTCTGATTGGAGGGACTTGAGGCCATCCCCTGTCCCTGTGCTGCTGCCTTTTTGCCAGCGCTAGGCTTAGTTGCTCCCGAGATACTTGTCATGTTTCCCCAATTATAACAGCGTTTTATCAATGTATAATACCCTGAGTCTTATATAAACCTTTTAACTCTATGACAAAAGATATATAAAACAGTTACCACCAGATACTTATTACCAACTAAGCAATTTATATAATAGAATTCTATAGTATGAATATAATCAAAGTCACGTTCTTCTTCTTTCCCCCCCCCCCCCCGTTTCCGGCGCAGAAATTGGCACCTTTTCCGTCTTCCTCTGCTGTCAAAGACCAGTAGGTGTCCCACTAAACAAACCTCCAGTTACTAAATTGCTATATCAAATGGCCGCCCGTGACAAGTAGGGTAGAATTTCAAAAGTTTCAAAAGTTCACAAATTCAAAATTTACCAGGATAGACCAGACTAGACCAAGCTGATCGCTTTCCACGCCCGACAATCCAGAGTTCAGTCTCTAAGGCTCCAAAGCTCAGACTTTGACCTGTTGTAGCTTTTCTCCAGCTAGAATACAGTCATATAGTCTTCGGCTTTCTGTCCCTTGCTGTTTTTGCCAAACGCCTCCCTCAAGACTTCTATCGCCGCTTATTCCCTCTCCGTGAGGCTCCCACTTCGAACCAGTACCTCTTTCACAAGCGCTTCCTATTTAATATTCGGATACACTCTCCGTCAGCTCCGCTCTACCGTTGTCCCGCTGCTTACGTGCTAGCTCCGTCCCTCTGTCAGATCTTCATGTCGGCCATTACTGGCCTCCTTCTCCCCGGTTCGCTCGCATCAGACTTTCTCCGGATCTTCAACACGAACTGCCGCTCATGAAGGTTCTCCGGGCTGCCTGCAACTTCGGATGTCCCTACAGGACCTCCTGAAGCTCCGAAAAGCCCCCGCGAACACTGGGTGAGAGGTTGTGCGAGGAGAGAGCTCCGTTCACACAGCCGCCCGCTCTGACAGTTGGCTCCGCCCCCCCGGGACAGTCCATTGTGAGTCTGCTGCATTTGGCGGAAGTGGACAAGTGGACGAAGAGGCAGATGTAGACGCGCTGCATCAAAAGCCAGGGAGACAACTAATGCGGTGGGACAACGACGGAAGCCATCGGAAAACCTCAGCGGCCAGCAAAAGCACCACATGCAGCTGCAACTGCAGCTGCAGAGAATAAAGACCTTCCAGTGTCTCCAACCAAAAATGTGCCAGCTGTGGAGGGAACCATCACAGAACAACCTACAGATTCTGTTCCGTGAAGTGTCGCTCCTGCAGTAATATGGGGCACATCACAGCCATCTGCCGGAATCGCAACAGGGACAGCCTGAATGAACTCCAAGCCATGGCATCGGCATTAGAAGGTACTGGGCCCCTGCGGCGCAGGTCACCCAAATTTGGGGGGAGCTGAGGAACCGTGTTGCACACGGACATCCATCATTTGCTCAAACCAAAAATCACAATAGAGGTCCATCTGCAAGGTGTTCCTTGCACGATGGAGCTCGACTCAGGCTCCGCTGTCTCAATAATTTCGTATGAGACATTTAAAGGCATTTGTAGCCGGAGCAAGCGGAGGGTTCCCTTAAAGTCCACAAATGTACAATTGTCAGATTTCCAGCACACACCCATTAAACTCAGGGGAAAGGCTACCATGCTTGTGGGGTTCAAGAAATTCCAGGGTCCTTTGGACGTCCTGGTAACTGACAGGCAAAGGACTAGTCTAGTGGGGCTGGATTGGTTCGATGCCCTGGGCATTTGGCTGGGGGGTGTAAATAGCATTCAGCACAAAAGTCTCGAATCCATCTGCAAAACATTTGCAGACATATTCGAAGACAAGCTGGGTAAATACACAGGCCCCCTATTAACTTCAAGCGGAACCCGTGTCCTACCGGTGCGAATCAAGCCCCGAAGAGTCCCATTCGCTCTAAAACATAAGATTGAGAGTGAATTGGATAGGCTGGTGGAACAAGGGGTGCTAGAGCCCGTGGAAGGGGTAGATTGGGAGACCCCTATAGTGACCCCTCTGAAGGCTAATGGGGAGGTAAGAATATGTGCAGATTATAAGGCCACGGTAAACCGGGCCTTGAATCTGCATGCTTACCCGGTCCCGATGGTCCAACACGTCCTCTCTGCAGTACAGGGCGGCACCATCTTTGCCAAGTTAGATTTGGCGTAGGCGTATCAGCAGCTCCCCATTACCAAGGAAATGGCAGATGCTCCGACAATAGTGACACATAGAGGAGCTTTCAAAGTCAACTGTTTGCAGTTTGGCATCTCTGTAGCTCCTGGAATTTTCCAAGAAGTGATGGAAAGGACTCTGAAGGGAATATCTGGTGTATGTCCTTATTTTGATGATGTTCTGATTGCTGGAGAATCTGAAGAGATCTTGGCTGACAGGCTGCAGGCTGTTTTAAGCAGATTCCGCTCTGCTGGGCTCAAACTAAAAAGGGGTAAGTGCAGTATTGGAGTGGCATCCACTGAATTCTTAGGGTACAGGATTGATGTCAAGGGAATTCACCCTACTGACTCTAAGGTGAGAGCAATAAAAATGGCTCCAACCCCAATGAACAAGGCTGAATTGCAAGCTTTCCTGGGCTTAATTAATTTCTACCATGCGTTTTTGCCCCACAAAGCAGCAATTGCAGAGCCCTTACACAGATTATTAGATAAGAAATCCCCATGGAACTGGACCACAATCCATGAACAGAGTTTCAGGAATCTTAAACAACTATTGTCCAGTGACTCAACTGTCATGCATTTTATGGAAAATAAGCCCATCTGCATCGCTTGTGATGCATCCCTTTATGGCGTAGGCGCTGTATTGAGTCACATAGAAGGAAATGGGGAGCAAAGGCCCATTGCATATTACTCCCAAACTCTGTCTAGGGCAGAAAGGAATTATGCCCAACTGATAAACAAACACCACAAATTCTTTCCCCAAGAATGCTAAGGTGGTCTATATTCTTATCTGCCTATTCTTGCAAACTGGTCCACAGACCAGGAAAGGATATGGGCCACACAGATGCATTAAGCAGATTACCATTAATGATTACTGATCCGGACCCAGCACCTGCGGAGAAGATCCTAGCCATCCAAGATCTACCAGATTGTCCACTTCAGGTGAAAGACATTGCTGCTGGCACCATGGCAGACAAGGTACTGGGCAGAGTCCTAATGTGGGTGGCATCCAGGTGGCAAGAAAAGAGTCCAGGCCCAGAGTTTCAGGCATTTTTCATGAGAAGGCATGAGTTGTCTTCTCATAAGGGATGCCTGTTGTGGGGTAGTAGAGTTATTATCCTGGAGAAATTGCGGGAGAGAGTCTTGCAGTCGCTACATGAGGGTCACCCAGGCATAGTCAGGATGAAAGCACTAGCTCAGAGTTACTTATGGTGGCCTGGTCTTGACAAAGCCATAGAGGAGCAGGTAGTAGGGTGCTATACATGCCAAAGGTCCAGGCCTGAACAGACACAAGCCCCCGTGCACAAGTGGGAACCGACACATACTCCGTGGTCAAGGGTACACATTGATTATGCGGACCCTTTTCAAGGTCAGCTGTTTTTGGTGGTAGTGGACAGTCATTCAAAATGGCTAGAAGTAGTTCCAGTAGGGGACTATTTGCAACTCATGGTTTGCCTGATGTGTTGGTCTCTGACAATGGCCCACATTTCACATCTGCTGATTTCCAGGCATTCACTAATACTTCCTGATCAGGAAACCTTTGCTTCCAGAAATGACCCTTGATATCACTTCCCTTTCTCTTTAGAAATTAATCACTGATGTGGCTGCTGTGGTCAATGGCAAATGATCATTCTTGGCACACCTCATTGTAACTATCAATTCACTATAATAAAGTGAATTCCCTAAAGACAGTTTCTCAACTACATTTTCTCAGTTAAAAAATTAGGAATGTTTTTAGCCTTTGACCAGGAACATATATGGCTCCCGACCTTCGCTCCTTCCAACGTGATCTAAAAACCTATTTGTTTGAACAAGCTGGCCTGGTCTGATGGGTTTGGGTTTTAATTATTGTTTTAATATAATTTATTTTTACATTTGGGCACTAAGATTTAATTTGTTTTTAATTTTGTATTTTGGTTATTTTGGTATTTATGGCCCTGTTCACCGCCCTGAGTCCTTCGGGAGAAGGGCGGTATACAAATTAAATTAAATAAATAAATAAATTAAATAAATATATCTTTGCTGTTAGAAATGCTGGGTATTGGATTTTCAATTCCAATCTTTGGCTTCCCATCATTATCTGGGAGTGCCTTCAATCTTTGCTATTTATAGCTTTTCTTTCTAGAGAGAAGGCAGCTTCCAAGTCACCTAATATAATAGATGGATACATGGATGGACAGACAGACAAATATTTCAATTATCCAAAAAACTGAACCTTGGGGGGAAAAACTTTTTCTTGTAAGCATATAAATTTATAAGGAAATAAATGTGACAAGATTACATACAGCAGTCAATGCCACAGTGCCATAATCATAATCATAATAGTAAAGTTGGAAGGGACCTTGGAGCTCATCTAGTCCAACTCCCTGCTCAGGCAGGAAACCCTATACCATTTCAGGCAAATGGCTGTCCATTCTCTTCTTAAAAACTTCCAGTGTTGGAGCATTCACAGCTTCTTTAGGCAGGTGGTTCCACTGGTTAATTGTTCTAACTGTCAGGAAGTTTCTCCTTAGTTCTAGGTTGCTTCTCTCCTTCATTAGTTTCCATCCCTTGCTTCTTGTCCTGCCTTCGGGCACTTTGGAGAATAGCTTGACTCCCTCTTCTTTGTGGCAGCCCCTGAGATATTGGAACACTGCTATCATGTCACCCCTAGTCCTTCTCTTCATTAAACTAGACATACCCAATTCCAGCAGCCATTCCTTGTATGTTTTAGCCTCCAGTCCCCTAATCATCTTTGTTGCTCTTCTCTGTACTCTTTCCAGAGTCTCAACATCTTTTTCACATCATGGTGACCAAAACTGGATGCAGTATTCCAAGTGTGGCCTTACCAAGGCATTGTAAAATGGTATTAATACTTCACTTGATCTTGATTCTATCCATCTGTTAATGCAGCCTAGCACTGTGTTGGCTTTTTTGGTAGCTGCAGCACACTGCTGGCTCATATTTAAGTGATTGTCCACTAGGACTCCGAAATCCCTCTCACAGTTACTACTATTGAATTGTCAGGATCTTTTTAACTATATGCAAACGAAGAATGCCAAAAGGCTTTTAAGATGTATTTGGCAATTGCATTAAGATAAACCACATTTTTCTTGGAAGGATGGTGAACTGTGGCTGTCTGGATGCTGCCAAATTATAATTTACAGCAGCCTCAATAAGGATATTGATCCCTTTGTCTGTTTATACTAAACTGTCTTGTATCTTTGCTCCACTCAGTTGTCTGTATATGTGAGTTCTGGTAAACTTTGGTTTCTTCTAGGTCTTTCTTCTTAGGCCACTAGACTGGAGAAATTAAACAAATTTAACTTTAGATTCTTTCCAATCAATTTTTAACTGCTAGATTTCTTTCTTAAGGGAATTTGGAAAAAAAATAGTGAAAGATGAAATGTGAACAAAGTTTGGTTTGAGGTATATTTCCAGAAGGATCTTTGTAGTATTTTCAGTTCTCTAATACTGTCCATATGCAATTATTCCATTATCAAAGATATATATTCCAAAAAGGAATTAAATCTGTTGAGATATTACATTATGACAATTTTGCCTAAGTGCTTTCTCAAAGATGTGGGCTGTTTCCTTTTCCATTTTCCTAATTGTATGAGATGCGGTATATACATTCTTCCATATTGATGCTATGTGTCATTGGTACAAAGCACTTATGAGATCTTGTCCATAATTACAGCTTTTAAGCTCCACACAAGAACATATCTCTGACCTACTAATTGCACTGCCCTTTATAGTCCATCTTATTGATTAAACATCTGTTAGTGTTTGGGCAAAATGAGAATGCACTTGCAATGCAATGTGTCTGGTTTATTAAATTCTGTTTAAATCAGTCCTAACTGAAAACCAGAGCTACATGCATTGTATCTTCTTAATTGTTTCATGGCATTGTGTCCCATTCCCCCTCCTGCCCTATGATTGTTATTCATGCTGTTTTACCATTTTATTCTTGCCTTTTTTTCAGCAACAGAATTCTATTCCCCTAAGAATTCACTATATTGAAACTTCTTCGGGTAGCTGAAATATATCTCTGGCACCACTGGATAATTTAATGCAGACCTTTACCTTTCATTCATACATCTTAATCTAATTATTCAATAGTTGTGGACATGCAAAGGGCTCTTATATATGCCTTATTTTAGCCTACTTTCCCTCCCTTTCTATAAGATTTTAATTGTAAATAATTTATTTTGAAAAAGAAGCCCAAAGTAGGTTGTAAAAGATCATTTGCTTCCATCCCCTTAACACAAATTAATGTTTTTTTTAAGGTGATGGTATGTTGCTTTCCTCTGGGAAATTAAAGATTTCTTAAAGCAATGTGGCAACTGGGAAACATCATAGTGTCTTTCCAGTTTCTTCTATTACAATAATAATAAGAACAATAATACCAATATCAGGAGGAAAAAAACTAGATAAAGACAAAAATGAACAAAGAAATGTATATTTTATTTATTTTTATTTTTATTTTTATTCCATTTATATCCCGCCCTTCTCCGAAGACTCAGGGCGGCTTACAAGCTTAGCAGTAGCCTTCATTCTATGTATATGCCTGCTTATTAGGGCTTTTCGCACGCACACCCCAAGCGGCATTATTACAAAGTCAGCTTATTGCCCCCAACAATCTGGGTCCTCATTTTACTTACCTCGGAAGGATGGAAGGCTGAGTCAACCTTGAGCCTGGTGGGATGCGAACCTGCACTAATTGCAGTCAGCTATAATGCTAATTTGCCCTGATTTGCTGCCTGTTCTATCATGAGTTCCTGACAGATATTTATCAGCATTAAACATAAATGAATCTTTTTCATTTGTAGCTGACTTTTACGAAAAAAAGAAATACTATCATTGATGTAAGAGTGTAAACTTTATCTCAAGGTGTTATCCTACACATATTTTTTAACTTGAGCTTAATTGATGAAAGAAACATTTAATTTTTATATGTTTCTTTCATAAATTAAGTTCAAGGTAAAAGACAGCCAGTGTGGTGTAGTGGTTAAGGTGCCAGGCTGCAAAATGGGAGAATAAGTTCTAGTCCCATCTTAGGCACAAAGGCAGCCAGGTGACCCTGGGCCATTTACTTTCTCTTAGCCTTTCAAATCATTTCCTCAAAACACTTGCCAGAACTTATTCTTGCACTTGCCATGAGACAGCACTGACTGAAATGTAGAGGGGAGGGCAAGGGAGACAGAGAAAGTGACAGTGACAGTGACACACACACACACACACACACACACACACACACACAGAGAGAGAGAGAGAGAGAGAGAGAGAGAGAGAGAGAGAGAGAGAGAGAGAGAGAGAGAGAGAGAGAGAGAGAGAGAGAGATCCAAAATTATTTTTTAAAAAGGCCAAATGGATATCTTAAAACTTTCATATCACTTCTTAAACTTCCCCACAGTTGGAGTGGCATACAAGTGGAAAAGCATTGTCTTTCATTTTGATGAATCATAGACTTCAAAAATCTCATATTTTTAAAGCACTTGAACTCAACTGTCTTATTTTAGACAACTGATTTAAGTATAAATCTGTCTTTAACCGTTATTTTTAAAACAACAATTTTTCTTATCATACCATCCCCAGGTTCCTAGGCATATTCAAAATTAAGGCAGTACTTCAATCTACCAAGTTTTTCTATAGATTAAAAAACATTAATTTTAAAAAGTGTACATTTATTTATACTTACTGTTTTCTATAAAGTAGGAAGCTTTTGTATATAACTTCTCATAATTCATAATATATATATAATTCGATTTCAGTTTCAGATAACATATTGATACAATATTTTTGTAACTTTCAGAAATATTCATTTTTTCAGTTACACTTTCACAGGAAACAATAAAATACAGCAGTTTTAAACTGCATTTTTTTAATTTTAGAAAGATCTTTGTATGCAAATTCTAATGTTGTTCTCTATACCAAAATGTAGTCTTGAAACTCTTCATCTGCAGAAATTCTTTTGCAACTTACTACTGGTATTTTAGGAGAAAACGTAACTCACTTGGTGATTTACTGTAGTCAAAGAATGGTTTAGCTGATACAGAGTTCAAGGACTCTGATAAACAACCAGTTATGATGAAATAGCACTCAGTGTGAAACTGACCTGGTCCCACTGACTTTAGGAAATGAATTGGCCTGAAATTCAACTGTTATGATTTATCTAATCTGGAATTGCTAAGAAGTCCATTTAGAAACATCAGTAAAGAAAGCATGTTTCGCCATTATGCTCTGGCAGCTACCCAAACTAACTAATGCATCCATACCTCTAGCCCATTTAGCATTCTCAAGGCATTAAGCATTTTATATTCCTAAAACATATCTTGTGAATTGAAAAGTAATGCAGCTAGGAAGAAATCTATGGATGGAACATATTTCTGAGAAATGAATTAGACTTGGGAACAAAAGCAAAAATCAGCAATGATGTCTGGAAAATCTATGGGGGAGGGAAGAAAAAAAAAAGAAATCCATCTAAGTAGGGTTGATTCAATCAAATGCTATATAAGAGAGCTCTGCAATTGGCCTGAAATGTGAAGATTTTCAACTTCATAACAGTACTTCATGATTGACAGCATAAAGAAAAAAAGTAATTTCATAGTTTCTTGGCTTTAAAAAGAAAAAAATGGAAGCATTTAGAAATCTTCCTTTTAATTTCTTTAAGTGGTAAAACAACTTGTACTTCAGTTCCATAATATCAATTATTATGAAACTGAAGGTATTATATATATTATTTAGAGAACTCTTATCTCAAGGGACCTTGAAGATATCTAGTCCAACTGACTGCCAATAACCATCCAGCTTCTGAATAATGAACATAAATTTATATAAGGAAAACTGGATTTTGTGGTAAAAATATTACGCATGTTGTATAACTATATAACTGTAAACACTATATATGTGTAATCAGAAGGGGCTAGTTTTATATCAAATGCTTCCTTCTAGACCTAAGTATAACTTCTTAATGTCCAATAGAGCAACAGTTTTATTGGGAATGGAATCACCATTGTTGCTATTTCTTTAAGCACCATCACATTTTGTAATTTAATATGTAAAATGTACATCAGGTGGAACGATGTTCCCATCTAATGAATGAATGTAATATTTGTTTTATGTATGAATATTGTTTTATATTCTTTATCATTCACCATAATAAAAACATATTCCCCTATGTTACATAGAATTTAAATTCTATGAAGCACAATGGGCATTTTCATTTTCAGACCATCAGGATGGGGATAAATTAGCACCTGCTCTTTATAACACAGAGAATTAAGAAACTCAAAGACAATTTGAATTTTGCAGTGTATGCTATTTTGTATGAATCATGTCTGGCAACAAAACGTTTTATTTTTTAAGATAATAAGGAAAAAAGTATGAAAAATGAGCACTAGAACCTGACATAAACTTCAGATCAAGGGAGTATGTTGCTGCCTTTTTTCTGGGAATTCTGTTTTATTTCCCCTCATGATGTTTTTTTTTTTTACTGAAGATTGAATTCATGCTACAATCTGATTAGTTACTATAGCCTTCAGAATACTGCCTGTCTGCACCAAATAAAGAGTAAAAACACAACAGGGAATATAGATTCACTTTGATCTGACTTTGGGTCACAACTCAGGACAGAAGTTCGCCAAAGACACATTAGCAGTCATGGAATACAAGGACAGATCCTCCCTAATGTAAATTATTTAAAAGTAGTGGGCAGGAGATAAGGGAAACACACAGAAAGAAAGAAATACTCTCAAAGTTTTGTAACAGGTACTGCTACTTCTTTTCAAGGCAACAATATCAGGAATGAGTGGAGGGTGCTAATTTTTCAGATGACGCTAGATTATTCAGGTCAGATCAACAGGAATGGGCAGCTACATACCTTTATGACCTGTGGGCTTCAACTGCCAGAATTCCTGGGTTTTAAGGGGCCATAATTGCCTTTCCCTGTTCTAAACAATTTGCCAAAATGAGATTAGACAAGAAAATGGCACATGCTAATCAAGATAGATAAAGCTTCAGTATGCATCCTCTGATTTAAAATGATACTGGATAATACCATGGTTTTTCTTGTGCTGAATGAGACTAATTTCGCTGTAGAAAAGAGAATCTCCAACTCTATTTAAGAGGTGATAAGCCAGTACATTAGTCAATTGTATCATCCATAAGATTAAAAAAGATAAATTATATTCCAAGAAACTAGAGAGCACCAGCTGGATCAAGGACATCTCTGTCCATTTTAGTTCATTAGAGGTAGGATAATGAGGTCAGAACTATTAAATTTAATCACCAACCCCAAAAGATTTTTGAGAGGGTGTGATAAATGTTTTTAAGAAGAGACTGGACAGCCATTTGTCTGAAATGGTATAGGGTTTCCTGCCTTAGCAGGGGGTTGGACTAGATGACCTCCAAGGTCCATTCCAACATATTATTATTATTATTATTATTATTATTATTATTATTATTATTATTATTATTATTGTTGTTGTTGTTGTTATTATTATTATTATTATTATTATTATTATTATTATTATTATTATTATTATTGGTTGTTCTGATTTGCACTCAATATTTTGCAACTCTGTTTTAAATGTTGGGTTTTGATTTTATTTGCAACTTTTGTTTTTATTCCAATTATGATGAGAACAGCAAGAAAACATTACTGAACCAGAATAGCTTCATAAAATAATAGCTTAAATTCATTTTTTCAAGGGGTGGGGGAGAGTTATATAATGGTTTATAGTATAGTTCCCAATTAATTATATTATTTTATAATTATAAAACACATAAAATACAATATAAAAGTTGCTTTGAAATCAAAATGTAAATATAACAAATTAGAACAGAAATAAAATAAATCCAAAGTATAATTTTAGGTAAGTGACATTATGTGCAAAGTCTTACTTTGCTATTAGATGCTTTTATTTTCCCTCCATATCACTAAATTACAAATTTACAGATCTTTTAAGTGATAGTAGGTAAGGAGAACCATTACTTGAAATGCTAGACTGGGAAAAATCCCCAGGTGCCTACAAAATTCATTGAGTGTACAGGAATTTTTAGCTGACTCTGGAGATAGGAAATGAAGGAGAGAAAGTAGGGGAGGGAATTACATAGCCCTGAGAAAGAAGATTCATAAGAAATAAACTCAGCATAACCATATCTTGATTTTATTTAATTTAAGATGTAACAGAAATAAACTTGGAGAGTATTTCAAATTCCATTATTCTACCTTAAGAAATATTCCTGAGATCTCTGCCATGTCTATCTTTTGACCTGGCTTACCTCAAAGGGTTGATTCTAAGTGACTGCTATTTTTTGGACCAATCTATTTTGCATCACTATGTAGATTTTTAACCTAGACTTAAAATATATACATATTATCAAACTTTTTATTACAGCTAGTAATAGCGATGCATACTGTAACCTCTTCTTAACCCCAATTTTGCATACTGTTCACCATTTACTAGTAATTTTAGAGAAATGGCAGGAAAAGGGTAAAAAACCCCTTGATTTGTGTGTTTGTGTGTTTGTGTGTGTGTGTTAAAGGGGGAGGCATGTTGGTTCACCATCCATTTTCTATTGAAAGATGAGATAGTAATGCCAGCTCAGAGTTAAGGAACCAGCTTTCAGCAAAATTGTATTCTGAACTACTAATGATACATTTCAGAAGCAATGCAGGAAAGTACCCCAAATTTGCATAGAACTCTCCTATGGCTCAAGGCTATGAACCTCTTTGGTAAGAGAATGAGGTTCGGAAGAGATTTAGCTTTTTCATATGCTAGACTTGTGCCATGCCATGAAGTATTGCTCTGGTATCTTCTAAGAATTCCAGAAGTCCTGCCAATTCAGCTGAATGGGTTTCTCCAGGTTCTCCAACTTTGTACTATCACAATAGGGTAAGATGGGTATTTTCTTTTATGCTGGGGGAATAGACAGATGGACAGATAATTTAGACAATCCATACTGTTTTAATACATGACAGTTTTGCATATGTTCAGTATTAAGATATTCTGTCCTAGTTTTTATTTTAAAATATTCCTACTTAATTTATAATATGTATTTTATATTACTTTGTATCTATTTTGAGCCTGAAAGCAAAGCATAAAATGCATAAAAGTAATAAAATTAGAAGACAAATACATTACAGCTTCCATATGAATTGAGAAAGTGAAAATTGAATAGATATGTTGAAAAAAATGAATTGAATGAAACTGCAAGCATCCTCATGACTAATACTATTATTTGGTGAACATCCCATATTGTGGGATTGCACTGGATTTGCACTGAAGAATCCTGAAACAATTCTTCAGCTGCTACCAGAGTAGGCCCAGAATCAATCAGCTCACTGGCATGGCATGATGTACAAAGTGCAAAGATTCCTTGGAATATTAGGCCATGTTCAGTCCTGTGTAGCACCTTTTATATGATTAAAAATAGCATATATATGCACAGCCTTTGTCTCCCAGAATTAAGTTAGACCACATTTTTTTTCAGTTCTTCAAATTTGTATTAATTTTCATTCTAACCAACTGGGGAATTAGAAGTTTTCAGGTGGAATATTTTATGATTTCAAATCAGGATATAATCACATAAAATCATGGTCTCTGATGGGCACATAGGAATATAATACTGAACTTGAAACATGCCTCTAGATTAGCTAAAACTGCAATAAATATTTATAGCCATTTTTTTCCTGGCTGCATATCAAATTTCCTTTTTTTCCCTGGAATATTGAGCATAGACACATTCAGAGAAATATACCCTGAATGATTAACTTTCTTTCTGTATTGTTCACTGGAAAAAAATTGCTCAAAATGACAAAGGAACAAAGACAACAACTATTCCTATGCTTTTCTGTGATGCCTTTTCCACATTTCCTGTCATGCCATAAAAGGAGAAAAGGAGAATATATATATATATATATATATATATATATATATATATATATATATATATATATATATATATATATATATATATATATATATATATATATAATGCCATAAAAGGAGAAAAGGAGAATATATATATATATATATATATATATGTGGATCCTTGGTTTTTCGGGTTTTTCCCCGCGTAGAATTAAAGGTGTAGGCGCAACGTTTCGACGGAATCCCATCCGTCATCATCAGGCTTCTGCATACAGGCACCCGCGAAAACCTCAGAAAACATATATATATATATATATATATATATATATATATATATATATATATATATATATATATATATATATATATATATATATATTTGTGTAAATTACTAACAAAGAATTAAAGGGAAACTGAAATGCATTTCTGACTCATTAGTCGTCATCAGCCAGCCATACCCTTCTGAGATTCGAACCATGGGCTGATTGCATATGAGGCAATCAGCCCATGGTTCGAATCTCAGAAGGGTATGGCTGGCTGATGACGACTAATGAGTCAGAAATGCATTTCAGTTTCCCTTTAATTCTTTGTTAGTAATTTACACAAATATAGGAATTGTCCGGTGTGACTACTGCCTGTTCGATAGCCTTCAAGATAGGCTGAAAACAGGAAATAAAGATTTGCCCCATGTTTGGGGCCTAGCAAGGTAATCTAAAGAGTTAACATTTGAAACATATATATATATATATATATATATATATATATATATATATATATATATATATATATATATGGCATCATCATGGATAAGGCTGTGACAAGTAGGAATGGCTTTGAGGGCTTCACTGCAGTCTTATGAGCATGAATAAATTCATTGAATTTTTTATGTTGAAAAAAGGTAGAAGATGAAATACTATGTACAGCACTATCAGATGATGAAAGATAATGAGAATGATAAATGTAATAAGTGAATCTATAGCAGACTTCTACTATGCATTCATAATATCTAATTTAAAGAATCACTGATAGTGTTTGCTTATTAAAATTTGGACAAATACCAATGCTGGTAGATACGCAATAACCAGCACAGTGTTGATTATAGTGGCATTGTATGAACAAGGAAACATTACACTTGTTTTCATATATTCTATGAATGGATCAGAAAATTAAAAGAAATCTGTCAATTTCCAATAAAGTAGCAACAAGAACAATTTTCTGTGTTGAAAAACATATTCACATGTTGTAGAACAAGTATTTTGTGAATATACATATATATCATTTTGTTGACCCTGGTATATTGCTTTTGGTTTTCTAGTGAAGCCCAAAGGGATATTTGTTCAAATAAAAGTTGTTATTCTCTTTTAGTATTTGTATAATAAGATGTAATATTATACCTAAAGCCAGTAGTGCTTAGCAAAGCACTGGAGTACTGTTTTTTTAAAAATAAATAAATCTGGTAACCTAGAAAAGACCCACACATTCAAATCTCAGTATCATAATGGAAATTATTCATCAAGCTCTTTTCCATGCTTTCTTTAACAAAATTAATGCTAAACTCCCATCAGCAAATGTGGTTACCAATTAGGGTTTTGAAATTGCCAAAGCTAGCTTGATGTACAGTATGTCTCTCAAGGCTTCCTGTGGAATATATATATATATATATATATATATATATATATATATATATATATATATATATATATATATATATATATATATATATGTAAATTTTAAATTGCTAACAAAGAATTAAGTTAGCAATTTAAAAAATTTACACAAATATGAGCTGTCACCGGTGTGACTACTGCCTGTCGATGGCCTTCAGGTTAGGCTGACACAGGAAATAAAGATTTGTCCCATGTTTGGGGCCTAGCAAGGTAATCTAAAAATAGTTAACAAGCATTTGACATATATATATATATATATATATATATATATATATATATATATATATATATATATATATATATATATATATATGTAAAGTTTCCCCCGCACACGCGTGCTAATCATTTCCAACTCTAGGGGTTGGTGCTCATCTCCGTTTCAAAGCCGAAGAGCCAGCGCTTGTCTGAGGACGTCTCCATGGTCATGTGGCCGGCATGAATAGATGCCAAAGGCGCACAGAATGCTGTTACCTTCCCACCGTAGTGGTCCCTATTTTTCATATATATATATATATATATATATGAAAAATATAATATAATATATACTGTATATACTGGACCGGTTTTCATATCAGTGGTGAGATAGCTCCAGTATACCAACTCCAATAGATTGGAGAATTACTATGGGGACCATGGTTTCACTTCTTTGCTTTCATTGCTCCTGCTAAATACTGTTTTCTCCATGCTTAGTTGATTTGCCTCTCTCTCTCTCTCCCCTTCTCTCTCTCCAATAATTCCTTCAAGGGTGTCATCAGAATAAGGCTTTATTAGTGGACCAGCCAGACATGCTAACTGTTCAGGGAAAGAGTTTTATCAGCTTTGGGGAGCTGCATGGTTCTGAAGAACTTTCAAATCAGTATTATCTATTTAATCAGCTATCTGACCACTCCAGTTCCTTGTGATATGGATTTCTCAGAATGAGGCTTTGAAATAAGTTAACTCTCAGAACAGTCACTTGAGGAGAACAAAAAACTGTTCCAGAAAGCTGTACATTTGACCTGTTTTCAGTGTTACTATTCCTTTTCTAATACAATTCCACATAATATCTAGACTAGTATATCATGTTATACACAATCTGTGTTGGAATTTTAATAAGGAGGAAGAAAGCTAATGTTCCTTCAAGATCTGATAGTAAAATAAGTAATGATGTACTTTTTGCTGTAAACTGTTTTACATTGGGGGGAAAATGGCTCTGTATTTATTGTGACTTCAGTATATTCCTTGCATTCCTCTATATCATAAAAACATAATCAGTTCTCCAATGATCTTTAAAGAATCTGAACCTTGATTTTTCAACAAGAGTTCAATGTCTACATAGCATATATATAGAAATAAATAGCCCCTGACGTTTATGTGTCCATCCATCCATCCATCCATCCATCCATCAATTCATATAATTTTTTTAGTTCAAAGTATAACTTTCAAGAAGAATAGTACTTGACTGTGTTGCAACCAACTATTATAAATTATAAAATAGCTGCATTCCAAAAGAAATAATAGCAGACTTTTGGATCTTGATATTAGCATTGCATAAATTATAATCTATGATGAGTTTATACTTTATAGCGTGGGTGTCAAACGCACCACATCACATGACGTGTCACGATGTATCATGACTTTTTTTTGCATTGCCACAGCTGAGATGGGTGCGGCCTTTGCATGATGCAACCGGCCCGTGGGCCAGCAGTTTGACACTCCTGCTCTGTACGATTTGAGATTAAATGGTTAAATGGAAACACTGGACTTTAAAGATAAAAAGAAAAAAAAAGAAAGAAAATGTTATACCAGACCAGCATTTTCTATGTTGTTGTTGGGACAAGAGGACAAGAGAAAGGAACATAAAATGTATCTTTCTCGGTGGGGAAAGAGATGTTCCACTACAAACAAACAAACAAACAAACACCACAACGCAGTATATTGGATATTTTTTAATTTTAAAACTCTGTAGTAATGCTAAAGCTAACGTTAGATTTATATAAAATTAAAAAAAACATTAACAGTATATTATAGCTAGTAATTTTCAAATACTTGTATTCTTTCTTGGTTAAAAAAGAAACACATTTCCATGTCAATACTTATTCCCTACTGAGGTTCACTTTGAGGTGGCTGTTTTGTAGGGAGCTTTTCCCCTTTTCTTCTTTAAGACAATTAGTTTTTAGTTCAACTTTTCAAAAAACTATGCTGTGAGGTAATGTGGTAACATACAAGACTTATGAAAGAATATTGTCATTTTCATTTAATGATCCAGCTGGGGTCTTGAGGCATCCATTTAATCATAGGATCTTCTGAGGAATTGAAATGAAGAACTGTAATATTTCTAGATTTTCCTTTTTAACTAAAAAGACTTGTTTTATTTATTTATTTATTTATTTATTTAATACTATTTCTATACCGCCCTTCTCCCGAAGGACTCAGGGCGGTGAACAGGGCAAGAATAAAAATACAGATTACAAAAGTTAAAACAAGATTAAATAAATGCCCACATACTAAAATACATCTTTAAAACCCAATAAAATAACCATAACAACCCCCCCCCAATCCCTTCATCCGGCCAGGCCAGCTTGTTCAAAAAAGTATGTTTTTAGCTTGCAGCGAAAGGAGCAAAGGTCGGGCGCCGTCCGGAGCTCAACCGGTAGCTGATTCCATAGCTCCGGGGCACCCACAGAGAAGGATCTCCCCCTGGGGGCCACCAGTCAACATTCTCTGACCGGTGGCACCCTGAGGAGGCCCTCTCTGTGGGAACGCACAGGGCGGAGGGAAGTCGATGCCGGCAGCAGGTGTTCCCTCAGGTACTCCGGACCCCTGCCATGTAGGGCTTTGAATACCATTACTAGTACCAGTTTTGCTATTGTCAATAGCTTTCTTAGTGAATGACTTCTTTGCTCTTCAAATTCGAGCAGAGAAACATACATACATGGGGTCAAGTTTGTTGTGAACGACTAGGACTATTCATTTTGCTCAAACACTAGAAACACAAATATTTTTAGGAAAATACACATAGATATCAGAGATGAAAGAATGAATAATGAACTGAAGAGCAACTCTACGAAGAGATATGTAAAAAAAGGAAAATTAACCTTACCTCAATTCATTACACTTGGGATTTTCATACAATTCTACACTTCAAAATGAACAATAAGAAGAAAGCTGTCCTCATGTAATATATTTTACTGAATTGCTCATTTGAATTACATCCTAATTTTTATTAAACAGAGTACTCAGAACCGCTAATATATATAACATATAGAACAGAATACAGAAGTTTGGGAACAAATTAAAAACAATACTTATAAATTACAGTGAAACTATAAAAAAATAATTGAACTGGCTATTTTTCCCCCCAGAGTCAAAGATAGTCCCAGGTAAGGGTTTACATTTTACATCTTAGAAAGAATGCAGGAATATATCATCTTTCATATGCAAGATGAACAA
Source organism: Vipera ursinii (assembly GCF_947247035.1). NCBI lineage: Eukaryota > Metazoa > Chordata > Lepidosauria > Squamata > Viperidae > Vipera > Vipera ursinii. The sequence continues at coordinate 33,437,612 of NC_139514.1, read as the reverse complement.
GACTTTGATAGTAGAAACATTTTGAATCTTAAACAGAAAAATCTGTAACCAGATAGGCATTTAACTGTTTAAATTTGAATGGCAGTGTAAAAAAATGTATCCAATAAGCATCTGCCAATATCTGCAGATCATTCAGGAAAGGCTTAATCTGACATAAATGGAATGTATCAATTAGCACAGTTGCCATATTTTGCAGCAATTTCAACTTTTGCAATTTGAGCAGTAATCTTATACAGGATGTAATTAAGATGGAGGTAAAATGGATGATCCTGAAAGGGTAGCAGCTAGTGCATTTGTAATTGTGTGAATGCATTTCCCACCAAAGGTGTGATCTATGAACATTAAAGACAAAAAAGATTTATTAGCGCAATGGCTCTCACACAAAATACATTAAATTTTGTGTCTTAGTCCAGTTCATACTGAAAATACTTTTGTCTGACTGAGATTTAATTGAATTATGTTGTTGATACATGCTAAACTAGTTAGTGGGTTATGTCACACTTGCAGCCCGTGTAATGTAGGATTAAGGAGTTGGAGTAGGGGACCCAGGTTCAAGTGTGCATTTGGGCAGGCAAGCTCACCACATGGCTTTAAGCAAATCACCATCTCTCAGGCAAACCTGCCACACAGGGTGGTTGTAGGAATATTTGGAGCAGGGAGCTACTATGTATCTAGCAAAGAAATTGTTGAAAATCTCATCATTATGAGACATATTGGGAACAGTCGGAAACAACAGTTTCAGTAGGTGTTGAAAGAGGTAGCACACAGGGAAAAATAATGCTTTGGACAGGGAAAGTTCCAAAGATTGCATGTCAATTGTCTTGTTGGAAGTCTGGAGATTTTGGCAACATGAAATAAGTCCCCTGTTTCTGCATAAACATTACAAAGGACCTGTCTTTGATTATTCTGCTGCAAATTCCATACTGATTTTTTTCGCTCCCTACTTTTGTGTTTATATATGGATGTGTGTATGGATGTGTGTATACATACACACACTCACACAAACATACACACATAAAGGTGGAGGGAAGAAGAAAGATAAAATATTTTTATACCTTGCAGGTGGGAAGCAACATCTTAAACAAATCTGTTGTATTGGAAGAAGGCATTTATACATAAATTATAAGGAAGAATAGAATTATTTTCAATCAAACAATTGCCATTCACATTTCTTTAATTGACAGTCTTAACTGAATGAACTTGAATAATTTAATCATGGTTAACTTAAGAACCATTGTTTCCAGAAGAAGTGAAAAGCATCATTATCTTTGGCTGGATCAAGTTTCAGAGGTCCTATACTCATGTTCAAGAGTGAAATTACATGGCCATAAATTACTTCATTTTATTCAAGACCAGGGCTTTTTTTCTCATACAATGCTCAGAATGGAGTTCTAGCACCTTTTTTTGATGATTTTTTTCAACTTTTGCACAAGCTGTGCTACTTTCTCTATTGCCTTTCGAAAGCCAATAGGATCTTCTTTCTTTGTTCTCCTGGAGAGGGAAATATGGTTGCACATTGCAAAGAAATTCAGAGGAGGTAGCTGCTGCTGCAGTGTTGGCTGCGTGCAAAGTTCAGAGGAGGCACGCAAGGCCACCCGAGCCACAGCTTAGCAGCAGGTCTGAAGGAGGAGGGCCTGGGGGGAGGGAAGGTCCATTAAAGGTCCTGTGAATTATGACACTGGCCGTGCCTATCCGTCATCAGATCCCTGTGTTAAGGTGGGTTGCAGGCTGGTACTGGCTGTTAGTTTGTGCCAGGGCATGATTACATCAGCTTGATCTGGGGAGGCCAGATTTATAACAGACCTCTTCTTGAATTGTTTCTTTGCCAGTTTGGTGAAGCTGCGGTGATGTCTCGATTCATCCTTGAGGCGAAATAAAACTTTCTTCCTTAGTTTTTATTCAGAGATCTCAGAATGCATGACCAATATCTTCCACCTTTACAAGGTCTTATCTCGCTGCGATGAGGACGGTGAAGTCTAATTACTTCGCTGCCCTCATCGCGTCCTCAGGTGTTCCTTCCAAGGTCACATTTCAGTCAAAGATTTCATTTTCCCCCCACCACTAGATGTCCTCCTTAGCTTATTTATCAATGTCCAATATTTTAAACAAAGAATTTTTTTTCACCCCAAGTAATTACCCGCCTGGGATGCGGTGGCTCTGTGGGTTAGGACTCTGAGCTTGTTGATCAGAAGGTCGGCAGTTTGGTGGGTCGAATCCCGAGTGCCGCGTAACAGAGTGAGCACCTGTTACTCATCCTAGCTTCTGCCAACCTAGCAGTTCAAAAGCACGTAAAAATGCAAGTAGAAAAATAGGGACCACTACGGTGGGAAGGTAACAGCGTTCCGTGCACCTTTGGTGTCTAGTCATACTGGCCACATGACCACGGAGACGTCCTCAGACAAGCGCTGGCTCTTCGGCTTTGAAACAGAGATGAGCACCGGCCCCTACAGTTGGAAACGACTAGCATGCATGTGCGGGGGAACCTTTACCTTTACCTAATTACCCGCTGCTTATAAATCTTCTGGGGGTCTTTGCCTTCCAGCTCTTATCATCAGGGATTCAACATTAATAATCTTCTAAGAGAAGGAAATGAAACGATCTGCTCACCCAGATTCAACACGCTGTTGGCGTTCCTCTGAATTGTGATTTTCTTCTTCCCGCTGGAGACGTCTATGGCTGATGATAAAAAACAGCCTTTTATCTTCATTTTGCAGAGGGTCTTACAGTTCGCTCTGATCGGGCACCCCCTGATCTGAGCTCCTGAAGTGCCCCTCCTCCTTTATTGCCTCCCCAAGGCAACTATCGACCCTTTAAGGGTCGTTAGATGAAGAAAAAACCAAGCTGGAAAGCCGAGCACTGACTTTTCCAGCTTGTCTCAATGCTACCAAACAGGAAGTCTCGATAGTAATACAATTTCCATTCCTACTCTTTATTCTGTTTTTCTAACCATTTATAAAATTTTCCCATGTTTGAAAGTATTCTGAGTCTTGCTTCCCCTTCATTTTCAATGTGAGCCTATCCATTTCTGTACAGTCCAAAAATTTCTTAATTATGTCTTCTTCAGATGGTATTTCTTCATTTTTCCAGTATTAAGCAAATATAGTTCTTGCTGCTGAAAATATATGTAGTATTAAGTATAAACATTTCTTATCATAATTTTATGATATTATGCCTAAAATAAATAATTCTGGTTTGTGGTCTACATGTGTTCCTATCATCTTTTCTAGCCACCTATGTATTTTTGACCAATAGTTCTTTGCTTTAGGGCATGTCCACCAAAGATGGTAATATGTGCCTGGATTTTGTCTGCATTTCCAACATTTGTTAGTCATATTTTTAATTTCTTTTGCTAATCTTGCAGGTGTTAAGTGCCATCTATAGGACATTTTATATAAATTTTCTTTGTAAGTAGCTGCCCTCGTTATTTTGTAATTTATTTCCCATAGGTTTTGCCATTTTTCTAACTCTATATTGTTCCCAAAGTTTTTGCCCATGTTGTCATTGTTTCTTTAACTTTTTCATCTTCCATCTTTAAATTTAACAGAAAGCTGTACAGTTTCTTAATCAGTTTGTCATCTGGTCTAATGTTGTCTGGTCTTTGTAAAAACCATATATTTTTGCATCTTTCTCATATCTCATTTGTATTTGCAGGTGTGGCCACCATGATAGCTCAATGCCCTATTTTTCCAATTCTTGTTTAGTTTGTAGTGTCCTGTCAATATTCAAAATATCTTTATAAGTCACAAATTTCTCATAATTGATTAAGTTTGGGTGTACAAACACCTCCATTGTTGAGACCCATCCTGGTATTTTCATGTAAGTTCTTGATTTTACCTTTTCCCATGTCAAAAGCAGTGCATTTCTTACATAGTGGTTTTGAAAGTATTTGTGAATTTTGTTCTTCCCATACCATAGGAAAGCATGCTATCCAAGTTGTAGGCCATGCCCTTCTAGGTATAATAGTCTTTTATTTCTAAGACTTATCCATTCGTTTAACCATGCTAGTGTGGCTGCTTGATAGTACCTCTATCTTCAAAACAAGGGAATTTTATAGCAGATACAGAGTTTTCTCAAAGAAGAAGACTCAGAACTTCAACAAGAAGGGGAATTTAGAAATCATAAAGACAGCATTAGAAGGAGCGGCCAAACAAAGAGAAGTGGAAGAAACAGAAACTATAAATCAAGAAGAAGGGGCTAAAGGGAAAGAACAGAGACAAACTAATTTAAAAGGATATTGGGATATCTTCGATAAATATAAATGGATTAACTTCCCCTGTAAAGTGGGAAAAAAACTCTTTACACAATTACAAAAATTAAAAATGGATATAGTTTGCTTACAAGAAACACATATTAAAAGAGAATACTATAAATATCTGAAGTGCCCCAAAATTGGGAAACTTCATTTTTTCATTAGCATAACAGAAGAATAGAGGAGTAGCTCTATATATCAAAGAAACATTGAATCCTAAACAAATCTACTTGTATGAAGAATTATGAATAATAATGATAGAAATAACAGTGAATCAAAAACAGACATTGATGGTAACAATTTACACACCAAATAACAAACAAGAAGAATTCTACCAAAGATTACACAAGAAAATACTGGAACTGGAGTACCAAAATATTTCTTTATTAGGAGTTTTTAATGCAATTGTAAATGGAAAGTTAGATTAAAAGAGTAGTAAAATAGGGAAATAAGGAAGGAATATTTTGCTTAAGGCTTTTTTCAGAATGGCAGAAGAAATTTTGTATACAGGACATATAGAGAGAAATAAATCTTAAGAAATCCCAATATACATTTTATTCAAACAGCCACAAAACTAAAAGCCAAATTACCAAATACATGGATAGATGCCAATATTATGCTAATACCCAAATAAAACACAGACGTGACCCTGATAAAGAACTATAGACCAATATCTCTACTAAATATGGACTATAAAATCTTTGCTTCAATAATAGCAGAAAGACTAAAGAGATTCTTGACTGAATTTATACATTCAAAACAAAATGGATTTTTTTTACCAAAGAGACAAATAAAGAACAATTTAAGAATAATTTTAGACACATTGTAATATTACAAAATGCACCCATGGTTTTGATTTTTTAGATGCACAGAAAGCCTTTAACAACGTCAATTGGCACTTTATGGTTCAACAACTAAACCATATGGAGAAAATTTTATGAATATAATCCAATTTATCATAGACAAATGGCTAAAATAATTGTGAATGGAGATTTCATGGAGAGCTTCAATATTAAAAAAGGCATAAGACAAGGATGTCCATTATCCCCACTATTATTTATCTTCTTTGGAAGTGTTCAACAGGAATGTTAGACAGTATCCAGATCAAAGGAATGGAGATAAAAGATCAAAAGTACAAACTACAAGCATTTGCAGATGACCTGGTATTTATATTGGAGGATCTGTTAGATACAAGTCCTAAATTATTAGCAAAGATTGAAAAATTTGGAGAAGTAGCAGGACTGAAAATTAATAGAGAAAAGACTAAACTTATAGTTAAAAATCTCACAGATAAACAAACAAACAAAAAAAACTATCAGTAAAAACAGACCTGCAAGTAGTTAGGAAAGTTAAATACTTGGGGATATATCTAACAACAAGATGAGCAACAATAAAAGAGACAATTATGTAAATTTACTAAAACAAATAAAACTAGATTTGGAAAAATGGAATTTTTTTTTACCAAAACTACTCTTTTTATTTCAAACAATACCGATAAAAATAGATAATTTTTTCAGCGATATTAAAATTTATCTGGCAAGGGGAAAAAAGGTAGAATCTGACTGAAGATGTTACAAACAGCAGAAGAAAATGGAGGCTTTGATTTACCAGACTGTGTCTTATACTATCAAGCAGCAGGATATATCCTTTTTTAAAAGCAGCTTCTTCTTTGTAGCAACTCCTGGTGGAATGACAATACAGTCCCATTCATGCTTTACTACCATTGTTACCATTTGATCTGCACTTAGTGTGAGTGAGCAATTGCATTTGATAAATGTATTGTTTTAAACACCATTTCCATTCATCTTTTAACATGCCATACTATTGATACCCAACTACAAAAGCAACTTATCTGAGCATTGACATTTTACATAATTAAGGCAATTTTGGCACTTGTCTCTCATACTCCTTCCAGCTGTTTCTGAAACCAACTTCAAAATTTCCAGTCCAGATTGCAGTGGGTTGGCAATGAGAATAGATTAGTGCTTAGTCTGGGTTATGGTCACTGCAAGAACTCTGTTTATTCCCAGGCTTGTTCCCCTTTCCATCCATTCCAACAAGATAAACTTCCTTTTTGGGTCCTGTGCGGACAGGTGTAGCGCTGCCTGCTTTCACGTTTTAAAATTGTTCACTTGTCACTAGCCTCTGTGGTTTTGTTTTCTTTATATTTGTTGATGTTTGCACACATGGATACCTTTCCCCCCATTTTCTTTCTGACATCTCTCCTGGGCAGAGAGCTCTAACATTGTTTCTGGGATGTGTTTGAATTCTCCACCAGTTTTGGAGTCAAAGCCAAAAGTGCTTCTACCTTGACTAGGGCTTCTTTAGCCTTTACTTTCTATATCCATTTTAATTCTTCTTCAGGACCTGGTACTTCTATAGTTTCTCAGATTTCTTCCTGATGTTGCTATCACTTGGCTTCACTACATCTACCACTACTACTGTTTTCTGGTCTTGTCTACTACCACAACATCTGGTTGAATGGCCAGTACCTGGCTCTGGAAGTCCCAGAGGATATTAGCCCTTTTATTCTTCATAACCTTCTTTGGAATCTTACATCTAGACTTGTGTGGTGACCCAGGGCACAGCACAGAGGCAATGCAGTCAGCTGGCAATTTAAACAGTCCTTTAATTGCTGCAAAGTTTCCCCAAATGCTCCCACATTTGCTGGCAAGCCTCCAACAAAAGAACACACACACACACACACACACACACACACACACACACCTTCAGCTGATTCTGGCTGAAGCAGTTTCAATACAGTCTGATTAGCATAAGAATATACTCAAGGCCATAGAGATAACAAGGAAGAAAACATAAACCTAATGAGTCCATTTGAATCCAAGCTTGCCTGAGCAGTTTTCAAAGAGAGAATCCAAAATCCAGTCTGAGGTCTTAAAACATTCAATCAATCGTGGTCAGTCAATCCAATAGTCAAGATTTCCAGGTTTCCAAACAGAAGGCATAGAACAAGAGCAACAATACACAACACTCCAAGGAATCAGCATTTGTTCCCGACAAATGCCCCACCCCACAATGTCTCCTTAAATCTCAATCCCCAGGTGTGCCTTGTGGAGTAGGGTGGATAATTTATTTATTTATTTATTTATTTTATTAAATTTATATGCCACCCTTCTCCCTAAGGACTCAGGGTGGCGCACAACAATAAAAATTAAAAACATAAAATAGAAAATTTAAAAAAGAATTAAACAATAAATACAATAATTATATAACAATTTAGAAACCAGTAAAAAGCTAATTAAAACCGTAAAACAGTCCAGGCCCGCTTGTTGGAACAACCACATCTTCAGGTCACGGCAGAAGGACCGAAGGTCAGGGGTCGTCCGCAGCTCCACGGGCAATTCATTACAGAGGGTCGGCACACCCACAGAGAAGGCTCTCCCCCTGGGGGTTGCCAGCCAGCATTGCCTGGCCGACGGCACCCTGAGGAGGCTGACACTGTGGGAGCGAACCGGGCGATGGGAGGTTGACAATGGCAGCAAGTGACCCTGCCTGCGTTGTTCCCTCCTTCTCTCCACTCTCTGTGCTCCAGGATAAGGTGGGGGTGGGCCTTGCTCATTGCCTGAACTCTGTCTCCCCTGTTCCAATCCTGAAGGGCCCTTGCCTGCCTCAGCCTGGTCTTCCTCTGAAGCCATAGACACCTCTCCCTCGGCCTCCATAGGGTCCTGTTCCAGCTCCATTTCCTCCTCAGATTCAGGCTCAGATGGAGGCATGACAACTTGACAGGATCTAGGCCATACAATGTGCAGATGTTCTTGTACACAATGCCAGCTTCTTGACTGTACCATTCAATGTTTGCTTTTCCTATCTGTATCTTATACCCTGCCAATGTCTTGGACTGTTTTTGAGTCTTCATAGTATGAACCTTGGATCCTCGGATCTGGTGCTTAGTCTCTGTTCTTGTGTATCTATGATCAGTACCTCAGTACTGTCTTTTAGTCTAGCTCTTTACATCATTTGGTGGGATTTAGTGGGATTTCCTAATGTCAGTCCACCCAGCTATCTGTTGATGGTACATTCCATGTACGATCTTGTCTTGCCATAGCACTTCTTTCTCCCATGTCTGCTGCTGCCTCAGGTATTCTCTCAACAGCTCATCTTTGGGTGTCATTAACTGAAGTTTTCCTGTATGCTCTGCATTTTATCCAGGACAGTAGCTTTGATAATCACCAGACCCCACTTACTCTCTTTCTAGCTGGTTTACAGTCTCTGTGTTTTGGAATTGAGCCTCTATCCATTGTGAGGAGCTTCAGATTGGCATTTCTGTGTCCTTTTGTGCTTATGGCAAGTAGGTCATAGAAGGCTTTGGTTTATAGAATTGGATTGCATTTAATTACATTTTATTAATTTAATTTAATTAATAAACAATTGTTCTTCCCAATCATGATAACTTTTTCTCTCTACAAAAATGAAAAATACTGTTATCATTTTCAAAACTCTTCTTTTAAAATTTTGTTTTCTTTATGTAAAACTAAATATGTTCATATTAGTTGCTTTTCATCTTCTTTGCATTATGTGATCTTAAACACTTTATTAAACATGCATCTAATTTAATCTTTTCTAGTTCAGCTATTGCAAGCAACTTTATCAACTTGTTCACTTTCTTTATTCATAAAATAGTAGAAAACTCTTGTTTTGATTTAAGTTGATGAACAGAAGCTACTGCATTTTCTCTCTCAGCAAGTGTCCATTACCAGCAACAATATTCATCCCAGAGGAAAAAGATTTGTACTCTTAAAAAAAAGATTAAAAGCACTTCATAGAAAATGTGTCAAGAAGCTGCTGTTGCTATTTAATTATGCTTTTATTTCAAGCATTTATAATCCACCTAGTCTTTTTCCTGAGAGGCTCCCAATGTGGTTTCTGTAAAAATAAAAACCAAATAATGTCTATAAAATATGTCACATGGAAATATAGATGTGTGCCGTACTTTAAAACAAATTGTGAGATGATGAGAAATTTTTGTGGCTAAAAGCCCCTATTTTTTATTTTTTGGTCTTTGAATAATAACAGAGGCCTGTGTAGGAGATGATCAGGCTGAGCCAGAGAGAAGGGTCAAAACGCATCACTAGACATGAGTCTCTTCATGCCCACAAGAGATCTAAGTCCACCTCACCTTGAATTCCTTCTACTTTTATCTCCTGCTAATATTCCTTGGCTGTTAGTAGTTCAGATTCTTGTAGAGAGCTCAAGCTTACAATAAATCTTTATACTCATTTGAACTGTTTGGATCTCCTGATCTTCTTGGCACTGGACAGCCTGGCTCACAAAGTGATGATTAAGGTTAACTCTTGCCCAGAGTTACCTTGAAGTAAGATGGATGTCTTATGTAAATTTTATTTGATTTATTAATTAATGTATTAATTAAATTAATTAATACATAATAAATAAGGCAAGAATAGAAAATTTGGCATAACCTTTTATATGATACAGCACAATCATTTCTCCATTCAGAGAAGTTAGTTAAAGCTACTACTTACAAAAATCCATATAATCACTAGATGGTAGCAAAGAGTTACCTTTAAACAGAAGAAGCCCAATCAATTATCTTACAAATAAAGTACAGTTTGTATAACTCAGGAGACCAACAACACAGACAAAAACCAGAGTCAGGAAAACAGTCAGTAACAACAACAACAACAAAAAAGTCATCTGAGGACACTTATTGATATGTTAATTAAAGGGCACAATGTTTTATGTATATTTTTTTGTATATTTTCAGGTATGATTAATACTGAAAAGAAGTCATACTCTCCTACCATAATAAAATCACCTTTAAACTCTAATCACATGCCATTTCATTCCATTCCTTAAATGTATTCTTCATTCCTGACACATACAGCCTTTGATACTTCAGTGCCTTTTTTAAAATCTTGTTTTACATCTGACTGCTGATCTCAACAGTGTGGCTAAAATAGTTCTGTCTTTCTCAGCCAATATGCAGAGTTTCAAACTCGTCCACATGGCCTAAAAATAACTGAGGCCGAAAATTTCAGGTCTATGCAAATACAGTAGAGCAGAGACCATGGTGAGAGCCCTCCTGGGTTTCAGCTATAATGACCTAATCAGAAGAAATATCATGGAAAATTTACAGTGGTTTCCTAATATTGGAAGCATGAAGCTGAGTAAATGCAACTAAATTTCAGATATAAAATAAGTCATCTCTGTATGACTGAAGTTTCCAAACAAGAAACAAGAGAGGAGAAGAGCCAGACATGCCAAGTACAAAATATAAATATAATTAATTTACAAAACAGTATGTTACCAAAGGCAAAGGTTAAGGTTTCCTCTGTCCAGTTGTGTCAGAAGACACTTCTGTGGTCATTTGGCCAGCATAACTATACACGGTGGTGCACAGAATGCTCTTATTTATCCACATATTTTCAAAATGCTAGGTGGGCAGGAGCTGGGAAAAGTAATGGGAGCTCACCTGTCATGTGGCACTAAGGTCTTGAACCTGGGCTGTCAGCTTTCCAGATGACAAACTGCTGAGCCATTGCACCTCCATTGAAATGAATCTTACTATAGAGCAACAAAAATAGAAAAGGTATATAGAAGGACTTCCGGTGGCTCCGCGGCGCCGGAGACAGCCTTCCCGGGCTGCCCGCGGCTCAGCTGTGTGATTTTTCGCCCGAAACAGCGCCGATCAGCTGTTCGGGCGAATTTGAAGCCCCCTCCTCGGGAGAAGAGGAGGGGGTGAGCCCCCAGGTAGGGGTCGAGTTCTCCGGGGCCGCCTGAGCTTGGAGCTTGGGCGGCTGAAGGATTGAACTCCCCCGTAGCCTGGGCTGCTCCCAGCTGGCTAGCGTCTCTGCTCCGGACTTCATGGAGCAGAGCCAGGCGTCTGCGACCATCCCTGCTTGAAGGAGAGACTATGAAAGGAAAAGAGCAGGCAGAGCAGTACAAGAGGGAAAGATGAAGAGATGAAGAGGATTATTTTATTTTACTCTCGAGCTTGATGGACTTTGCTTAAAACTTAAAGTGAAAGTGCGTCACAATTGTAAGTAAAAGATGGCGGCTAAACCTCCCCCTAGAACTTTTCGGAGTGCTGGAAATTCTCCGGTGCAACAACAATCATTACTGCAGGCGTTGCATTCTCCCGATGTATTGACATCGAAGGACCTTGAAAAACATACCCAGTTAATTTTGGAGTCAATGGGTGTTAAATTTGTACAGATGGAGGAGAAATTGGAGAAATTGGAGCAGAGAATGGAAGAAAGGATGGAACAGAAATTCAGAGAGATGAAGGTAGACATTTTGTCCTCAGTGCATAAAGTAGCTAAATGTGTGGAGGTGCTGGATGACAAAGTGGAAGATCTGACTCAAAAGAATGCTATATTAGAAGCAAAAGTATTGGAAATTGAAGATTTAAAAGACAAAATGGATAGCGAACTGAGTCTGGCTCAATTTTACCAGATGCAGTTTGCTGTTAGAATTAGAGGCCTAAAAGAGAATATTAAGGAAGATTTAAGGCAGCTGGTTTCTGAGGCTTTTGAGGTGGTATTGAACCATCCAGCATCTGAAATAAAACAAGGCATGGACAAAGTGTTTCGTGTGAACTCGTGGATTGCTAAACAGAGAAAGTTGCCTAGAGATGTGGTGGTTTATTTTGTAAAAAGGGAAATTAGAGATGAAGTTATACAAGCTGCCTATGATACTAAAGTTGTGATTGCTGGTCAAGAAGTTTTGGTTTTAAAAGAAATTCCTCCAAAGATTTTAAAGAGAAGGAAGGACTTTATATTTCTTGTGCAAGAGCTCAAGCAAAGAGATATAAGGTTCAGATGGGAGATCCCAGCTGGGTTGAGCTTCATGTATGAAGGCAAAAGGTACTGTTTGGGTACTGTGAAGCAAGCGCATGATTTTTACAACAATGTCTTAAAAGCAACCCCATCAACACTTTTGGAAGCTGCAGAGGGATCTGGAGAAGGAGAACATCAAGAGGATGAAGATGGACAGATAGACGAGAATGGTACAGGAGGAGATCAAGCTGCAACTCTTTTGGATGATCCTAGAGAACAGAGGGTGACGCGTGCTGCCTTAAAACGCTCAAAAAAGATAAAAAAATAAGACCAGTAGAAATCTATGGAACTTCCACAACATACTTACAGTCAAGTGGTAGTTGTGTTTTTAAGAGTTTTGGGATGATATGTATGGTAACAGAATCTTCAATTTGGAATTAATGGACAATTTACTACAGAGGAAGAGGTAGAAAGTTTTGTGGGTTAATGTGGGTTAATTTGTGTAAGAACTATCTATTATAGCCTATTTTGGCTAGAGAGGTTAATAGGGATAGGTGCTTGTGATGTGTAAATGAGAATTTGTTTAGGAAATAGTGAATTGTGGAAGAACATAGATGGGAATGACGCTAGTTTTCTTTTATTTTAGTTCTTTATACATATTTAGTATTATTAAGGATTGGTTTACTCTATATAAGCTAGAGAGTGATGGATTTTAGAGTTTATAATTGTTAGTATATGATTGTTTATGATTGCTTTTTAGATATATACCTTGTATTTTGCTCTGGGAAGTCGGGGGGGGGGAGGGGGGGAGGAGGGGAAGTAGGGGGGGAGGCAGGGGAGGGAGGAGGGAGAGGGGGAGGGGGGGAGATAGGGGGGAGGGAGGGAGGGGAGGAGGGAGGGGGAAGGGGGGTTTTTTAAAGGAAAACTGTATTTTAAAACTTTTCAATAAAAAAAAAGAAAAGGTATATAGAGTGCTTCAGATTTAAAACAAAAGGGTAGTTTGGCTTGACAGAGAGTACAAACCAAGTACTTCTCTGAAATTTCTTATTGGATTTGTGCCTTTTTCTGGAATTATGAAACTGCGTTTTATAGCAACACATTATCTCAAGGAAAGATAAGTTTAAGGAGATATGGATAGATTCTATATTTGTATAACCAGATATTTTTTTGAGATTTGTATGCAGTAAACAGCAAACAACAACAACAACAACAGTAAACAAAGCAATCCAATTGTTTTTCCACTATTAAAAAATGTCTTGATATCTATTGAGTTCATGCATCGGCTGATAACACCCCGGGGAGGGGCCTTCTCTGTGGGTGCACCTGCCCTCTGGAACCAGCTGCCCGTGGAGCTTAGGACTGCCCCCGACCTTTGCACATTTCGCCAGGACCTGAAGACCTGGCTCTTTGAGCTCTCCGGCCCAGGCTGAGAATTTTTAACTGGGTTTTTTTAATTTTAGGGATAATTTAATCTTTCTTAATTTGTTTTTAACTTTTGTACTGGTTGTTTTAAATACCCTGTAAACCGCCCTGAGTCCTTCGGGAAAGGGCGGTATATAAATCTAATAAAATAAAATAAAAATAAATTATGTCATTTTTTCTTAGAGTGTAGGTTTTTTTTGTTTTTTTTAATTACATTTATATCCCGCCCTTCTCCGAAGACTCAGGGCGGCTTACAAGCTTAGCAGTAGCCTTCATTCTATGTATATGCCTGCTTGTTAGGGCTTTCACACACACCCCAAGCGGCATTATTACAAAGTCAGCTTATTACCCCTAACAATCTGGGTCCTCATTTTACCTACCTCGGAAGGATGGAAAGCTGAGTCAACCTTGAGCCTGGTGGGATGCGAACCTGCACTGGCAGCTGGTGTTACTTAAGGAGGCATTAGCCCACTGCTCCACCAAGGCTAGTTCAAGGACATGTGGGAGTTCAGCAATTCTCAAAATCAAAATGAGTTATTGAAGATATTGCAAAAATTTTAAACAAAAATTTAGATTATTGGTTCTTTAAATTTCAGTTATACGTTTTTCACGAAAAATATTTCAGCTATTTTTAGTTATTTTTATTTTTTTATAATTTTTAATTAGTTTTACACAGCACATAAATCTAACACTAATTAAGAGCAGGAGCAATAAGGAAAGAAGAAAAAAGAGAAAAGTAAACAGAAAAAAAGTTTCCAATTTCCTTTACAGCAATTACAAAATTATCTCACTTTATGGTTACAAAAGTCCATGTTTTCCTAGTCATCAAAACCACAAAACATAAGTGCATTTTTACTGTTTCATGCAAAAAATCTATAAGGAGTTTCTACAAGGAATAGATACTGGTTTTTTTTAATCAAATAAAAGCATTTAGCCATTTCCCCAAGTTTCAACATCTTCACCAACCATTCCTTTGTTGATGGTCTTGAGCATGTAATAATCTCACTGCAGTTGTTTTATGTAAAAGTTCCATGACTTTTTTTTCTAATTGTTTATTCATTGGTCCCAAAAGAAAATTCTCTGATTTTAGTTGTACTTTAACTTTAAAGTCTTCTAAAATAATACATGTAATTTGTATCCAAATTGTAATCTACCACACATGATAAAATGTTGTGTTATGTTTATGTTATTAATAATTCTAGCAAAGATTCAAAGTATCTTTATACATTCTAGATAATTTCAATTTGATAATTTTATTGTCAAATACCAATGATATTTCATAAAAAATCTCTTTAAGTTTAGAGCATAATATAAATTTTAATCCTTTCAACCACATATTTTCCCATTGGTTCATTTGTATATTAAAATGAAAATTTTATCATATGTTCTTTCACTTGTTCTTCCATCTCATATTTCAGCAAAATTCTATGGAATTTTGAGATGAGATGAGATATGATAAAATAAAATAAGCTTTATTGTAACTTGTTCATGATTAATACATAATTCTATTTCAATCTCAGTCTTAAATTTTTTATTTTATTTTTATTTCATTTAAAATATTCTACATTTTGTCTTGCTTCTTAATTTCAGAACTAGCAAGTAATCTCTAATAAAAGGTTGACTTGCATTCAAGGATCTTGTTATTTTTTATGTGTTTCAGTAAATAAATATTCTAAAAATGTGTCAGTTTTAATTTTTAAATCAAATAACCACCATATATCCAAATATTAGTATATGTAAGGTCTTACATTTACTCTTTAAATTTTATTTGAACAGTAGCATTTTAGATTATTTTTAATAAAGTTACTGGATATTAAATGTGCAGCATTTTCTTTCTATTGCCTTAATATGTTTGAAGTGAAGTTTACATTTTATCTTAAATGATGCCAGTGAAATACAATTTAGTAACAAATAATAAATTTTCATAGAAATGATTTCCATAGTTTTTTTCAGCTTCACCACCAATTAGTACTGGGCTGCCCTCCCTCCCTTTTCTTACTTAAAAAAACATTTGTTTTTCAGTCTATGCAGTGTATTAATGGTTCCACATGAAATTTGCCATTGGATCTGTAGTTTGAGAACCAAAGTGAAAATGAAATTCTTCTAGGAAACCAAAGGAAAATTAAAATAGTTACCTTGGCAGTAGTAGATTAGGCCCTACAGAAGGCATGACAAACTCCCGGCCCACGCCCACCCCATTGCCGGCAATGGGGAAAAAGTAAAGGAGATAAAAAGTCAAGGAAAAAGTTAAGGATATAATGCCTTCACACACACACACACACACACACACACTCCTATCTCCTGCGTTCAACAATCTGTAATTATGGGGCAATAAGGGTGCAAGAAATGGAGGCAGTAACGGATTTTATTTTCCTGGGCTCCAAGATCACCGCAGATGGGGACTGCAGCCAAGAAATTAAAAGATGCTTGCACCTGGGGAGGAAAGCCATGGCAAATCTAGACAGCACACTAAAAAGCAGAGACATCAAGAATTACCAGAAGTACAGGCAGGATTTCGAAGAGGCAGAGGAACTAGAGATCAAATTGCCAACCCATGTTGGATCATTGAGAAAGCTAGGGAGTTCCAGAAAAACATCTACTTCTGCTTCATTGACTATGCTAAAGCATTTGATTGTGTGGATCACAACAAACTGTGGCAAATTCTTAAAGAGATGGGAGTACCAGACCATCTTATTTGTCTCTTGAGAAACCTATATGCAGGTCAAGAAGCAACAGTGAGAACTGGACATGGAACCACTGATTGGTTCAAAATTGGGAAAGGAGTCCGGCAAGGCTGTAAACTGTCGCCTGCCTATTTAACTTATATGCAGAACACATCATGAGAAAGACAGGGCTAGTTGAATCAAAAGTTGGAATTAAGATTGCCAGGAGAAATATCAACAACCTAAGATATGCAGATGATACCACTCTAATGGCAGAAAGTGAAGAGGAACTAAAGAGCCTCTTGTTGCAGGTGAAGGAGAGTGCAAAAGTTGGCTTGAAACTTAACATTAAGAAAATCAAAATCATGGGATCTGGCCTTCTCAATTCCTGGCAAATAGATGGGGAACAAATGGAAGTAGTGACAGATTTTATTTTTCTGGGCTCCAAGATCACCACAGACGGGGACTGCAGCCAAGAAATTAAAAGATGCTTGCTCCTGGGGAGGAAAGCCATGGCAAATCTAGACAGCACACTAAAAAGCAGAGACATCACCCTGCCAACAAAAGTGCGTATAGTCAAGGCTATGGTCTTCCCAGTTGCAATGTATAGCAGTGAAAGTTGGACCATAAGAAAGGCTGAGCGCCAAAGAATTGAAGCCTTTGAACTATGGTGCTGGAGAAGACTCCTGCGAGTCCCTTGGACTTCAAGGCAATCAAACCGGTTAGTCCTAGAGGAGATCAACCCTGACTGCTCTTTAGAAAGCCAGATCCTAAAGTTGAAACTCAAATACTTTGGCCACCTAATGAGAAGGAAGGACTCACTGTAGAAGAGCCTAATGGTGGGAAAGTTTGAGGGCAAGAGAAGAAGGGGACGATAGAGAATGAGGTGGCTGGATGGAGTCACTGAAGCAGTAGGCATGAGCTTAAATGGACTCCAGAAGATGGTAAAGGACAGGACGGCCTGGAGGAACATTGTGCATGAGGTCGCGATGAGCTGGACACCACTTCACAAGTAACAACAACAACAACAAGAGTGCAACTATAATGGAAACCTTACCATAAATTATGTTATTGGTAATATATTAGAACAGGAAAACAAAAACAGAGTTTCACTAAACAGGCATAACTACTATTATACTATATGCTATTAAGGAAAAGACTTTGCATGGTTCATTTATAAGAAGAAATAGCGTACAATGGGAGACCAAATTGAGAGAGAAAAAATAGTCAGAGAATTATGTCCATTTACTTTGTGCTATTATGTATTGTTCCATGCCCACACATACAAAAGACAGCAATTTTTCTTTTCCTCACTAATGTTTCTATAAATACAGAAGCACAGTACACATGGTAATGACACACAATTATTTTGAAAAAGGCTAAGCATAATGGGCCATTCATTTTGTTACTGTTAAAGAAAACCCTAGGTATTATTGAATCTGTCAGGGAAAGTTATCATCAACATCCATTCACATACATATACTGTATCTATCTACAAGCATGTCTTTTGGCAGAACTGGATTAACGCCAGCTGATGCCCTGAGCACAGCCCAGCAATGATACCTTTTGAAGGAAGTAAAACTCTTCTGTCATGAGATAACTCTGGATGATGCCAAAACTGAAATCACTATATTCTAAAAATGTTGATAGACCAAACTCCTTATCCCTTTTATCTTTTATATTTTGACTAACACTAATCTTGAATATTTTGACCATTGCTATCAATCATTTTATATTCACCTTTTCTCTTTCAGAAAGGTAAAATAGAATTTTGTCTTTGTCTTCACTTTTCACTGTTATGATCTGTCTATAAGTATAATCCTAATCTGTACCAAACCATCATAAAAATTAAAAATTTAAACCAAGGTAGGCCTTCATACATTTACGTGCAAGCATATTACTGGCCTAGATTTCCTCATGTTTCCTAGTATCATAAATTCTGAAACACCTTTCACACCATTGAACTTAAAACAGCACATACTTCTCCATAACAAACTTATAGATTGTCTTACTGTGTGTTTTAAATGTGATTGGTGCTTTTCCATAATACCTTTCAAATGTTCTTTTCTTTTGTTACAGGGTCATTCTTCTTTTCAAAAAACTCTCTTTATGTTTTATCTGCATCTTTTTTTTTCCTGTAACCGTTTATCAACAAAACAACAACAACCCACCAAGAACACAATCGCTTAAACAAAATAAAGAAAACACACCAAGTATTTTCTCTGCATATTCTTTTATAAGATTAGACAGTCAAGTAGCTTTGACTTAAATTTTAGAAGAATAGAATGAACCTCTTGCTAAGATGAAGATATTGTTACAGATGAGCTAGTTAGCAAATGTAATTTTAAAAAATCTGAATAAAAACATAAATACTTCTTTTATTCTGTTTTATTATTTCATTTCATTTCATTTTATGCTTGTATGCTGCCAATCTCAACTTTCATTTTCATACAATGTCACAGGGAAAATCATTACCTGTATGATTCTGGTCCTCTTGACATAGATATGTCTTAGCATCTTAATATCTTTTCCAAGACTTTCATTGCTATTTTATCAACTGCTAATTTTCACTGTATCTTTGACTGCTGCTTGATATTTGATTCTAAAAGAAAAGAAGCTATCTTCCATTTCAATATCTTCTTTATCAGTTCAAAGACTGTTGGCTGTATTTTGTACCTGTTGTCATTATTTTGTTTTGTTTTTTAATTTATTTTTAATCTTAGTCCCATTTTTACTATGGCCTTTGCCTTGACTCATTACTACAATTTGCAGATCATTTGCATTTTTAGCAGTCAGAGTAGCTTTATCAGCATAATGCAGATTATTAATGTTTCTCTTTCCAATTATAAAACCACAGTTCTCTCAACATTTTAACCAAAATACATGAAAAATACACCATCCTCAGATAAGTCAATTGTGAAAATTAAAACATACAAATATTTTGAGGGCTTATCTTAAAATATGTAGCCATAGCAATAGACTTATCTACTGCTTCATAGTGCTTTACAGCACTCTCTGAGTGGTTTATAAATGTTAGCATATTGGCCCCAATAATCTGGATCCTCATTTTTTACATGTTGGAAGGATGGAAATCTGAATCAACCTTGAGCCAGTCAGGATTGAACTCTTGGCATTGGGCAGCCTGCAATACTACATTCTAACCACTGTGCCACCATGGCTCAGCGTATTTATTCATGAGGCAAATAAGATGTTCTGGAATTTTCATTTTTCTAAGCACATTCCAAAGCTTGACAGGTTTGACACAGTTGAAGACCCCTCTGTAGTCAATTAAGCACAAAGTGACAGGTTTCTGGTATTCTTTGTTTTTTCATTGCCTAGATATCTGTGAAAAAAATGTATTATTGAACAAATCAATTTTGAGTTCTTACTTGAGGCATAAATGACCAGAATCAATTTTCATACTTTTCATACTTTCTCTATAGAAAGATTTAATTCCAGGAAAATGAAAGGAAAGAGAATAAGATGCTGACCAGCTCTAAAGTGAATGGACTCAATTACAATGGTGATGCAAGACTTGAAGGATCAAGTTAGGAAATATTTTTTATGGATAAAATCTATCTATGTGATCAGTAAGAATTGATACAAAACTTATGGCACATAACCTGTCAATTTATTTCCAATATTCTCTCATTGCATTGATTGCGAGTTAAATAGATATTTCACTTTATACCAGAAATATTTGTCCAAAGCATTCACGTCTATGCTGGGTCAAAAATATGAAAAGGATATTCTTTAGCATACTTAGTTATATTATCAATATTTTTTTCTAGAATGTTCACTTTTTGTTCCACTCAAGACACCAAGAGGTATAAAAGCAATTCCATATCTGGGAAGAATCCACTGCTTTTGGTGTGATCTATATTCCAGTTACTACATCCAGTTTCTACCACAAGGAATTGTTCTTATTTTATTATTCATTGAATAAATGTACACAAATATTATTTAACCTCTCTTCCTTCTTTTCACTTCCATACTCTGAGATAGACCAATATCTTTGTTGATGTTCAGGTTGGAGGATATGGTCATAAAGTCATTACACTAGTGAAGAAGGATAATGAATGTTTGCTATCTTAATTAAACCGCCTACTTATGTTATGTATTATGCCATATTTTGTAAGAAAACCCATATATTAATGCATTCATACATACTCATATTTTTATTACAGTTTTAGGGTAAACATTCCATATTATACAAGGCAAAAAAGGCAAAAATATATAAGCCAAAAATATACAAATGATACAAAGCCAGACAATTAAAAATATAGCTGAATCTAGTTTATAACAGGATTTTCCCCCTAAAGACATGTCTCCTAAATAGAAGTCTTAAAATGTTATTAGTGCTTTGAATAAGATCAAACATCTGCAAACAACTTTGTTTCAGAATAAAATAGCAATTAGTTAGCAGCATGCTAGAGAAAGCCATTTTTGTTGTTCTCATTAACTTACTTCTGTACAACAGAAATCAAATGGCGGACTTCCAGTTTTGCATTGTAGCGATATGGCCAAGGGATTGCAGAACTCTGCACCCCATGGCTGGTTTCACCCTGCCTGGGGACCCTAAATGGGTCTAAAGTTGCCCCAGAGAGGTGATGAAGAAGGAGCCCCCCATTGATCACAGAAAGATGGCAGTCAATCTGTTTTATCTGGGGGAATCCCTCCAACCCTACAGAAGAAAGGCTTGCTGCATTCCAGTGACTAGCCCAAGCTACTGAAATCCAAAGTCCAAAGGTGCCAACTAAGAACAACTGTGAACAGTGTTTGGGCTGGATGAGAATATTGATCTTTTCTTCTCTATGTTGAAACTGATTTCCTGGAAAAGTTACCCAAGAAGAAAAAAATCCTCCAAAAGTGAAAAGGAGGGGGATTATAACCCCACCCTTCCATAGATGGAAGCAATGATTTAATTTTTATGGGGGACAGAAATACATTGAAATGAACTAATGGAAAGCTATAATTTGGATAAAACTGAAAACTATGGAAATTGTTATATTTTCCATTTAAAAGAAGATTGATGAAATTATAAGAAAATAACTTTTAATTTTAAAAGTTGGAAAATAAACAGCTACTGACATTTAGTGGTGCAACAGAGTATAGAACTAAAGCTGCCCTGGCAAGACATCCAGAAACAGCCCAATTTATCCTTCTGATCATCAATGACTCTTAACTAAACAGAGAATAGCTGGGAATAGAGGAAAGAAAATAAACTGGGCTATCTATTGCACAATGAGAAATACAATTATTATGAAAACTGCTGACCTTCTTGGATTATAAACACTTACTGACTTGTGATATTTAAGTTTAAGAATGGTTTGCAGAGAAAGAAAAACTTTGACTTTTTGGTTATTCTTCTAGGGGGGAAATTACAGGATTGTTTTTAAGTGGTTGAACATTTTGGACTGTTCATAAAGATAAGAAACATATAAGACTATAGCATTTGGAATTTAAGACTGGTTGGTTTGATGAAAATGGAGATTGCATATACAACTAAAAGTGATAAGAAGCCACACACAATATTCTTTTCTAAAATCCCCAGTCTGGAACATCAGAGATCTGCAAGAGTAATACTTCAAGACAATACAAATATCTTCCAGGAGGAAATGTATGCTATGTTGCAACTAATCCAAACAACAATTGTTTCAAATCATAATGAGATTAAAAATAATTTTGGTGATATAAATGAGCACATTCTTGACCTACGCTCAGAATTTAAAAATTCTCACAAAATGGTGACAAAGAATGAACAAATAAATCAGATAATAGAGCAAAAACCAGAGGAAAGTGACCCAAAGATGGAGGCCACAAATGAAGAAAATTACAGCTTAACACAGACAAAAAAAATCTGCAAGTTTTTGCTATAATATTGGAAATGAAAAAGAAATTTTATCCTTCAGGGCCTAAAAACAAACCTGAAGATAAGAAAGAAAATTTGATAAAATGGACAACAGAGCTGTCAGGAGAATCACTAGAGTTTAGGAGACAAAAAATGACAAGAGAAATTGAGGGAGAAGGAAAGTGGAAGCTTCTTAACAAATATAAATGGGCAAATTCCCCCTCAAAAGCACCTTACTTAATTTATCTTTCCTATTCTTAATGACACCTATAAAAATACTGGAAGAATCCCATGGCAAGCTGAATACAGTGACTTGGAAAGCTGCTAGGCAAAAGAAGAAGATGAGAGCCAAACTCAAGAGAGATGATTTGACCTACCAGATGGAATACTACATGACTAAACACTTGTTTGAATATGGTTAAAAGGATAGTTAAATTTGGGATATGAATGGGTTCTAAAGTAAGAGAGATGTAATTCATAAGTAGTATAGTATTTCTTTATGATATGGGAAATGTAAAAATAATGGGATGATTTAAATGAATGAAATGTTTTGGATATTCAAATGTAATCAACTTGGAGAAAATTATAACTGATAAGAAATGTTCTGAATACTGAAAGGAAACTAAGCTTAAATAAGAACAGGTGAGAGCCATACTCAAGAGAGATGACTTGACATACCAGATGAAGTACCAGATGACCAAACATTTGTCTGAATATGGTTAAAAGGACAGTCAAATTTTGTATATGAAAGGGTTCTAATTCATAAGCATTATATTAATTTTCTATGATATGGGAAATGTAAAAATATTGGGATGATTTAAATGTATGAAATGTTTTGGATATTTAAATATAATCAATTTTGAGAAAATTATAACTGACAAGAAATGTTTTGAATACTGAGGGGAAACTAAGCTTAAATAAGAGTTTTGAAACAGAGCGATCACTGACTTCCGGTGGCTCCGTGGCGACGGAGACAGCCTTCCCGGGCTGCCCGCGGCTCAGCTGTTGTTTTTTCGCCCGAAACAGCGCCGATCAGCTGTTCGGGCGAATTTGAAGCCCCCTCCTCGGGAGAAGAGGAGGGGGTGAGCCCCCAGGTAGGGGTAGAGTTCTCCGGGGCCGCCTGAGCTTGGAGCTTGGGCGGCTGAAGGATTGAACTCCCCCGTAGCCTGGGCTGCTCCCAGCTGGCCAGCGTCTCTGCTCCGGATTTCATGGAGCAGAGCCAGGCGTCTGCGACCATCCCTGCTTGAAGGAGAGACTATGAAAGGAAAAGAGCAGGCAGAGCAGTACAAGAAGGAAAGATAAAGAGATGAAGAGGATTATTTTATTTTACTCTCAAGCTTGATGAACTTTGCTTAAAACTTAAAGTGAAAGTGCGTCACAATTGTAAGTAAAAGATGGCGGCTAAACCTCCCCCTAGAACTTTTCGGAGTGCTGGAAATTCTCCGGTGCAACAACAATCATTACTGCAGGCGTTGCATTCTCCTGATGTATTGACATCGAAGGATCTTGAAAAACATACCCAGTTAATTTTGGAGTCAATGGGTGTTAAATTTGCACAGATGGAGGAGAAATTGGAGAAATTGGAGCAGAGAATGGAAGAAAGGATGGAACAGAAACTTAGAGAGATGAAGGTAGACATTTTGTCCTCAGTGCATAAAGTAGCTAAATGTGTGGAGGTGCTGGATGATCAAGTGGAAGATTTGACTCAAAAGAATGCTATATTAGAAGCAAAAGTATTGGAAATTGAAGATTTAAAAGACAAAATGGATAATGAACAGAGTTTGGCTCAATTTTACCAGATGCAGTTTGCTGTTAGAATTAGAGGCCTAAAAGAGAATATTAAGGAAGATTTAAAGCAGCTGGTTTCTGAGGCTCTTGAGGGGGTATTGAACCATCCAGCATCTGAAATAAAACAAGGTATGGACAAAGTGTTTCGTGTGAATTCGTGGATTGCTAAGCAGAGAAAATTGCCTAGAGATGTGGTGGTCTATTTTGTAAAAAGGGAAATTAGAGATGAAGTTATACAAGCTGCCTATGATACTAAAGTTGTGATTGCTGGTCAAGAAGTTTTGGTTCTAAAAGAAATTCCTCCAAAGATTTTAAAGAGAAGGAAGGACTTTATATTTCTTGTGCAAGAGCTCAAGCAAAAAGATATAAGGTTCAGATGGGAGATCCCAGCTGGGCTGAGCTTCATGTATGATGGCAAAAGGTACTGTTTGGGTACTGTGAAGCAAGCGCATGATTTTTACAACAATGTTTTAAAAGCAACCCCATCAACACTTCTGGAAGCTGCAGAGGGATCTGGAGAAGGAGAATGTCAAGAGGATGAAGATGGACAGATGGACGAGAAGGGTACAGGAGGAGATCAAGCTGCAACTCTTTTGGATGATCTTAGAGAACAGAGGGTGACGCGTGCTGCCTTAAAACGCTCAAAAAAGACTAAAAAATAAGACCAGTAGAAATCTATGGAACTTCCACAATATACTTATAGTCAAGTGGTAGTTGGGTTTTTAAGAGTTTTGGGACGTTATGTATGGTAACAGAATTTTCAATTTGGAATTAATGGATAATTAATTATAGAGGAAGAGGAAGAAAGTTTTGTGGGTTAATGCGGGTTAATTTGTGTAAGAATTATCTATTATAGCCTATTTTGGCTAGAGAGGTTAATAGGGATAGGAGCTTGTGGTGTGTAAGTGAGAATATGTCTAGGTAATAGTGAATTGTGGAAGAACATAGATGGGAATGATGTTAGTTTTCCTTTATTTTAGTTCATATATATTTAGTATTGTTAAGGATTGGCTTACTCTATATAAGCTAGAGAGTGATGGATTTTAGAGTTTATAATTGTTAGTATATGATTGTTTATGATTGCTTTTTAGATATATACCTTGTATTTTGCTCTGGGAAGTCGGGGGGGGGAGGGGGGGAGGAGGGGAAGTAGAGGGGGGGGCAGGTGAGGGAGGAGGGAGAGGGGGAGGGGGGGAGATAGGGGGGAGGTAGGGAGGGGAGGAGGGAGGGGGAAGGGGGGTTTTTCAAAGGAAAATTGTATTTTAAAACTTTTCAATAAAAAAAAGAGTTTTGAAACAGAGCTTATAGCAATTTACATAAGATGATTTTTTACAAATGCAACTGTAAAATAAGCTGATTAGAAAAGACATTATATAATGGTGTTATTGTTAAATACTAGAAAAAATGTTTAGATTCAACTTTGGGGAAACTAAGCTTAAATAAGAGTTTTGAAACAGAGCTTATAGCAATTTACATAAGATGATTTTTTACAAATGCAACTGTAAAATAAGCTGATTAGAAAAGACATTATATAATGGTGTTATTGTTAAATACTAGAAAAAATGTTTAGATTCAACTTTGTATGTTGAATATTGAATATTGAAAGTACTAAGAACTATATTTGCTCAATCTTGGTAAAAGGAGAATACTGTTGGAAGAAGAGAAGACCAAAGAAAGGTATTTGTAGTTAGTATGTTGATTATGAAAGCATAGAAATTAACTATTATTGACTATTGTTAAATATATCAACCCAGACATCACGTTGTTTACTAAGCAATAAAATATATTAAACAAAGAAAAGCCTTTGAATTAGCACACATATCTATATGTAATCTATTTTCTGTCTCAATAGTACTCTACATTAGTGAAACTCTCAGGTAAATGCATATCCATTGTCCTATTCACTTTTGGGATAAATAATGTTATAAAAATTCAGAAAAAGGTGTGAGCAGTGGAAAAGAACACATGCAACTAATGAGAGGAAAGATAACAAACGTATCCTAAATTTAGTTTACACCAACTTCATGAATTATACTTTTCCACAATTTTGTCTTTGCTTCATCTATAACCATGTTTCATTCCTTGCCTTTTATATTTATCACCTCTCTCTTCACATAATCTTAGTCCATCATATAGGCCATCCAACTATAACTTTTGTGTTCTTTTTCCTGCCCTATTTCCTATTTGCTCTTTATTTATATTCATACTCTCAGTGAGTCATACATTTTTTTTAATTTTCATTGTAGATAATATGAAATGACATTGTCAGCATAAAAAACTACATCCACTTATCTGATATGTTTTCCTAAAGTTTTTTTTTTTGAAAAATTCTCTTTCTCCCTTCCTTTTCAAATACTTAAATAAGAGTATATGGCAAACCCTTGTTTAGTTTCTACTGTGTTCAATTCCATTGTTATTTTATCCAATAACCAGCTTTAACTCTGTACTTGTCTAAAATATTAGATGAAAACCTGCTTCATTTTATCATAAACTTTCACCAAATAAAAAACAATCAATACCCATACCTTCCTTTGTACCATTTATACATTTATTAAAAAACATAATAACTATCGTCAAGTCTCCAACCTTCGCTTTCTGACGAAGGTTGTTGAGAGTGTGGTGGCGCATCAGCTCCCTCTGTTCCTGGAGGAAACTGATTATCTGGACCCGTACCAATCGGGCTTCAGGCCCGGACACAGCACGGAGACGGCATTGGTCGCACTGGTGAATGATCTCTGGAGGGCTAGGGACAGGGGTTGCTCCTCTGTCCTGGTCCTATTAGATCTCTCAGCGGCTTTTGATACCATCGACCATGGTATCCTGCTGCGGCGTCTCAGGGGGTTGGGAGTGGGAGGCACCGTTCTACGGTGGTTCTCCTCCTACCTCCGGGGCCGCTCGCAGTCGGTGTTGACAGGAGGGCAGAGATCCGCCCCGAGGTCTCTCATTTGTGGAGTTCCTCAGGGGTCGGTTCTCTCACCTCTCCTGTTCAACATCTACATGAAGCCGCTGGGCGAGATCATTCGTGGTTTTGGGGTGGGGTATCACCAGTATGCTGATGATACCCAACTTTTTCTTTCCACCCCGAACCAACCCAGTGATGCCCTCTCCGTGATGTCCCGGTGCCTGGAGGCGGTTCAGGTCTGGATGGGGAGAAACAGGCTTCGTCTCAATCCCGCCAAGACCGAGTGGCTGTGCATATCGGCGTCTCGGGTTAACCATGTTATTCCACCTCTAATGATGGGGGGTGAGGTGTTACCCCCCGTTGATAGGGCTCGCAACTTGGGCATCCTCCTGGATTCACGGCTCAATTTTGAAGATCACATAGGAGCCGTGACCAGGGGGGCTTTTGCACAGGTTCGCCTGGTGCGCCAGTTGCATCCCTATCTGGACCGAGACGCCCTACGCACAGTCACTCATGCGCTTGTGACCTCCCGTTTGGACTACTGTAACGCTCTCTACATGGGGCTGCCCTTGAAGACCACTCGGAGGCTTCAACTGGTGCAGAATGCGGCCGCGCGAGTTGTAATGGGGGTTTCCCGATACTCCCATGTAACACCTCTACTCCGCGAGCTGCATTGGCTTCCGGTTGCCCTCCGGGTGAAATTCAAGGTGCTGGTTATCACCTATAAAGCCCTACATGGCCTGGGTCCGGGATATTTGAGGGAACACCTGCTGCCGGCATCAAACGCCCTTTGCCCAGTGCGCTCCCACAGGGAGGGTCTGCTCAGGGTTCCGCCGGTGAGAGATTGCCGGCGGGTGACACCCAGGGATAGGGCCTTCTCAGTGGGAGCGCCTGCCCTCTGGAACCAGCTGCCGGTGGAGCTGAGGACTGCCCCCGACCTCCGATCATTCCGCCGGGGCCTGAAGACCTGGCTTTTTCAGCTCTCGGGCCCAGACTGAGGAAGAATTTTTAATTTGGGGTTCTTTTTAACTGACTACAGGGTTAATTTAATACTTTTTAATTTGTTCTTAATTTTTGTATTTTGGATTTTTAATTCCCTGTAAACCGCCCTGAGTCCTCAGGGAATAGGGCGGTATATAAATATAACTAAATAAATAAATAAATGATGGTCTTATATACTATTCGGGTGAAACAAAGGGTCATACCAGATGGACTTCCAGGGTTTTATTTGTGTGTCTCTGTGTGTGTCTGTGTGTCTGTGTGTGCAGTTTGCCAACAATGGACAATTAGGGAAAAGCTAACACAATGGAAACATGCATATTCCCAAGAGGGTAAGGAACATGAACAGAATTTCTACAACATAAAGTAAAATGTCAGAATTCATGCAGGGCATTAGGAAGTATTTTTCAAGTTCATGGAATCCTGCAGCCATGATGGAGAATAGTGGACAGGTCAACTTGAAAAGGGGAAAGCAAAGAAAATTGGAAGATAACAAGATCCAAATACAGCAGAGTTTGCACAGATACAATAGAAAATAACTTCATTGCAATCTCTGCCAAAGTCTAGTGCCCCAGTATCAGAGAATACATCAGAACCAGAGCACAGTATGTTTGCATTTGTATGTCTAAACTTTCAAAATTGAAAATATGATACAGAATTATCATAGACATGTTACTTTTAAGAAATGCTGTTAATTCCTGCAAGGAAAATCCTGTAAATCTTTCTACATATGGTAATTTATGCCTGTGGAATATTTCAAAGATGGGGTGTTTTTTCAGTTTGCTGATAGCCATAGTCAGCTGCTGTGCTTCTTCACTTTTGTGGCAGTTTGTGTTTTGTCTTGATTTGAAATTTGTTAAATAATTGAAGAAATGTGTTTTCAAAGAGTTCTCACAAGGCTAATAATTTTGTGCATACACATCAATTATACTACAACCACTGGTATTGTTATACTGTCCTACTTGGAATTGTGCCTATATTATATAGGAGTTCCAGCAAAGGAATGAATAAAGGCTAATAGGCATCTTGGGTCAGGGTTTAGTGCCCATGGTGTAGAAAATAGTTTCTCTGATGCTTCACTGGCAACTGTGGCAGGCATTTTTAGAGGCAAAGTGGTCTGCTATAGTTTCTGATTGGTACAGATTGGTGAAGACCACTTTGCCTCTGAATATACCAGCCCCTGTTGCTGATGAAATGCCATATACTGTAGTAACAAAACCCTGAGGTCCAACACAGTCCAACAGGTACTGGCCATGAAAGCCTACACCAGTAAAAACTATTATGTCATGATTAATTGCTAATAGTTACAGAGAAAGAGAGCGAGACAGAGAGGCAAACAGACAGACAGAAAGCTTCCTAGCATAATTAAGATATTAACTTTCTATGTTTCAAGTTAGCCATTCAAAGTCACCTTGAACTGTGAGATGGGAAGAATATAAATTTAATAATGTTTAATGTTATAAAACAACTGGCTTTGCTTATGCACATGCTTCTCAAATACTTCATAAATAAATAAATAAATAAATAAATCATTAGACAGGATAAACAACTCAATCTAAGTGAAAGGTTTAGGTGGCAATGCCTGTCCCTTCCGTTCCTATGTTTTGGAAGATAGTACCGTTGATGGGAGCGTCTTGTATGTACTAGCCTTTTGCAGTGACATCCTATTCAGGTACGTTGGTGAAATTTGGAAGTCTAATTTACTTCACTATGTGTATTAATTGGTGAAGAAAATATTGTCCTTAATATGTCTCAAGGGCAAAATTTCATGGGCCACCCCTGATGCATTAGATAGTGCAGAAGTTCTGACCTGGTGCATAGATAGGCTGGCTTAATATAAAGTAGTTTCTGCCTGTTAAAGGAGCAACAATGGACTGTTTCACAGAACTATACTGACTGTCCTAGAAATAATCTTATAGACTTAATGTGATTAAAATTTTGAATATCATAATCTTTTAGTCATATGGAAGCAAACATATGACCAGCTGTTGCAGCATATATTTTCTTTCCTACCTTTTATTATCTCATCTAAAGCATAAGTAATAGTGGAACTGAGACAATGATGTAGTACTTCTCTTCCATTACTCTATAGAATTCCTTGAATATGGATACTCTGTGAAAGAAGCTAATATGAATTAGAAACTTTTTATGGGAGAAAGCAGTAAGTAATTTTACTATAAAAAGTATTATAACCTGAACATATCTATGCAGCATATCAGGAAATTCTAAACAACAATTTTTATCATGGATATTGCAGAAGGGACAAGGGGCAGTACAAAACATACATTGTAGTGTTGTAATTCAAGGTCAATCCCTTATGTACTTATGTTGCAACATTACATACTACTACAAAAGGGCAGAGCATATGTCAGATATCTTAATGCATGTGTGTCATTTTGGTGTCATAATGGCTAGCTGCAGGCTCTTATGTTATCAAAAATCTAAATATACAATTGACAACCTGAAAGTATTTAATACTTCCTCTTAAACAACTGTTTAAATACTGATTTGGCTCATAACTAGATCCAACTTTGCAAATCTCCCTCAGATAAAAGTGAAACCTATCTGGTTGAGAGATATATCTGTTATGTTTCGTTGATATAAAAGAACCAACATTTGCAGATCATAATTAAAGTTTAGCTAATACTTGTAATCTATTTGTGTAACAATAAATCACGCTCTAAAGAAACAGAAGAAGTAACTTTATATATCATGAACAACTATGATTATAGGCCCAGATATGTATTAATGGGGGAAGCATTTCTTGAAATATAGTGATTTATTGGTTTATTATTAGTTCCATGTCCCATTTTTATCGTGTACAATTCCAGGCAGTGTACCCAATGCCTCCATTTACTATTTTCCACACAATACCAACCTTGTGAATTGAGAGTCAGAGATTGACCCCAAGTCACCCAGGCACTCTGACAACCCACAATACTGCAAAGAACATAATTAAATAGAGTAAACAGAAATGGATATTAATGAGAGTCTTATTTTAAAAAAAATACTTTGAAGTTACATACGAAGTTAAACACTAGTTTCTTTTATTGTTTACATTATAGGAATGGAATTCACGATTGTTAATTGTTATTTATGTCTGATCTGTTTTGTATTGCCCAAGAGTTTCAGGATCCTTAAGATCTCCTCAAGATGTTCAAAGAACACTAAACCTCCTGAAATGTTGTAGTCCGAGTAACTGCAACTTTATATCAAGATAGATGTTATATAACATAGAAATTGTCACTGAAGATATTAGCACTGAAAATGTTATCTGGTCTGGTAAGGAAATGTCTGCAAGCAAACAACTAAACTCAGAGATCACCAAGAACTCCATAGAAACAGTCAGCCAGGATCTTAATTGACTGTCTTTTATTGTGCCTTACAAGGCCACTAATAGAAAATGAGGTTTTGTTCTTTTCCTCCTCATAATAAGGCAATTCCAGCTAATCTTGTGGTTTTCAAGTGACGTTTCACTATTGATGTTAATTTATCAAGGTCCTACTTCTGTTCCTAGCTTTCTCCATACACACTTTAATCAAATTGGGCCAGTTTCACGTGAACAAGTTTACTCATATGACACATTGTTAAAATTGCTACATTGATTTGATTAACACTTCAGGTCAAATTTCAACTGCTCCTAAAACCTACCAACAGTGATTTATAATGTTTTCATCCTTCTTTCCTCTTCTACAGAAGGCAAGCTTTCAAAAGCTATAGGCTTACTACTTGGTAAATGATGTATGTCCATACTGGTTGAACCACATTATCAAAGGGCAATAGATTCAATTACATTGCAGCCAATAGAAAGAAAGCAGCCATATGGTGAGCAATGCACCTTGCAATAAATGGCTTCATGTAACTTTTGAACTTCAATTTCTCTGCTTGTGTCTTACCCTTAGAACACGTGTTTTGGGATCAACAACCTTCTTTTGGTGAAACGAAAAACCTCAGAATTGAACTTCAGAAAGACATCTAACGTTAAAATACTCAGGCTTCGTTGACTATGGTAAAGTCTTCACTTGCAGTAGCAGGATGATATTATAATAAGTAGATAAATGAAAGAAGAGATTTACTCCTTTTTACTTCTATTATTGTTTTACTTTATTTATTCCCCTTATTTATTCTCCCTATTATTTTGTTAAAATTTGCATCAAAATGTAGGACGTATATACACTGTCCTTTCTATATTGATAGTTATATCACTGGAGAGCCCTGGAAACCTTTCAGGATACCTCTAAATGTGCTACCAATTGGTATCTGTAGAATTGTAATTTTTATGTGATAGAAATGGGAACTTTTAAAATAATAGACAGCATTAAATTCATTTAATTAAATGTATGTATAAACAAGACTAAATCTCTTTTGCTTTTTTGGCTTAGACTTGTCTCTTTTGGGAATGAAGCCATTATACTTCTCAAAGTTCTGTTTGTGCCACGCACACTAGATGTTAACCTGTAAAATGAGTGAATATACTGTAATATGAAAGGTTATTAATTAATTAATTAAACGTGCTTGCCACTCATCTCACTGTGAAGGTGTATGTTTGATTATTCTTTCAGAATAAACTGTAGACATTTGAAAAACAGGACAGATTTTAGAATGACAGCCTAAAAAACATGGTATTCTTAGATCTTGCCTACCCTAGAAAAATGAACCATGCCCGAAAAGACCAGGGAAATGAGGAAGAGAAAGCATAACTAGTAAGCTGGTTAAAATAACTACTAAGCATGTAAATTGTACTTGGTTCAACACATACATACTTGAGGACTATCTCCTGACCTGTTAAATTTTGCACTAAGTAAGTACCTTGTAATCTTAGAACTAGCTATCTGTAACTTAATGAAAGATACATTTTGATAAGATGCTGAAATCCCCATAAAATGGCAGCCATATCAATACTGAAATAATGTTTTAAGAAAGACACAGACTTTTAGCACCCCTAAGACCAGAAATGATCTTAGAGAAATGACTTCCTAGGTTATAGAATAGAAAGCTGCTAGGAAACTTAAAATAGTGTTGAACAAATGGTGACATGAAAACTGGGGATCTTTAGCAGCAATTCTAGCTTGGAAAAAAAGCCTGCAATATAGTTCAAAAGAGGATGAGCATGAATGAATGAATGAATGAATGAATGAATGAATGAATGAATGAATGAATGAATGAATGAATTCCTGATCCTGGATTTCAGAGTGAAGCACCAGAAGATGATCACTCCCCAAAAATGAGAGATGCTCTGAGTCCAACTTATTTTTGTCTTCACACTAAGCATGATGATTAAGAGGAAAACAGGATACCTTGACTGAAGGGCAGCAATTGAATTCAAAAACATTTTGGACAAACACAAAGGCATCCTTTAAATTTCTGTGGGTCTACCTCTGTGAAGATCTGACCTGAAAAGTTAATACAACCCAGGTGGCTAGAAAGGCCCAACAGAGGCTCCACTTTTTCAGGGTCTTGCAGAAGAACAGGGTAGAACAATGGCTAATGACCCTCTTTTACCGGTCTACTATAGAGAGCGTCCTCTCATATGGTATTGTGGTTTGGTATGCTGGTCTGACAGCCACGGATAGGAAAGTATTACAGAGGGTGGTGAGTACAGCACAAGACATTGTGGGCTGTTCCCTGACACCACTGGATGACATCGCCAGGGCTCGTTGCCTTGGAAGAGTGATGACTCACACCCTGGATGGTATCTCTTTACTCCCCTACCATTGGGTAGGAGATATAGGAGTATAGCCAGCTGCACCAACAAGCTGAAAAACAGCTTTTATCCGTGGGCCGATAGGCTTTTGAATGAGAAATAACTTTTGTGAATTTTATGCAAAATGTGTGGTGTACTTGGTTCACATGGTGTAGTAAGATGGAAGGTTTGTTGTCACTGTGTGTTGGGGGGGTGGGAGCACAAAGGGAGGCTCAGCTAATCTCAATGTACATATAGTTGTACTTTGACAATAAAGGTTCATTTCATTTCAATTTCAATCAATCACTTGGATGAAGAAAATAAATATGAACATTAGTCCTGATTACTTAAGTATTTTTATTTGCTGTCTTATTTCTAGTTATGTACTTATATATTGTACAAACCTTATTCTTCTCACAAACCTTGTGAGAAAGGTTGAGCTATGTGACTGATCTAAAGGTTGAGCTATATGACTGAGCCTCTTAATTAAAAAGTTATGCTTTTTTAAAGTTAGGTATTGAAATAATACAAAAACTGTGCAACAGTGGAGGACAACTTAATGTTTTAATCAACTGTTTAATGTTTGTATTAAGATGTTTCATATTTTCTATTTGAGCTTTAGCTCTGCTCTTTAAAAGCAACCTCATAGGTTATATGACTGGAATAATTAAAATGTCATTGACATTCATCTAGAGTTTCCAAGTGTTATAATTTGGAGCATGGCAACATATTTTTTATTATACTTAGAATTCGCCAAATTCATGAGCCTCAGTTGCAATACATGTATGGAGCCTAGCATACTTAAGTTAAATCCTAGATGCAATAAAGCTTTATAATAGC
Organism: Vipera ursinii; assembly: GCF_947247035.1. Lineage (NCBI taxonomy): Eukaryota > Metazoa > Chordata > Lepidosauria > Squamata > Viperidae > Vipera > Vipera ursinii. The sequence continues at coordinate 33,403,458 of NC_139514.1, read as the reverse complement.
ATGAAATGATTTTGTGATACGACCAGAATTGGAATTACTAGTTATTGGTTAACAAAGAGCTTTTGAGGATTTTTTTAAAGTAACACTTATTTTCTTATTTCTACTTTCTTGTTTTGTAATATTCCTCTCCCTCTCAGAAAACTGAGATTAAGTGTCATGGAAGAGTTACAGTTACAGTTACAGAGTTATAGTTATAGTTATGACTCTATAGAAAAAAATGTGGTTTATTTACCTGGATTATTAAACCATTCCAAACATGTCTGTTTTGACTTTACTGAGCATATTTGCCTCAACAAAATCAACATAACAGTACACATTCTTGTTCTAAATTTATATTTACTTATTACAAGAAGTACTTTGAAAGTTACTAATGCTTAGATGAAAGAGTCAACAATTTAGATTGCATTGATGTGTTTGGCAAAAAGAAATGACATGTGAGTTTCAAATAACAAGAGTTCCATTCTAATACAAAAATTCTTGCTTAGAAAATAGTCAAGTAAAGGACCACAGGTTGGTCCTGTTCCTGATAATATTTGCTTTAGAAAATCATTCATGATCCTCAGACACATTGTGGCTTGTTCCTAAATGTAAATTATTTGTCACAGAGAGTTTCAAATAGGAGGGGGGGGGAAGAGAAAAAGATGGACTGTATGATAATACTATCAGTCAGGACCAACAAGGTTATAGAATAAAGTTGACATATGATGAAGAGGCAATTGTCAAATAAAAAGGCATCAATTGAAAGATGCTGAGGTTAAGCAGTTTTATTGTCAGGGACTAATATTTAGTGATCTCTTAAGAAATAATCTACTACTAAAACTACTGCTAAAACTCTTGTTGTTATCAGCTTTAACCTGGAGAAACAGTGCATTATAGACCAACCATTTTGTTGAACCAAGGTATCTCAAATGGACTAACTGACATAATTTGTCCAAAGTCCAGGACCCATAACTCTCATGAGAATGACATTTGGGAAAGTTGTGACTGCTTCAGTGCTACTGGCTGAGCTGTTGCTACAGTCAATGTTTTATGACAGTTTCCCAGCCAGTCTTGTAATCCCTTGCATCTAGTGGTGGGATTCAAATATGTGAACAACTGGTTCTCGGTGTGGATGCTGCTTCTGGAAGTCCATTCTGGGCCTGGGCAACAAAAAATTAGCTACTGGTTCTGCTGAAGTGGTGCAATGGCTGAATCTCATCACTGCTTACATCCTCCCCTATTCAGCAGCAAGAAATTGATTTATAATGTGGCTCTTAAAGAAGCAACAACTTTAAAGTACAATAAAGAAAGGTCTGGATATTTTTGTTGCTTTATATGCCATTCTCCAACACAGAAACATGCCCATGAATCTATATCCCATCTTTGTTCAGGAATCAAGGTACATACATGGTGCTCCATACTTCTATATTTCTTCAAAACAACTCGGTGAGATAGGTTGGGCTGAAAGTCACCAAATGAACTGCTATGGCTTAATTTTTTTCCTCTTTTTTGTCTCTCTCCTCTTTTCCTCTCCCTTTCTACTTTTTTACTTATTGATTAAGAAATATAAAAGTATGAGAGGGCTTATATGGAAAAAAATAGAATTAAATCCACCAATGTAAATGTAGTTAATTGTTGAAAAAATTGTCACTAGTAAGAATATTTAGAATTTGGGGGGAGAAATAAGCTGAAATAAGCATGGTAACAGGATTTACAATAAGGAAACTAAAATGACAAATAGGATTATTGGAAAAACTATATACTTAATTGTTGTTAATCAAAATAATGAGAATTGTCTTAATCTAATGTTTTGCAAAGGAAGATACTTTGGGGAAAGGGGAAATCAAATGAAATTAATTTCCTATTCTAAAACTAAATATAGACCAGCCCCTCCTTCAATCATCAGAGATCAGGTAGACCGTGTCACCCTAGCCCTCAGGAAGTTACATGATCCTATTTTAAAACATTATGATAGCTTTCTACCACTCAGTGGAGAAGCTGGCAGGGATCCTAAAATGTTCTATGGTAAGAATATATAACACTATGGTATTTTTAAAAAGAAATAATGGGAGAATGGGGGATGTCATGTTTTTATGATGACATGCAATCCAAATCGGTCAGAAATACAGTAGCATCTCTTTTTTAAAATTAGGAGTCCAATGATTAAACATATTAATTATGAGAATATTCAACTTGAAGAAAAAGTGGTTCCTCAGTTACCTTACTGGAACACATGGTCTCTTTCGTAGATATATTGCTTATGTGCTTACTGTGGGATATCAAAAGCAGAGTTTGCCTCATTTGCACTGTCTGCTGTGGCTTGATGAAGCATACAAGCCAAGACCTCATATATTTTTGCAAGCTGAATACCAGATCCAAATGAAGATCCATAGCTCTTAAATCGGTATTGAACTACATGATCCATGGCACATGTGTAAAAGGTACCTAAAGCTATTCAATGAACCCACAAGTTGTGGTAATGATTCATATTATCTCTAAGAAACAGTCTTCATAAATGGGACGATTTGAAGCACATCAAGCAGGAAAACAGAATCAAACTATGAAGGTGGTATCCTATAATGCACAACTATTGAAGGTGTTCAATGTTTATGTTGACATACTGGTAGTATCATTCTTTTAAAAATAAAGAAAATTCAGACAACAAAATACTTTTTGATCTGACTCTTCTTATCCCAAAACCAATATGTTTTCATATTTCATAATAAGGTGAGTGTAAAAGACAGGATTGGTGACTAATTTGTGAATGATACAAAATATTCCCCAATTATCCTGTTGCTGATATTACTTCCATGCACAAAATGATCACTGGTTATATTTCTTTCAGAACTTTTTGCAAAGAAACAAGAGCAATTAGAAGCCAAAGTTCAAGGAATTTACATATAAAAATTTGGTGGCACTATAAATATATTCATATTAATTTGTGAAAACTTCATGTGCATTTAAGTTCTTGTTTTACTGCCAGACAAAGTATTTTCTCCACTCCCATAACGATGACACGCTTGGGGTATTTTTCCCCCTGAGAACTCCACTTCATCTGCCATCTCTCATGGTCCTAAAGATAATATTTTATTAAGCTACATTATTTTATTCATTAGCTTTTAAAAATTGAATTTAATGTAGTTACATGCATCAGCCTGCTGCTGTTTTAATTATAATTTGTGTTATTTTTTTAACATTTGTGTTGAAAGCTGCCTTATAAGAATTGATGGAAGAAATAATATCCAATATATAAATAAGGAAGACTGCTTTTTAATCATTTTTAATATCATGCTGAAGAAATTATTGTATTTTAGCATCCTCCCACTGTAATTTTATTATTTTGCAAATATATTAACATGACATATTAATTCAACAATATATTGTACCATTAATGTCTAATTATAAAAGATAGTCTAAATTTCTATTATTACATAGTTGCAGCTGTGCACTTATACAAAGCTTTTCTCTGTTCTTTATCATACTCCATTAATAATAATATTGTTGTTTTTATCACCGTTTCTATGAAGGCTAGAACATGAACTTTGAACTTGCAGCTCTTGGTGCATTATTGGCAGTGGGTCTTACTGTTTCATTAAATTCCAGCAGCTCAAGTCTTCTATTTTTATCACAGCATGAATCTACTGCTAAGCAGTACAACCTTAGTTATATGCATACATGACCTTACTTGAGTCAATGAGATTTATACACCCATTAAGTAGGGCTGCAAAAAAAACCTTGACTAAGAATATGCCCTGCAAATTGTAACTATAGCTCAACAGGGCTAAGGCCAGATCTTAAAGATACAATATTTTTTTTAAAAAATTGGATTTCCTTAGGACATAATGAACACTATTTGCCCATATAACAAGCATCACATACAGAGTGTACTGTATATGTTTAAGAGTAATCAACCTGATAACCACATACACACAGAGAAATTTTATAGTTTTAACAAAATGTAGAAAATGAAGAAGCAGTGTAAAAGTCAAAATTCTTATGTATTTACTTCCTTTTAACATAAGTTACTGTTAAAATGCATGCATTATCATCTATTTATCCATTACATTTTGATATATTGCAGAGGTCTGGAAGAAAATGTCATACAGCTATAATAAACAAAGGATGGCAAGGTTTCAATATTACATGACCTAATCAGAACCACCAGTTCAATTTGAAGCTTGCTCTTTATCAGAAGATTGGATTACAGGAAATGGTTATAATTTCTTTTATAATTAAAAATCTGAATTTAAAGACTTATTGTTTGAATATTGTTTGAAGATAGCTAGTCTTTTTCACTATTTGTGCTCCCATGAGTACAAAACATTCTGTGATTTGAAGCTACAGTATTAACAGAATTGATAGATATGGTAGTAAATTATATAATTACGGCTTACAGATTCAAGTTTGTCATAAAAAATTGTGTCTCTCATCAAGACCCTAGAAAAACTCACGGTTAAAATAATACAATAAAACAATAAAAGCAACAGAAGTAGGTATGCATATCAGCTTTGTGTTGAAGTTCAGGATGTACCCAGCATTTAAGTATGAAGCTGCTGAGAAACTGGTCCCTTTCCTGACAATCCTTTACTTGTTCAGACTTTTGTTGCTTTGCAGTTCCTCTTTTCATCCTGTCATTTTCTAAGCCATTCCATGGCAAAAGAATCTCAGATTTTTTCAACAGGATGTTTAGGAGACCATGAGAGAAACATAAATAAAAAGAGTGATCTCCCAAATAAGACTGGATTCACCATGAAAAGCACATTTCCAAGTAAAGGGTGTTCTCTCTCTCTCTCTCTCTCTCTCTCTCTCTCTCTCTCTCTCTCTCTCTCTCTCTCTCTCTCTCTCTCTCTCTCTCTCTCTCTCTCTCTCTCTCTCTCTGTGATATCTCAGCTTACAAAATTTACTTTATTTCCTCAAAACAAATCCTTTTCTATTTATGTATTGCTTTGCATTCAGTCAATAATGACAAAATCATAATATGTGAAATATTTAAAATCTGAGTGCTCAAAATATTAAATTCATATTCCTCCTTATTATTTACCACTGTTTCATGACTAATAAACATAGGAGTCTAGTTTGCAATAACAAGTGTCAAGCTGTTTTATGCACCATGGAAAGAAAAAAACCAGATTCCTCATTATGGGTAACTATGTTCTGTTCACTTCCTTTTCTAAAACATCACTATAGGTCAGCTGGGATTTGTTTTATGCAATATGTTGGAAAAATATTTTATATAAGGGAACTTTATTTTTTCATTTATTTAGTCCCTCAGAAAATAAATAATTTTCAAAATGTCAGATGAGAATTAAAGAGAAAAATAATGGAGACAACATTTTACATCAAGTGCATTTTACTGCAAAGAAAATTCTCTTTTATGTGACCCAATTTTACTGCATTTTGGAAATGGGGAAAAATATGACTGCAAAAACATTTTGACACAGCAGGAACTTTCTCCCAGTATTCTTACTAACGCTATGCTTCAATGGAACAGGAGAAAAATAAAATGTAATGGAGGGGTGAAGGAAAGCCTACAACTAATAAGCTAATATGGGTATAAGAAAAAAAGAAAGAGAAGAATTACTTATATATTACTACATGAGTCAGAGTTCTCTTGGATCTTTCACTGATTTTGTCCTGCTGTTGAGTATGGCTAATGTTTGTGAGCAATGTCTATGGAGATTCTCAATCATCCAGGTCATAGTTATCCCAAAGTTGTTTTTTTTTCCCAAAAGGCACCTGGACTTTCTTTTTTTTTCTTTGAAGATGTTTCACTTCTTATCCAAGAAGCTTTTTCAGTTCTAACTAAGTGGTGGGGAATGGAAGGATTTATATTCTTTGCAGTCAACTTGTTGTTACCATTCTGAGAATTGGTCATTAAGCACTCTGAGAAACATTGAGGCCACACAGAGATTTATTGTATATTCAGAATCACATGAATCAGCGTGTAAACCGGTATGGAATCTTTTTGGGAATGCTGAAAGAATTGCGTTGTAAATAGAAAAGTGGTGTGTATCCCTCCCCCTCTGTTGAGTGAGGACTATTTAATTTTAACATAGATGGATAGATATCCAGAATGTAAACCTTGCTGTCTTCAAAGGAGTAATCCTTGTCTTTCAGATATAGATGGACTGCTGAATACTGTCCTGATAAGTTTGTTCTCCTACGTTGTGCCATACATTTGTGAAGTGATTGTTTTGTTTCCCCAATGTACAGGTCTGCACATGTTTTACTGCACTGTACTGCATATACAACATTGTTCTGTTTGTGTCTGGGTGTTTTGTCCTTGGGGTGGACAAGCTTCTTTTTTAATGTGTTCCTGGTTTAAAATGTGCATGTATATTGTGTTTGTTGAAAATCCCCCTGAGCTAAAACAAACCAACAAATAAACAAAACACATAGCAAATAAGACATTAAAAAGTGCATTGGAGAAAAAACTAACACCTATACACATATTATCCCCCTTAATTGAATACTGATTGGCACTTTACTATAATATTAATTTCCCATTGTTGCAAAACAGTTCCAAAAGATTTTTAAACTACTAAATCTATTTGCAAATTACTAACCTGTCATCTATATACTATATTGACAAAACAGTTATCAGGAAGAACAGTAATGATGTAACAAAGGCAAGGTTAAAGTTTCAAAACCCTCTGTTATTTCAATTAGCTCATAGAATATTTTCATAGCATCTTGTCATCCCAAATCATCTTCAAAATTGGTCTGTCTTTCCAACATAGCCCAGATGAAATTGGCTTCCAGTTAAATGTCATAAATCCATTCCCCCATCTCTTTTGACCCTCCTAGGGAGGGCCAGTTTGTCACTTCTCCGCCAGTATTTCTGTTGTTGTAAAAAACTGCAAGCTTGAACTTCAAAGAGCTATATGCAGTCAACTGAACTTATTCTAAGTCTATATGGTCTCAATTTCTTTTTGACAAATAGAATAGCTCAATGGTGGGATTCAGTCAGTTAGCACCAGTTCGGTAGGTAGCTATTTTTTTGTTGCCCAGGCCCAGAATGGATTTCTGGAAGTGGCATCCACACAGAGAACCGGTTGTTCACATATTTGAATCCCAGAACTGGACTAGTTCCAAGTCACATTCCTTTTGTGAATTTGATTTATCCAAAGTTAGATGCATCTGAATATTTTCCACAGATATTATCATTTCAATTTTTTTAAAAAAGAATTCAACCAAAGATTGGATGTTACCAAACCATCTTTTTGGCCAGCCCTACTTATCTGTAATCTGATACATTTTTGCTCTGTGTGAGTTAGTCAGAGAACAAAGAATGCTGAAGCAGAGTGAAGAAGTAAATTAAAGGGACTTGACTTAACTTGACTTAAGCCTAGATGTTTTATATTTGCTTATTTCTCATAATTTCATCTAAAATTATGGAGCATATGGTGGAAGAAAAGTGGCCAGAAATTCTATAGGTCTCCTGAATAAAGCAAATAATCTTTAAAGCAAGGACAATTTATAGTGCAGGCACAGCTTCAAAGAAGTCTCCAATATTAGGGGGAACAAAGCCAAGCTTGAGAAGGGAGATAATACAAGGAAATACAATCAGAACCAGTAATTTAGTATTAAGTGGTTGTCTAGGAGCAGACAGGAGTTAATCCTCAATCACAGAAACTCCCTAGGTGACTTTGAGCCAGTCATTCTTTCTTAGCTCAGCCTACCTCATAAACTACTATTATAGAGACAAAAATCAAGACAAATACCCACAGGGCTTTTTTTTCTCATAGAATGCTCAGAATGGCGTTCCGGCACCTTTTTTTTTTTAAAAAAGCTCCCTCTGAAAGCCTATTGCAGGGCTAGGCAATCTTGGCCCTTTTTTATGATTCGTGGACTTCAACTTCCAGAAATCCTGAGCCACCCATGCTGAGGGGAAAGGGAGAGTTTTCCAAGCTGAGCCAGGCTGGCTCAGGAATTCTGGGAGTTGAAGTCCTTGAGTCATAAAAGAGCCTGCACTAGAGGAGGACATTAAAATTATTTACAGGGTTACTTCTTTAGGAACAAAACTTTTAGAATCTAAAACAGCTAATTCAAAAAAGCCAACAGGAAAGAATGTCACATTTTTCATCTGCTTCTGACTTTTGGAAGATAAAATTAGATAACAAAATAATCTATTTCCTATGTTAACATCTCTGCAATGAAATCAATAAAGGTAACAGGAAAGAAATGAGAAAAATTTTTCTTAATGTAATATCTCTAATTTAGCTGATGCTAGAAAAAAAAGTATCTTTTGTACATACTCTTGAAAACTATTTTGAATCTAACCATCTATTACAACTAAACTACTTTAAATTAAATAATTTTTCAGAATGAAATATTCTTAATTTGCACTTTACTTTTACTGTTTTGACTGTTGTGTGTTTTGAAAAATAGATTATTTAGAATCTAGTTATGTTGCACTTCAGTCTTTAAATAATTAACCTAGTATATACATAACAATATATGATGTTTTCCATGGTGAGCTTAACATCAATAACAACATTTATTAAAAAGGCTAAAATAATTTCTGGTGGTATTATCTGTACATTAAAATTTTGTTTAGTCATAATCTTTCACTTTTCACATTCTGGAAAAGCAGTGGTCATGTATCCTAGCAAAAGATGTTACATATGTGCATAAGAGTAGTCAGTAGCATATGCCTTTTTAAAAATATCAAACATGCAAAGAAACAAAAATAAGTCCAAAATATCAGTATTACATCCAGAAATGCCAACTTTGCAACCAATATTTCTCATCCATAACTATGGCACCCTAAGAAAACCTGCATACATGCAAATGCTTCTCTGGGATCAGTAACACAGCAGGGATTGCTTGTTCCTACCAGTAACAGATTGCTGGGAAATACCAAACATGGCCTTAAGAATTCCAATGTTTGTTACAAATTTTTCTGGATGTGGTTGGAAAGAGGCCTAGAAATGCCAGCACAAATACATCACACTTGCTGAACGTGCACACGCAACTAATTACAATCTTCAATTATATGTCATATATCCAGGGCTTTTTTTCCCCATAGAACGCTTAGAACGGTGTTCCAGCACCTTTTTTTGCACAAAAAAAAAGCTGAAGGAAACTGTTCCGGAGAGCCAAATTCTCCTCTGACAGCCAGGTTGCAGAACAGCAGAATGCATCGCAGTGACAGGCCTTCAGATGGCTCAAATTGAAGGAAATGTGATCCATACAGGCTAATTTAAAAGTGGGAGGGTAAGAAGGGCCGAGTCAGGACAGGTTGCTTAGCAACCTTCTTAAACAGTCTCTGTAACTTTCAGCTCCCAGTGCCTTGGCTTTTTAAGCTGGGAAGTTGAAAAAAAGACTAAAAATAAGGCAATAGAGTGCTATCAAGGAAAATGTATAGATATAGCCAGCAGACGTTTAGAGAACCTTTATTTTTCATACACTGTTCGAATTTTGTTTTAATGCCATGGTGATACACAATCAAATGTAGTCAGTCTTTTTTTTAATCCCAAAGCATCTGTTCATTAAATACAATATAACAAAGTTTTGGATGATGGAATTATTTTTTATCTAAGGATAACTAATGATAATAGCTCTTAAATCTGTTATTTTGTTTTATTTTTGCACATAAAAGTGTATAATCTGCATTTGCATTCATTTACAAATAGAATATGTTGTTAAAATGTATTTGTGTTGAAATAATTAGTGCACACATATACCTAAAACCAGTTTATTGCATTTGGCAATTGTACTAAAAAAAATCTCATTGTCAACCAATATAATTCATTTAATTTGAAATCAAGTGAAAAATTGATTTAAATTATTTTATTAAAACAAATTAATGGCAATTCTTTTATAAGAGTTGCCTCAAACAAAATGAGTTTGACATGCCTGCTCTAGATAGTTGAATGCTCCAAAATAAATTCTAGACCAAGCCTGTACATGCAGCCTACCAAGTACCTTTGGACAGAGCACAGACATTTTTTTTTAAAAAAGTAATAAAATCACCACCATTGCCCTGAAAGTCATGTTGCCTAGTGCCTCCATGGCTTACCATGACCTCCAGCTCCAACACTGTAGATGCTCCTCTAGTCACCAAATCATTGATTAGCATTCCTTTGCAGACCACAAAGATTTTCCAATTTATCAGTGTGGGTCTTTTCCTTCTACAAGTTGCACAGACCTCTTCTAGATTTTCCTCTTGCCTTTCTGAGTTAACTCCTTGGTCTGTCATTGAGCAAGAATTGACTTTGTAAGGAAGCATATTATCATTTGATGTGTATTTAACATATGTTCTACCTTTATTTACCAATTATATAATATTTGTATGCAGTTTGTATGCACCTGGTGAAGTTTGGGGCAACTTACAATATTTTTAAAATCATAAGATTAAAAAATAAAAGCAGGGCTTTATTTCTCATAGAACGCTCAGAATGGCGTTCTGGCACCCTTTTTTGCACACACACAAAAAAAGCTTTTGCACAAGCTATGCTACTCCCTCTATTGGCTTTCAAAAGCCTATTGGCTTTCAAAAGCCAATAGGAATTGCTGCTGAGCATGCCAAAAGACCTGGCCGGCAAAGTTTGCACCGGCAAGTTGTCTGCAGCAAAGGTGAGTTGGCAGGAACTTTGCATCCCTCCCTGCTGCCCAACTACACCATCTCAACTAGGTAAGTAAGAGAGGACAAGGAGTGGGAGGTGGGTTCTGCAGAGTCCATGTGCACGCCTTCCTTGTGCTCACCCGTGCCAGCCAGGCTGATGGCCTACCTGGTGCTGGACCTGTGCCACCGTCACCTCGCCCTGCATGCCTAAGTGGCCACCCTGCATCGCCTGGCCCGCACCGCCTCCGCCGCCCACCCCGTGCAGCCCCGCCATATAGGGCGGGCCCTGCTTCTCCCACAGCACTAGCTGCGCCGGCTCCGCCTCCGGCCCCAGGGGGCAGCCCGCCACCAACACCCCTCACACCCGTGACCGCAGCAGCACCCCCCTTGCCTCCTGCACTTGCCAAGATGAGAGTTCCGGCACTTTTTTTTTTAGAAAAAAAGCCCTGAATACCCATATATATATATATATATATATATGGTACTTATAACATAATTGTATGATTTTTAAGTGTACACTACCCACAGTTGGTCTTTGAGTGAAATAGGTAGTTTCTGTATTTGATAACTAAATAATATAAATACATGAAACTTTGAGTTTAGAAAAGAAAGACAGAACATAAATCCAATAAACATGTACATAAGTATAAGAGTAGTGCTTAGAAGGTATTTGAATTCAACAGCAGCAAGAACTGCTGAATGTGTCTTTTCTTTACTCTAACCTCTTATGAAATTGCATTTCATTAAAAATTAAATAGCAAAGCTGCATGTCCATAACAAGTTAGGAAGTGGAAGACATCATTATGCTTTTCCACAAATTATTTTGGCATTGGCTTTTTCCTACTGTTTGCTATCTGGATACTGGGTACTAAATAAAGAGAGAGAGAGTGGAAGAAGGAGGTGAAGAGAGAGAAAGAGAGACTGAGACTAATACAGCAGTGATATGATGTTACTTTAAATGAAATAACCAGACAAGTGCTTAGACTAAATTATATTAGAAGTAGAACATTTGGGTTCTTTCCTGTAAGGTTACTCTGAGAACAGAACTTATAGATAAATGATTTATTGGTTTAGATAAATGGTTTATTTGGTCCTTTCCAAATAGTTATTTCATAAGAGGTACATGTGCCATTTTTTACAAATATCGCAATGATCTGAAAACAACATCAAGCAGAATCTGAAAACAACATCAAGCAAAATCTAAAGAAGTCTGTTTGGAATTATAAGTAGTTTTGTATTGGAGTAGCATTTATTTTTTTTAAGTGAACAGTCCATGACAGCTAGCATCTAGGAGATTGACTCTAGGCTACTTTTTATTTTTTATTTTATCCACAATAGTAATTATGGTTATTTATCTAATAGATTTTTGATTGATCGATTATGTGTCACCAAGCCACTGTTTACTCTTAGTGACCATATGGATAGATTTTCCTCAGGAGAACCTATGCCAAACTTGGTTCTTCAGACTTTCTGATGGTTACACCCATTGGCAATGTAACAGAGTTCATCCATCTTTCTGCTGGTCATCCTCTTCTTGTTCATTTCTCTTTTCCTAGCATTCCAACTTTCTCTAGAAAGCTGAGTCATTACATAATGTATCCAGAGTATGATAATTTGAGCCTGGTCATTTGAAACTTGAATGGGTTGATTTATTTTATGGTCCATTTGTTGGTTTTCCTGTCTCTCCATAGTATCCTCAGAAGTCTTCTCTAAGACTAAGCATCAAAACAATCAATACTTTTCCTATCCTGCTTCTTCAAAGCCCAGCTTTTATTTCCACAGAGTGTTACAGGGAATACCGGTGCTTATTCTATTCTGATTTTTGTCGATATTATTTATTTATTTATTTAACAGTTTATATAATCACTCCACTTGCGCATAGCAGTATACAATATTAAAAATCCACAGTTTAAAACCCTACATTACAGCATCTGAATATCTCTTCCAACACCTTCATGGCTGCTCTACCAAATGACTGCTTGATCTTTATACTGAGGATTGATCCTCAAAAGCAGAAGTTACCTATTATTTCAGTAGCTTCATTGTAATTCTAAGGTTGGTTTTGAACCTGTTGCTATTAGTTCACCTTCTTTAGATTCAAGTTATCTATTTGCAAGATGACATACAAGTATAATTGTCAACATATTTTACCTTTTGTTGCATCCTACCTTACTTATTTGGATTGGGCAATCTTGTTTTTTTCCCCATCAACAAGTAGACACAATTTTAATATTGAAAGTGTTACAAGGTTGGTAGTGAATAGTGAATAATCCCAAGGCTAGTGCTGTTCTAAAATATTGCTTCTGATTTAGCCAGAGCTGATCGCTACCACTTGAGTTGTTCACAACTCCTTGACTTGTTATTATATAAATATTAAAAAACATCACTGGTCTTATTGCCCCTAGTCTTAGGAGGCTATGCTACAATTCTGTTATATTGCTGCACATATACTTTGGTGCAACATTCATAACATTTTCAAATGGTGTAATATTTAATAAGATAAAGGGAGAGCATTATCAAATACATGGGGTATAATAACTATACTATATTTAATAGTACTGTGTAATGCTTTGCATTTGATTTCCCCCTGCAACTACCACACAATTTTAGGAAGTATATGAAGTGGAATCAAATCTGATCCTATCTGATCTGAAGTATATTTGTGGAATCAAATCAGATGTATTGCATAGCTCAATATTAAATGTAATACAATGAAAATAGTTATGCAGGATACACCCATTATTTTGTTCAGCAGTCAGACACTTTAGGAATTATAGAAAGGCCATGAGTAGCCTTTGGATCAGAGAAGATTGTATGTATCCATATTAAAGGGGGGGAATATATTCATCCAGCTTATTTTAATAAGAAAGAATGCATATTGTACAAGACATTCATATTAATTTTATTTGTTAAACACATTCCTGTACTAAAACATTGCAAAGAAAATACACAATAAAGCAATAATTGAAATAATATTTAATCAAATATATATAAAAAGATGAAATGAATAAAGGAATATGATTATTTAATGTTCATATTGAAATTATGCAAGAGAAAATATCAGATTTCATCATGCACTTGAAAGATAATACTATATTATATTTCTCCCAAATTTCAGGGGGCAGAACATTCCAGAATACAGGTACCACTATAAAGGAAGACTATCTGTAAGTAGCCACCTAGACCAAGCCAAAAGCTAAGATTAACACTACACCAACAACAAGAAGCAAACAATATCCCAATCAAAAAATTACCAGTTGAGTCAAACAAGCTAACAGTAACAGAACTTGATTGGCCTTTAACTGAACTGAACTGATTTCTGATTGATGCAGATTGGTGGAGACTGTTTGATGTTCGTGCCCAATCCTGATCAATTGTTTGGATATTGTTGGTTTGTGATTGGTCCTTTGTTCCATTTTTGGAGCACTGATTTCTGATTGGTTCTAGGTATGTCCTGAGTTACGGTTTCTGAGCAGTTGAGTCCCAGCTGGATCCTTGGCCAATTGTGCAACTTTGTCCAAATTTCTGATTTTGGGGATTCCTGGTTTATCTTTCTTTTGGAGAAGATCTTGGTGTGGTGCAGGGCATGTAATCAGACTTCAGACTTTCTTCTTTCTTACTGAAGCTTTTGAAATGTTTCTGGATTTTGATAGCTTTTCTGTCCTCAGACTGTCTTAGTCTGCAGTGCCTCTCATAATCCTTCAGTCAGGTGTGAAACTGTATTTCCTGGTACCAATGTTTACCTGTTTGCAGCTAGGTAAAGAGGGATGTGATAGATCCCACATGCTATCCCCTCTTTGCTGACCCTGGCTGATTGAATAATTTCTTGGACTTTTCTAATTGGCATATAAATGACTTTAATATTGTGTTTTTCTAATAATGTTTTCATTTGGTCAGTGGCCTCCTCTATGTAGGAGAGAAATATTTTCTGCATTGTGGATGGTTTGTCCATGGACATCTTTACTTATTACAATTCTCCTGCTTTGGTTGTAATGCTCACCTGATTTCTCTTATACAGTATGCATTGATTTGTAGAGCCTGATTAAGATGCCTTAATTCTCAGACTGTTTCTCAGGTTTGCAGATGCTTCTGGCATGGCTACCTGGTATTTTTATCATGCTTCTCTTCTGGCCAGGATGATGATTGGAATCTTTGTGTAGATAGTGATCCCCAGGGGTGGATTTCTGGAATACTGTGTGACTTAGCTTTAAGTTCTCATTTTTGATGAAATTAGGACATTCAAAAGGAAATTTCTAATCCTTCTCCTCTTCTTACCCCTTTCAAAAGAAGCCAAATGCTAACATTGACAACCAATATACCAGAAGTGAATGGTACAAAGATCAGAAGTGATCACAAAGGGTGATAGTGATGGGGGGACATGGACAAAATAGTAAAACAAAACAAAAAAATCAAGATTGAGGCTGCAATTATGTGGTGAGTGGATTTCTCTGGTGAAAGCATAGAATAAGTTAGAATGGAAAACACATTAAGTTTCTACTTTTAATTAAATATAAAGTTGTTGTTGTTATTGTTATTTGTGAAGTCATGTCTGACCCATCACGACCCCATGGACAACATTCCTCCAGGCCTTCCTGTCCTCTACCATCTTCTGGAGTCCATTTAAGCTCACGCCTACTGCTTTAGTGACTCCATCCAGCCACCTCATTCTCTGTCGTCCCATTTTTCTCTTGCCCTCAATCTTTTTCAGCATTAGGCTCTTTTCCAGTGAGTCCTTCCTTCTCACTAGGTGACCAAAGTATTTGAGTTTCAACTTCAGGATCTGGCCTTCTAAAGAGCATTCATAGTTGATCTCCTCTAGGACTGACAGGTTTGATCACCTTGCAGTGCAAGGGACTCGCAGGAGTCTTCTCCAGCACCATAGCTCAAAGGCCTCAATTCTTTGGCGCTCAGCCTTACTTATGGTCCAATTTTCACAGCTATACATTGCAACTGGGAAGACCATAGCCTTGACTATACGCACTTTTGTTGGCAGGGTGATGTCTCTGCTTTTTAGTGTGCTGTCTAGATTTGACATGGATTTCCTCCCCAGGAGCAAGCGTCTTTTAATTTCTTGGCTGCAAGCCCCATCTGTGGTGATCTTGGAGCCCAGGAAAATAAAATCTGTCACTACCTCCATTTCTTCCCCATCTATTTGCCAGGAATTGAGAGGGCCGGATGCCATGATTTTGATTTTCTTAATGTTAAGTTTCAACCCAAGTTTTGCACTTTCCTTCTTCACCCACAACAAGAGGCTCTTTAGTTTCTCTTCACTTTCTGCCATTAGAGTTGTATCATCTGCACATCTTAGGTTGTTAATATTTCTCCCAGCAATCTTAATTCCAACTTTTGATTCATCTAGCCCTGCCTTTCTCATGATGTGCTCTGCATATAGGTTAAACAGGCAGGGTGACAGTATACAGCCTTGCCGGACTCCTTTCCCAATTTTAAAGCAGTCAGTGGTTCTGTGTCCAGTTCTCACTGTTGCTTCTTGACCCACATATAGGTTTCTCAAGAGACAAATAAGATGGTCTGATACTCCCATCACTTTAAAAACTTGCCACAGTTTGTTGTGATCCACACAATCAAATGCAGAGGTAGATATTTTTCTGGAACTCCTTAGCTTTCTCCATGATCCAGCATAGGTTCGCAATTTGATCTTTAGTTCCTCTGCCTCTTCGAAATCCTGCCTGTACTTCCGGTAGTTCTTGGTCCACATACTGCTGGAGTCTAGCTTGTATGATTTTAAGCATAACTTTACTAGCATGTGAAATGAGTGAAATGGTGCGATAGTTTGAACATTCTTTGGCACTGCCTTTCTTTGGAATTGGAATGTAAACTGGTCTTTTCCAATCCTGTGGCCACTGTTGAGTTTTCCAAATTTGCTGGCAAGTTAAGTGTAGCACTTTTACTGCATCGTCTTTTAAGATTTTGAATAGCTCAGCTGGAATACTGTCACCTCCACTAGCTTTGGTGTTGCTGAGCTTTCCTAAGGCCCATTTCACTTCACCCTCTAGGATGTCTGGCTTGAGGTCGGTGACCACCTCATCCTGGTTATCAGGGACATTAAGCTCGTTCTTGTATAGTTCTTCTGTGTAATTTTACTACCTCTTCTTAATCTCTTCTGCCTCTGTTAGGTCCCTGTCATTTTGGTCTTTTATCATGCCCATTTTTGCATGAAATGTTCCTTTTATCTCTCCAATCTTCTTGAAAAGATTTCTGGTCTTCCCTATTCTATTGTTTTCTTCTATTTCTTTGCACTGTTCATTTAAGAAGGCATTCTTATCTCTTCTAGCTATTCTCTGGAGTCCTGCATTCAATTGGATGTATCTTTCTTTTTCTCTCTTGCCTTTCGCTTCCCTCTTGTCCTCAGCTATTTGCAAAGCTTCCTCAGACAGCCATTTTGCTTTCTTGCATTTATTTTTCTTTGGGATGTTTTAGTTCCTATCTCTGTTGCGAACCTCCGTCCATAGTTCTTCAGGCACTCTGTCTATCAGATCTAATTCCTTAAATCTATTTGTCACCTCTACTGTATATTCATCAGGGATATGATTTAGTTCATACCTGAGTGGCCTAGTGCTTTTCCCTACTTTCTTCAGTTTAAGCCTAAATTTTGCAATGAGAAGCTTATGATCTGAGCCACAGGCAGCTCCTGGTCTTGTTTTTACTGACTGTATAGAGCTTCTACATCTTTGGCTGCAGAGCACCTAGTCAATCTGATTTCTGTGTTGACCATCTGATGATGTCCAGGTGTAGAGCCGTCTTACCTTTTGGTACTGTCCATGGGGTTGCCATGGCAAAGATACTGAGTGGGTTGCCATTTCCTTCTCCAGTGGATCATGTTTTGTCAGAACTCTCTGCTATGACCTGTTTGTCTTGTGTGGCCTTGCACGGCATAGCTCATACCTTCATTGAATTATGCAAGCCCCTTCACCATGACAAGGCAGTAATCCATGAAGGGGAAATATAAAATATACAAATTAAATGTAATTACCATTCTCCATGTACTTAATTTTCTTTTTTAGCCACCTTAAAAGTTGAAATCAGGAAAGAATATCTAAAGTTAACTTTATACACTGGCTTCAAAATAATAAAATTAGGAGAGCCATTTTAGCTTTGTAGCTGCTGTAATAGTTATCTGATTTTATTGCGAAGATTTGAAAAGGTTGAAAAGAGGTAATGCCTATCTCCAAAGAGCTATCTTTTTTATATTGATTAAATTACTTCACATATAATCAATATAAATTATACACTAGCAATAGCACAATATTCACTAAGATTTGGATGCTTTTCCTTCAAAGAAAATGTACAATTCCTGCTAGCAACCTTAACAGAACATTTGAAATTGCTTTGATATTCTAAGTAATGAAACACTGAGTTATTTATTAATATTTGCATAGCTAATATCTCTGATGGCTTTAGAATACAAAGTGATGTGACCTGGATAATGTAGCAGTCTAAAATTTTATATAAAGTTGCTGAGCTTTGGAGATGTTAGCATGTGTTCATTTCCTTTGAGAATCTGTGTTGGCATGTTTTAAAATTTCCTTGCCAGAAAACAACAACTGGAAAATGTATTCAGATTATAAAAATATTTTCCTCTTTATGCATTTTAATGTATCAATAGATGAGGTCAATTATTGAAATTTGGAACTCCTTCAATACCTATTGAATATCTTATTGAAGAAACATTCATAGATCAAGTTATAGATTTGATTTAAATTCAGGAGGGAAGAAACAATTAGAGAAGTAGTCATTCCTTTCTTCTGCCATGTGTCTGTATTAATCTATTTTAAAAGTCTTCATAAAATTCTGCCATTAATAGGTAAGTGTGGATTAAATTGAATCAAAGTTTAACTTATATAAAATGTGTGTGTAAGTAGCATTTGCAAAGGGGCAGGTTTTCTGTGAAAAACAAAAGCACACTTCAAAGATTGAATGGATTTTTGGAAGGCTGGAAAATCCTAAAAAAATATAAATTAGTCTCCTCCTCCTCCCCCCTCCTCCTCCTCCTCCTCCTCCTCCGTTTCTTTGTTTCTGAAATGTAGACCCTCCATCTTGTGAATGCAGATTACATTCAACCACAAAGGCTGGTGGAAGGTGAAGAAAGAGAGAGAGGAAGAGAGAATAATTTTATCTGCAAAATGTTACTGCTTCTGAGTACTTTGTAATATATATATATATATATATATATATATATATATATATATATATATATATATATATATATATATATATATATATATATATATATATATATATATATATATATATATATATTTGCTTACTTCTTATCAGGGAACGTGGAGAACAAAAACCTGAGCATTCTATAATGGATGTTTCTGGCTTCCAGAGATGGAAGATTAAAACAAATAGTGCTCTGTACAAGAGTTTCAAGGTAAACATAAATGACAACTTATTTTGTCACCTGAGTACTTTCTTCAAAAGTAGCCTGCCTGAAATTCTGATTGGCTACATATATAGCCAAACAGAATTTCAAGCAGGTTACGTTTATCTTGTATCCGAAGTGTTCTGTTGTCAGATTTCAGGAAGCCTATAATTTGCTGCCTGGCTCAATGGCTTGTATTTCTTTCACAGAACCTATAAAGAACAAAGTTCTTTTCCTTTGGGACTCCATGTCTCTTGCTTTTTCAGAAGCTTTGTGTAGCCTGAACTTAATGATTGTTGACTGTAACTATTCTCCAAACTGGAATTTGTGTCAAAGACTATGCTTGGGTGGAAATTCAATAGTATGACTAAGGTCAAGACTGTCAGGTATAAGTTACACTAAACTGAAACTTCCTGGCAAAAGTTGCTATGTATCTTTTTCAGAAGCCATTGAAACTGGCTCTGCTGTGGCACTGTCCCTTATGATATAAAGGCTGAGGCAGGCTGCTGACCAAGTAGAACAATAGCAGCTACAATATTCTTTCTGGATATCCTGCTGTTGATCAGCAGTACTGTAAAAGGAAGAAGTGGTGTTAGGATTGGACTAGCAGATAGGTACATGACAGATGGACCAGCAGAGATGTACATGAATTGGAGAGAAGCAATAAGGGTAATGGTTTAAGCCAGAGGTGTCAAACTGCCAGCCTGCTGGCTGGATGCGTCTTCGGGAAACCACGGCCACCCAATTGCCGGCAATGGCAAAAAAGCTGTGATACATTGTGTGACGTCACATGACCTCGTGGGTTTGACATGTCTGGTCTAAGCCAATTGTGTGGACTATCATAGAATTCGGCAGGAAATAAGAAAAGGTAAGTATTTCTAAGGGTTGAGGAAATATTATATTTATAATTCCCCACAGATATTCTTAAATGGATTATGACCATGCTTCTAATAAAGTTATTTCATTTTTTGATTTTATGGCACATTATCTGGCAGTACCAGAAAGTGTTTTGGAACAAATGTTCAGTGAAAATTAGAAAAAAGATGTAAATTGAGGACTGGCTTTTTCTGTTCTTCAATTGCCTCATGCCTTTAACTTATATGTAAGCTACTTACTTTATCCTTTTAAATATCCTGTGCTAAAATTTATAAATAATAAAAGAATTAACCTTTTGTACATTTTTGGAGGGCAGGATGGAAGGGCATGGAGGAGTTTTGATATCCCCTTCCCAATCAGTACATTGCATGGGAAAAGTCTATGCAGTCCAAGGCATCCATATATTTTAATGGGTAACCCACATTTGTCTCAGAAATGGACCTGAGTGTAATCCTTGTCTCCAAGTAAATATATCTTTGAATTTAATACTTTATACAATTATGAGGTCTGTAATATGCAGCCTTTGCAAAAAGCACAAGCTTTCCCAATTCTAGCTAGAAATTCTAAGAATGTACTGTATTTCAACATTTTAGTGATGGGGAGAGGGTGCATTTGCATAGGTAGTGGTAGAGGAAGATATAGTAGAAGTTGTGCAATAAAGTATCCATGGGAGGCGTGGAGAAGCAGAGGTCATTGCAGGAAGTGAAGTTGGCTATAAACAAAAAACCAAGTAGCAGAAGCCTGCGGAGTTTGCAACACTAGATAACTTAGTGGTGTATAATATAAAACAGTATATATAAAAGTTAAAAAAATAAGATGATGCAAAAAATTAAAATTTGTTAAAAGGCAAAGGGAGGGCTTTCAGGAAACTAACCAGCTCCATGACTGTGCTACTCTGGGATTCCTGCGCATAGGCAAGTCTGAACTCCTTTTCCAAAGGCCATAATGATAAAGTGCTGAAGTAATATAATGCAGTTGGAATATCACTGGTTGGCCCGATATTCAGAATGATGATGATCAGGTACGATGGGCAAGTGGAGATGGTTATAGAGTAACCAGAGTTTGAATCCTCCTGAACTGGGACAGTAGGCCGATATTTGTGTTTCTTATTGAAATGTATCTAGACTGTTCGGACACGACAGCATGATCCATGGACATCTATCTCTGCTAGATGTCTTCATATGAATGGCTATAATGCTTAAGTGGCACGTGCTGACATGGCAGAAATGGCATCATGATGGGTTGCTTTGGTGGAATATGACTAAGCTGATGCTTATCAAGCAATATTTTGAAATGCTCTGAGATTTCAGCAGAAGGAGAAAGCAATATGAAGATGAATAGCTTCTAGCAAAGGTGTACTATCAACTCGCCAATTCTCATATAATAGTTTATGTGAACCTATACACTTCTCTTGGTTAATTATGTTATTTTTCAACCTTGTACAATATTACAAATTAAAAGAGACCCACAAAAAGATTGCTCAGTTCACTACACTGGTTCATGTTAGCCTGGAGACATTTTATCACCTTTCTCCTAATGAAGATAGCCCACTCTTAGCAGAAAACATATTTGCAGAATGTATCCATACTGCATATGTTAATGAGTGAACCACACTTGCCTCCAAACTGGACTGGGAATATCAACTTTCTTTCCAAGTAAACGTGTCTTGAACTCCCAGAAGAGTTGTCTTAGGAACTTTCTCTGTTTACTAAACCCATTAGCACCTTTGTATTCATACTGTTCTTCTTGGTAGACATATCTTCTTCACCCGTCTAAAAGATTCTGTTCTAAAGCTTCTGATGTGATTGCAAACACATATGATTACTGAGTTAAATATATATATATATTTTGATTTTTTAATAGAATTCACTGTATTTTCCAGTATATTAATGGTACATTTATTAAACACAGTTGCTACTAAAGATGACTTAACAGTGATATTTTTTTTTTCATAGCTGCCAAGGAAAAACTAAGATCAGAAGCATTGCCATTTATAACTTCCTATTCGTTAGGGATATAAATGAAAATTCTTAGCATTCATTGGTGTTATAATTTGTGAATGATTGTTACTTTGACAAAGTGTGTGTGTAATTCTTTCACCAGAAAGACATCCTGAAGTATAACCTAAATTTCCATTGCTTGTTTCAATTAACATTTCAGAACTTTGAAATAAGATAGAAGAAGCCACACTCCATATAAACATTATTGTTTCTTGCCAGCATAGGTGTGGACATGATTTAATGGCCAATAAGAACAGAAGGGAGAATGAAAAACTATTGGACCATAGAAGCCACACTATAAAGAAAGACTGATGCAGAACAGAATTACTTTTTAAATGTCACAACATTTTGAGGTCCAGTTTAGCAATTTAGCTGTATGATTCTAACCATGACAGAGATGATTTTTTTCTGATTTATTTATGTCTTCCTCACATATATTGTGCCTTCTGTTTAGAGACAGAAAAAGAAGAAGCAGCAAACAAAAGCATATTCCATATCAGGGATTATTTGGAAAAGAACTAAAACTAACACTACAAAAGTGCTTTATACAAATCTATGTTGAAAGTATATCTCAAATATATACTGTATTATAGACCAGCAACAACAAATTTATTACATACCAAAGTCCAGATATATTGTAGAAGTAGAAATGATGCCAAACATGACAATTAACTTAATCAAGGAATTAATACAACCCCACTATGAGGGTAAGTTACAATATTTAGCATTCTAAATACTAAATAGAAATCCTTCTAAAAAAGTAATTAAAGGAAAACAGAAGAAATAAAAAAAATATTTTTACATAGGACTCTTCAGGGAGCAAGTGCAACACAGTATCACAAAAGAAAACCTGCCCCTTTTCTACTTGCTTCATAATGTCACATACAAGAGGACAGAGTTCATGTTTTGACATCATGATGTGAATTTCATCGTTTTGATGAAAAGTTAGCTTGCTGCAGCGATCACCGTATTCAGTATGCTGAACATGAGTTTTCCCCCCTGCTTTTCAAAGTATTAAAATTTATCATGAAACATGTGGAAGATTCAGGATAGATAAAAATAATTGGATATTTTTACAATGCATAGTTAAGCTAAGGAATTTATAGCCACAACATATTGATAATTACCAACTGGCACAATTTAAAAGGGAATTAGACATATGCATGCACCATGAAACTCAATAGCTATTAATGATTATATCTTTATTACTCCAGTAACACAGGCAGTAAGTTTCTTGATACCAATTGCTAAGGAAAATAAATTTAATGGTACTGTCATTTATTCTGCTTGTGGACTTCCCTAAGGTATCTATTATTCACTGCAGGAACAAAATATTAGACAAAATGTTCCCCTGATTCAACATAGATCTTATATGGTTTTTCTATGTCTCTGTTCTTATATATTGTGCCAGAATATATCTAAAATTGGAAAAAATATGTAAGAATACACACAGAGAAAGCAATAATTTCAATATAAGGACACAGGTATACATATACTGACCATATGCCTGGATGACCCTGGTTGAACTGAAAGATAAGCAAATTTGGACCTAAATAATACCTACTCTTTGAGAAATCAGATTGGATTTCTAAAATGGAAAGTAAAAAATAAATCCAGAATACAATAATGTACTGAACTAACATTACAAAGAAAGTTAGAATGATTTCTGCTTGATTTGAGGACTTTATTTTTATTGACTTAACATGCATTGATGATTTAAGGCTTTATATTGGATAAAGAATGATTCCAGTTCCTTAGTCTTTTTGGAGAGGAGAGACATTCATGTTAGCTCAAATGTGAGATCATCTCTCTCTACAATGTATGCTGGAGTCAGTAATTCATCTCCTGGTCACCACCCAGTTGAACTATTGCAACCTGCTTTGTGTAGAATAAGGCACTCTGCAGATACCTCAGAACTTCATTGTTGTTATCAGCCATTCAGTCATGCCCTTATTTACTCTATGTATCAGCACTCTTCTTCAGATCTGCTCTGGTCATCCTAATGTCATCCTTTATAGTGTCCAACCAATGGTTGCTAGGGTGTCCCTTCCTCTTTTTTCTGCTGATCATTTCCATCAAGAATGACTTTTCAGATAAGTCCACTTGCATGACATGGCCAAAGTATGATAGCTTTTGTTTGGTGATCTTGGTTTTGAGTGATATTTTTGGTGAGATTTGGTTGAGTATTTTTTCTGTGTGATTTTTTGCTGACCATGGGATGCATAATAGCCATCTCCAGCACCATAATTCAAAGGCATCCACCCTTCTCCTATCTTTTTCACAATCCATGTTTTGCAACCATAATTAGCAATTGGAAGAATTATTGTATTGACTAATCTGTATTTGGTTAACAGACTGATATCTTTACTCTTCCAGGTGTTATTCATGCTGGACATTGCAATATTTCTAAGAGATCTCAGGGCTGCAGTCACCATGTTGGTCAATTTTAGAGCTCAGGAAGATGAATTCCTTTACTGTTTCAATGGTCTTATTGTTGATCTGCACTCTGACCTGTGTGTTCTCTGCAGTTATCATTATCTTTGTTTTCTTGTCAGAAATAAGAAGTTAGTAGAAAATGTGGTGGCTAGACTGTTGATAGAACTATACCATTGAAATATAATGTAAATGTTAAAGTCACCACATTTGCTGAAAGCAGGATTCAGGAAGCAATAAAAAGTGCTGTCTGTTATAGGGCAGCACTTACACCAGGAAATGCCTTGCTAGATTTGAATATGTCCATCTGATCTCATCATTTAGTGAGGTCTTCTTGAACATCCTCTTTCCTTCAGAACCATAGACTAGATGAAAGTAGTTCCCATTCTTTGGAACATCCTTTCATCAAATGTATATCTACCCTAAACAGTTATTTTTCCCTAAACAGTTAAACTTACTGCGACAAGTCTTTGTTGTAAGCAGACTGGACTGTGAGCATCTATCCTTATTAGTTTAACTATTTTTAACTAAATCTAGACAGCACACTAAAAGCAGAGACATCACCCTGCCAACAAAAGTGCATATAGTCAAGGCTATGGTCTTCCCAGTTGCAATGTATGGCAGTGAAAGTTGGACCATAAGAAAGGCCGAGCGCCAAAGAATTGAGGCCTTTGAGCTATGGTGCTGGAGAAGACTCCTGCGAGTCCCTTGGACTGCAAGGCGATCAAACTGGTCAGTCCTAGAGGAGATCAACCCTGACTGCTCTTTAGAAGGCCAGATCCTGAAGCTAAAACTCAAATACTTTGGCCACCTAATGAGAAGGAAGGACTCACTGGAGAAGAGCCTAATGCTGGGAAAGATTGAGGGCAAGAGAAGAAGGGGACAACAGAGAATGAGGTGGCTGGATGGAGTCACTGAAGCAGTAGGAATGAGCCTAAATGGACTCCAGAAGATGGTAGAGGACAGGAAGGCCTGTAGGAACATTGTCCATAGGGTCACGATGGGTCAGACACGACTTCGCAGCTAACAACAAGAACAACTTTTGGCTGCTTCCCAAGGCAACTGGACTTTCTTTCTTAGCTAAAGCTACTAGTTTAGCTTTCTTTAGCTACTTTTGTTATTTAAATCATTTAACTATCTTTATTTAAAAATTATTTTAAAACTTCTATTATTTTGACATATGTGATTTTCTATGTTTCTTCTGCACCACTCAGAATACATTTGGGATATTAATAATGCAAGAAACTAGATCATGTAGAGTAATTAATTCCCATTTTTCAGATTCCTTAGTTCAATATTCAATGGTGAAAAAAGTAAGGCTGTACATTTAGGCAAGAAAAACCAAATGCATAGGTAGCGTATAGGTGGTACCTTACTCAATGGTCGCCACTGTGAGAGGGATCTTGGAGTCCTAGTGGCAATCACTTAAATATGAGCAAGCAGTGTGCTTCAGCTGCCAAAAAAAGCCAACACAGTGCTAGGCTGCATTAATAGAAGGATAGAATCAAGATCATATGAGGTGTTAATACCACTTTACAATACCTTGGTAAGGCCACCCTTGAAATACTGCATCCAGTTTTCATCACCATGATGTACAAAGGATGTTGAGATTCTAGAAGTGCAACAAAGATGATCAGAGGACCAGATGCTAAAACATTGGGTATGTCTAGTTTAACGAAGAGAAGGGTGAGGGGTGACATGATAGCAGTGTTCCAATATCTCAGGGGCTGCCACAAAGAAGAGTGACTCAAGCTATTCTCCAAAGCACCTGAAGGCAGGACAAGAAGCAATGGATGGAAACTAATCAAAAAGAGAAGCAACCTAGAACTAAGGAGAAATTTCCTGACAGAACAATTAATCAATGTAATAATCAGCCTTCATAAGTTGTAAATATATCAATACTGGAAGAGTATGGACAACCATTTGTCTGAAATGATATAGGGTTTCCTGCCTGAGCAGGGGGTTGGACTAGAAGACCTCCAAGGTCTTTTCCTCAAAGGAAAAAGTGTACACCCCATTTTCTGTGAGTTTGAAACTCTCGCAATTTTAAATCAATGTCTGAAGAGAGCTAGATTCAGTTAACAAAACCTTTTTCCTGAAATCTTTAGAAAATGGTCTTGACCCTGCATGATAGGAACTCTCTGTTCTTGTTGCACTCATTACTCTGCATGATCTAGTTTCATGCATTATTAATATCCCAGATGTTTTATTCCTCATTTTTATTTTGCAGAATTTATATACTGAAAGACCTCTGAGTGGTGCAGAAGAAGCATAGAAAACCAGGTATGTCAAAATAATAGTAGTCTCTAAATAAATATTTAAATAAAGATAGTTAAATGATTTACATAACAAAGGTAGCTAAACTAACAAAGATAGATGCTGCAGTCTGCTTACAACAAAGATTTGTTACAGTAATATCAAGTTTAACTGTTCAAGGGAAATTAGGAGGTTAGGATAGATGTACATTTGATGAAAGGATATTCCAAAGGATGGAAGCCTGACCTCAACTAGAGAAGCTTTTGTGACAACCAATGTCAACAAGTTTAGTAAGGATGATAGGAAGGGATCTTGGTTTCAATTTTCCTCTTTTTTTCCAATGACAGGTAAACACTTTCCAGTTTTGGCAAGCTGGACAGACAAAACTTTACCTTTTTGAGAGGAAGGTACAAATAGTTCCTGACTGAATAGAGAAGGGCTATTCATCAAGCAATGAACTCAGAACAGATTTTTAAAGGCAGTCTTATATTTCATAATACTTTATTTGTAACTTATTTAAACCTGTAAGCATTCTTGCATGCAATTATATCCATCGAAGATGTTGCCATCTGAAACTCTTGACATTTATGACTCTTTTTGTCCTTCCAGACAAATCAACTTCTGATCTGGTAACTTTAACACACACAAATAACTAGTATCTTTTAAAGAAAAGTCTGTTCTGTTTGAAAAGGCAGAGCTTATTCCTTAAGACCAACAGCATATCCAGTCCAACCATTGTATAGCAGATTGATCATATGACTTATATTGTAAAGTTAATTTATCTCCAAGAAATTGTGGAATTGATTTTTGGCTATTGATTTCAGCTTAGTGATTTTTCAGGATCACAGAAGTTTATGTTGTTATTAGATGGTCTGAGTATGTCAGTCAGTGGAAAAACAAGATACAATTCATATACATATATTTATACATGTATCACATAAATATACATATAGAGCAGGGATGTACAAGTCATGGTTGCAGTTCACTTAGTCATCTAGTAAAGTATACCCCCATAGGGTTTTTTTAAAAAATGTTTTAAATATTTTATCACTGTGGCTTGTTAGTTTAATCTTTTTTTAATATTTGTATTATTGTGTTTTATTGTTGTTAGCCACCCTGAGTCCTTCAGGAGATAGGGCGGCATATAAGTCCCAATAATAAATAAATAAATAAATAATAATAAATACCCCATGGAAGTGCAATTTTTAAAATGAATTGATGGAAAAAGGCATAACAAATATATTTAATTACAATAATTGCACCTATTTTAATTAAACATTTACGTTAAATAATATGTAGTTTCTAAGCTATGACTTCTTTGTTATCTGGGCCTATCCAGCTTTAGAACATAATCTCATCTTCTCTGAAAGTTGTATATTTGCTATTGGACATCCTCGATACTCAAATTAAAAGATGCTTGCTCCTGGGGAGGAAAGTTATGGCAAATCTACACAGCACACTAAAAAGCAGAGACATCGCCCTGCCAACAAAAGTGCGTATAGTCAAGACTATGGTTTTTCCACTTGCAATGTATGGCTGTGAAAGTTGGACCATAAGAAAGGCTGAATGCCAAAGAATTGAGGCCTTTAAACTATGGTGCTGGAGAAGACTCCTGTGAGTCCCTTGGATTGCAAGGCGATCAAACCGGTCAGTCCTAGAGAGATCAACCCTGACTGCTCTTTAGAAGGCCAGATCCTGAAATTGAAACTCAAATACTTTTTGGCCACCTAATGAGAAGAAAGGACTCACTGGAGAAGAGCCTAATGTTGGGAAAAATTGAAGGCAATAGAAGAAGGGGATGACAGAGAATGAGGTGGATGGATGGAGTCACTGAAGCAGTAGGCATGAGCTTAAATGGGCTTCAGAAGATGGTAGAAGACATGAAGGCCTGGAGGAACATTGTCCATGGGATCACGATGGGTCGGACATGACCTCACAAGTAACAACAACAACAATGTGCATTATGCTCAGCAGTATATCTTTGATATAAGAAATCTATGTTTCTCTATATTGGGTACCCAGGAGAGACCAGATACAAAAAGACTAAGATTTTCCATAGCCATAAACATAGAGTAGTTAGGGCACTTTTGCACAGCCTTAATTAGAGAGAGTTACTGTTATAGAAATACATAGAGGGAAGCTTCTTTGAGCTCTATGGAGAAATAGTGGGATACATAAACACATTTTGTAAAATAATCCAGTAAGCAGCTAAAATACGTATGTGCAAAAAGAGAGATGGAGAGGAACAACATAGAGAGATGGAGAGGAAAAGCATAACCAGATAAAGGGATACAAGTAATATCTAGCAAACAAATTAAGTTTCTCTATGAAAGTACTTCTTTGGATGTCATCTCGAGAAGCTTTTTTTTTTTGAAAAGAAATGATGATAAGGCCAGATTGGTGGACTTATGCTCAAATAATACTTTTTAACTAAGGTAAACCCAGTCTTAAATCTAAGGAAGAGTTGAAGTCAGAAGGATATATTTGTCATTGCTTTATATATGTACAATTGAAAGAAAGATTTAAACTAGAGAAAAAATAATATGGGTTTGACTGTTTAAAAAATGTTTCTGTCCAGAGGATAGGACAAGAAGTAATGGCCTGAAGCTTATCAAAGAGACACCCAACCTACAATTAAGGAGAAATTTAAGCTCAGTGAGAACAATTAATCAGTTAAACAGCTTGCCTCCAAAAGTTGCAGGTGCTCCATCACTGGAAGTTTTTAAGAAGAGATTGGGCAGCCATTTGTCCAGAATGTTATAGAGTCTCCTGCTTGAGAAGAGAGTTGGACTAGAAGATGTCCAAGCTACCTTCAAACTCTGTTATTTTGTAATTCTGAACTTAAAATTGTATTGCGTGATAAGGATGAACATGTTATTACCTAGGTTTATAAATTATTATTGAAATTGAATTTAGAAAATTAATATGTGAAGCGTTGTATAATTCAATGTGTGAAGAATTTTGGGAATAATCTAATACTTGAACATTGGGAAAATGTGGATAAAACTTTTAAAATTTACATTGAACTATAACTTAATGGAACATTTTTATAAAATGATGTACCAATGGTATAATTTTTAACACCTGACAAATTGTCAAAGATGTATAAAGGTGCTTCAAATGTATGATGAAAATGTAAATATAAAGAAGAAACTTTTTATCAATTTTGGTGGACTTGTGGCAGAGGAAAGAAATACTGGGACAAGTTTCATATTTCAATGCAGAAGATTCTCAAAACGAATATAAAAATCAAGCCAGAGATTTTTCCTTTAGGTTTAATGCACAAAGAACTTGGAAAAAAAAATCTGGACCTTTGTTGTTATACATGTTGACAATTGTGAGAATGTTCCATGCACATAAATGGAAAGATACACTAATTCCCACAATAGAAAAATGGCAGGAAAAATTGAAAAGAATTAGCAGAAATGGCCAAATTAACTGCTTTAATCAAAGAAAAGGACACATGAAACTTTGCTTCTACTTGGAATCCACCTGAATTTTGTGTTTAAGATGGGGAAAAAATGAAACCTTAGTTTTGGGATTTGCTGTTTGCTATAGAAATGGCTAGTATCTATTAAGTATCCAAAAGTAAAAAAAAATCAGGCTCTAATGTGATTATTTTTATTCTACTGCACTGAAAAGTCTGAAGTGAATGGCTTTCTTTCTTTTTCCCCTTTATCCTACACTTCTCTTATCCCATTTTCCCCTTCCCCATTTTCTACTTCAATAAATTTAATAAAAATTATTTAGAAAAACCAAGCATAAAGTTTCAGATTGAATAGAATTAAAAAGTTAAAATGGGATTTTTTGACCAGTCAAAAACTGAACTAGAAAATACAAAAGTCTATGGAAATAGAAAGTGGCATTCATGATCAATTTAAAATAAATCTGAATTACATTTCAGTGTAGTGCATAGTAATATATGACAATTGAATAATATGAAAAAGGTAAAATAATTTTAAAAACACTATAGTTGAAAGCATTTTTCTATTGTAAAAGAGTAGAAAGCATACAAGTAATGTCTTCTTATAGTATAGCTAGAACATTGACTTATTTCTGTTGCCGTCAAATAACCATATTGTTCACGAAGATACTCTTAAATTAATGGAAAATAATGAACTGCCAGCGATTGTTAATTTCTTATTGTAGACATCAGCCTTTAGCTCATAGAGATATATACCAAAACTGAAGAAATATGAGGCAATTGAACCATGTTATCATGAAAAGGGAAGTCTGAGATCTTTTGCTTGAAGTCACTTTTGCTTCTTTGTCTGTTATCATATCACAGATTAAGTAAATTTCTAAAAGTGATTTTGTGGGAATATGACACCTACAATTACCTCCAACTCTGTGTGTGGTTCTGAATTGATCTGCTTATTAGATTAACCCCTCCAAACTTCCTGTGGCCAGCCACTGACAACCAAAGAAGAAAAGCATAAATTAGCAGATCGTAAACAGCATGTTTGTAACTGGGTGAGAATATTGATCCTTTTTTTTTTTACTATTTTACAACTGAATTTCCTGGGAAAGGATCCCAAAAAGCTAAAAACCTCTGAAGGAAAGGGATTATAGCTCCACCCTTCCAGAGGAACAGAAGCAGCATTTTAACTTCTTTTATGGGGGACAGAAATACATAATACTGAAGTGGAAGTAACATAAAACTACAATTTTGATAAATTTGGGAACTGAGATAATTGTTAAGATTTTTCTCTTTGGAAAAAAATATATAAGAAATCAACTCTTTGTCTTAAGAGTAGAAAATGGATTTTGAATGATATCTAGTGGTGAATTTGAGTGTAGCACTACAACTAGCTTACTGGCTGCTTGGTAACTCCTAGCTTAATGGAAAATAGCTGGCAATAAGGGAAAATATTTTGGCATGCTTATCACCCTGACCTTCTTGGACTATAAACACCCACTGAGCTTGGATCTTTAATCTCAAGAACTACAGTATACAAATAAAATACTGCAAGACTTAGCCATAACAACAAAAATGGAAAAGGTGCTTTACTCCTTAGGTATGCAAAATATACATGATGATAAGGAAAAAATGGAATATAGAGCTGTCAGGGGAAATGTCACAACATGGGAGACAAAAAATGAAAAGAGAAATTGAAGCAGAAGGAAAGTGGGAGTTGCTTAAGGAACATAAATGGGCAGAATTTCCCCCCCCCCCAAATACCACACCTAAATTGTCTTCCTCATGCCAAGCAACTTTTACAAAAATAGAAATAAAATTCCTGGGCGATTTAATTGCCTTGGCTTGAAAAGCTACTTGACAAAGAAAAAAAGCGAGAGTTAGACATAAAAAACAGATTTGATCTATTAGAGGGGATAACAACAACAACAACAACAACAACAACAACAACAATAATAGTAATAATAATAATAATAATAATAATAATAATAATAATAATAATAATAATAATAATAATAATAATAATAATAATAATAAAGTTGGAAAGGATATTGGAGGTCTTCTAGTCCAACCCCCTGCTCAGGCAAGAAACCCTATACCATTTCAGACAAATGGCTGTCCAGTCTCTTCTTAAAAACTTCCAGAGTTGGAACATTCACAGCTTCTAGAGGCAGGTTTTTCCACTGATTAATTGTTCTAACTGTCAGAAAAATTCTCCTTAGTTCTAGGCTGCTTCTCTATTTGGTTAGTTTCCATCCATTGCTTCTTGTCCTGCCTTCAGGTGCTTTGGAGAATAGCTTGACTCACTCTTCTTTGTGGCAGCCCCTGAGATATTGGAATACTGCTATCATGTCACCCCTCATCTTTTCTTAAACTAGAAATATCTAATTCCAGCAACAGTTCCTGATATGTTTAGGCTCCAGTCCTCTGATCATCTTTGTTGCTCTTCTCTGTACTCTTTCTAGAGTCTCAAAATCTTTTTTACATCATGGTGACCAAATATGGATTTAATATTCCAAGTGTGGCCTTACCATGACATTGTAAAGTGATATTAACACTTCATGTGATCTTGATTCTATCCCTCTGTTAATGCAGCCTAGCACTGTGTTGGCTTTTTTGGCAGCTGCAGCACACTGATGGCTCATATTGTCCACTAGGACTCCAAGATCCCTCTCACAGTTGCTACTATTGAGCAAGGTACCACCTATACTATACCTGTGCATTTGTTTTTTCTTGCCTAAATGTAGAACCTTACTTTTTTCACCATTGAATTTCATTTTGTTAGATAATGCCCAATGTTCAAGTCTGTCAAGATCCTTCTGTATCTTAAGTCTATCTTCTGGAGTGTTGGCTATTCTTGCCA
Organism: Vipera ursinii; assembly: GCF_947247035.1. NCBI lineage: Eukaryota > Metazoa > Chordata > Lepidosauria > Squamata > Viperidae > Vipera > Vipera ursinii. Next base: position 33,370,677 of record NC_139514.1, on the reverse strand, counting down.
GCTTAGTGTCATCTGTAAATTTGATGAGTTTCCCATCTGACCCCTCAACCAAATAGTTGATGAGGATGTTGAAGAGCACTGGGCTCAGAACAGAGCCCTGGGGCACCCCACTACCCTCCATGTAGATGCAGATCCATTGAGGACCACATCCTGAGTATGGCTGGTCAGCTAGCTACAAACATTATATGATTAAATATCTGTTTGAATATGATTAAAAGAATGGATGACTCTTAGATATAATTAGACTTTTATAATGAAAAATATGATTTAGAATTAAAATAGCATTTTTTTTTCTTTTTTGATATGGGGAATATGAAAATAAGAGGAGATTGGTATGAATAAAACTCTTAGCCATTTAATGTAATTAATATTGAGAAAATTTATAACTGAGAAAGATATTTGATGGAAAATCAAACTTTCACAAGATCATGAAAAACAGGATATTGATTTATGAATTGATATTATTGTTATTTGTATAATATTTGTTAAATATGATGAGAATGTTTATATTTAACTTTGTATTCATCAACAGTACCTAAATTGTAATGGTGTAATGAAAATGGAAAAAAAAATATGGGGAAGAAAGGAGGATCAGGGAAAAACACTTGATTGTGCAATACTGAACAGATTTATATTGAAGAAGTTAATGTTAAATATGTGAACCCAGACAACATGTTATTTACTAAACACTAAACACTGTAATTGTTAAAAATCAATAAAACATTAAAAAAGCTTGCTACCGTTAAAAGCAATTTAACAATGGATCTAGTCATCCAGAGAGTGGATGGGCTGTACTTCTCTAGTGATATCCAAGTTGAAGCTGCATTGCTATCTTCCATTTTAAATTCTTACAATGAAGGTGGACATACTCAAAAACCTTAAATAATTTCTTCTACTAGATGATTCTGTGTCTATACTTTCGTGTGTTTTGCAACAACAACCAGAAAACAAAATTATTAAGTTGTTTTGCATGAAATTGTCAAAATCTGTCTTAATTATTTACTTTACACAGTAAAATCCAAACTGACTATCACAGATTTTTCATACAATTTTGTAATTCAGTACTTTCAAAATATTTTTTTCAGTAAGTTGTATTGTTGGACTTGAATGAATGTCCCAAAGATGCTTTTTCAAAAGGCAACTGTACTTTCTTTGTTTTATCTGAAGATGTTTCATGTTACATCCAAGAAACATCTTCAGTTCTAACTGAATGAGGGAGAATGGAAGGATTTCTTGTAATTATCTGGTCACTACACTCTTTCTGAGAGTCATTGAGACCACTTGGAGGTTTATCTGTGCCTTCAGGTCACTTGACTAGTGTAAATTGGTGTGGAACCTTCTTGGAATTAAGAACATCTTAATCTTAACAAAGGCAGCCAAGTTGCCTTTTGAAAAAGCACCATTGGGAAACCATGACCTAGATCAGGGGTAGGCAACCTCGGCTCTTTTATGACTCATGGACTTCAACTCCCAGAATTCCTGAGCCAGCTTGGCTGGCTCAGGAATTCTGGGAGTTGAAGTCCATGAGTCATAAAAGAGCCGAGGTTGCCTAACCCTGACCTAGATGATTGACCATATCCATAGAGACTTCAATGAATAATTTCTATTTCTAGATTTTTTTTTGAGATAGAGATAAACTTCAACTGCTAAAATGTGTGAGATGAAATTATAGCATAATTAGCCCATATTATCTTTCACACCAGACTTTTTAAATTTTTACAATGAAAATTACAAAAACGATAATTTTTATTACTGCACAGAAGTAGAAACCCATTTTTTCTTTCAAATTTAAGATTGTCAAATCTTCCAAACAAGTACATTTTAATTGTATGACTTTGGTTTAATAGTACATAGAATGAAATCATTTCCTTCTCCATACTAGATTGAATAATTCCAAACAGAGATTAAAAAAATAAAAAAATGCAATTGTTTGAATTCAAGAACAATTACAAAATAGAATTGCTAAAATTTATGAAATAAGCACACAAAGTTGTATTGGCTGTTCTTTATACAGTATGAACATCTATTGCACAGGAACAAAAACAGCAATTGAAGAAAATAATCTGTTACCCTAAGTAAATACTTTTTTAAAAAAGTGTACCATGTATATTGGAAACATTGCAATTCATATTAATTTTGCCAGATTTTAAGAAAAGGGTATTTTTATTACAACTGTCATGTTACAATTGAAGGATATAACTGTGGTTGTGAAAGAGCCTAAGAAATAAGGCACTTTAGTGTTTTTCTTAAAGAATATACCTAAGTGTTAAAACATTTGAGCAATAAATTAAAAGAACAGCTAAATGCAAATCCCAGCAAAAAAGGCCATTTTCCAAAAAGCAGACAAATGCAATTTGAAACAGTATAAATAAAAGAACCTGACTTGAAAAAAATGAGATTAGTTTGAGAAGTACTCACATTTTTCAAAAAGCAGAACCTGAAGGCGTGACCCAGAAACAGGAAAAGCAACAGAGAATGGAGAGAAGGACAGCACAAGCAGTTTAGTATGAACACTAGCCTGGGCGTCACTGGTAGAGTCTTCTCTAGTTTGGATTTTGAAGAAAATATCACCACAATATTTATAAGAGTTTAATGTGGACATATTAATAGATTCTTAAAACCAGGCAAAGCAACATTTTAATAGTGCAGTGCAAAGGTGAAGTTAATCATGGCTATGGTATAAAATGTTCTGCAAAAAAAAATGTTCTGAACTGGGCTTACAGTAGATGACATGCATTTTACTAGCAAAAGTATATTGCCTCTTGGGTCAAAGCTATCCATCGTAATTTCTTCCAATCTGTATATTGCAAAATATTTTGTTGATATCTGCCCACATCATTTACACTTTGTAACTTTAACCTTAATGCCTTAATATTGTGTGTGAATTAGCATTAATTATTTTAATCTCTGATACTTAGTGGTTTAAATATGCATTGTTTCTTTATGTGTTATATTTGTGCTCCAGTCATTTTTATTTTCTATTATTACATAGGTGTTGGACACAAGGAATCAGAAACACACATTAGTTCCAATTAAGCTCATGTATTGCTCATATCTATACACAAGAATATAGTCAACTAATGGTCAGTGCTAAATTAGCATTAGATAAGAGTTAATGGAATTCAAAAGAGGCTGAATTTGGACCACTTATGGGAATATAATAACTTCAAACTAATTCCTCTCTGGACTCCACCTCCAGGTTCTACCTCTCCTCCTACAATAGGGTAACGAACACTTTTAGAAATAAATAAATAGATAGATAAATAAATAAATAAATAAATCATAATGAAACTTTGAAAACTTATTGAAGAATAAAGGCCATAGATATTTTTCAGATGAAATAGAAATGGAACTGCTCAACTCAATCTTGGAAACAAAAAGTGGCTTGGTCAATATTGGAAAAAGGAGGAATTGCCGACTATAGAAGAATGGACTCTAAAAGTTTCTGACCTGGCGGAAATGGCAAAGATTTCGGCTTACCTGAAAGATCATTCGCAAGAACGTTATATTTTGGAGTGGAAAAAGTGGATTGATTATATTCAGAACAAATATGGGATTAAGAAATTTCATTTAGCATTTGAGTAAGTTTCCTTTTCTGTTTCCTTTTCTTTTTATATGTAATATTAATATTGCTTGTAATCATTTTATATGAGCTAGAGGGGGATAGAATTAATAGTTCATTATTGTTAGCATATGGATGCTTATGTTTGTTCGTTGTTTTTATACCCTGTATTTAGCTCTGGGAAGTCGGGGGGAGGGGGGAATGGGGGGGAGGGATAGGGAGGGTTAGGTAGGGGTGGGGGGAGGGGGGATTGTTAAAGTTAAAATGTACTCTAAAACTTTTCAATAAAAAAGTGGCTTAAGAGGAAGATGAGAAAGGGATATTATAGGCTACTTTGAAAGAACACATACATCAAAAACCTGAAGAAAGAGAATTTAGTAAAAGAATTTATACCTATTCTGTCTTTAGTTAAAATCCAAGTGGTATTCAAATTATTTCTGCTGAATATTTGATCCATGTTTGTGAAAATTTGGCAACTAAAATGTTTCTTTTGAGTTCCCTACATGGAATGTCCTTGTGGTAATTCATGTGATATTTCCCATTACATTACAAATAGGACTGAACGTACAGGAATGCTGCAGTCTTACTACTTCCCTTCATAGTTTAGGGCAACCATAAATATATGGCAAATATTTGGATGAATGCTAGTTGGCAACAATATTAGAATTTTCTACATCTAATTACTGCAATCCCATGGACACCCATAATTTGCAGCTGACATCTCTATCTGTAATTTTATTCTTTAGAGTAGAAGTTTTGTAAGTGGTAAAATTAATTGGAACTGCAATAAGGACAGGAATGAAAACTTCATCTCATTTTGGATTCTGTTTATAAGCAGATCTCCAAGCTTTGTTCCTTGCAAATTTGAGAAGTGATATTTGAATTATAGCTCTGATATTAAATGTATTTTTTCTATCTATCATCTTTCTACTTTTCTGTGAGAAATACTAAGCATAAATTGATAAACTTATCACTGGAAAAAGATTTATATGATTATATGTTAGATGTTAAGGGCAGATGTGGGGTGAGAGGAGACAGAGAGATTCCTAATTTTAGCAAATAGTTATGTTACTAAATTAGAAGATTTAACCTAATCACAGCATTAAGTAGTGAGGTATTTAATGTAATCTGTGCATGTGATAATAGAAGTCTGTATCTTTAAGAATAGTTCAGCACTTAAAGAAAAGTATGTGTAAACCAGCTACTGAGAAAGTAATCCTGTTAAAGACATCTTTACAAAAAATCCCAAACAATCTGCACTCTGTAATTAAATTATACTGCTAAGGTTCCATGAGCCGATTTAAGTGTCATCCTTAACATCAGCTTGAAAACATTGCAACTAACAACAACAAAATCTATAATGGCTTGGGGAAATTTAGAGGCATAGTTGTTTTCATACTATTCACAGTAGTTGAAATCTTACAGTGATCACAGTCTTAATAAGTCTTTGGTGAAAATAAAATTTCTGCACAGTTTCTCTGTTACTAAGACATCTCCATCAGTAAACCTATTAAATATCTTGCAGAATAATATTGATTTATATTCAAGGCACTAAGAACCTTCTTTTATTTCATTTATCATAGAAAAGGTTGCCTCTCAAATAGAAACATGCTATAAAAATAAAAAGAAAGTAGTGCCAACAGTATGGGTAGATTTTGGTGTTTGGATAGTGGGAACTTTATCTCAAAAATATTTCAAAGTAGTAATAGTATAGTGAAATACTAGTATTACAATTCATGACTGACTTAAATATTCCACATATATCCAAGTTATACCACTCAGGTTCCTGTTATCCTGATCATTTAACAGAAGCAGGCAAGCTATTTGAAAGATCTAAAATATATCTCTCGTAGGGTCACTTTCAGTTTTATGGGAATACTCTAGAACAAATGTTGAATTGTCCATTGCCCAGGGCTTTTTAGAAAGTCTCATTAAGTATTCATTCAGCACCAAAAGTATCAAGGCTGGCAAAGCACTGCCCTTTGCAACTGAAAATAGAACATTTGTTTAGAACCTACACTGTAGTATATGAGTAAAGTTATTATATGGTATGAATCATCTTCACCCTGATCTGAAACATCAATTCCATTAAAATTGTTAAAATAAATTGAATAGTATTACATTTTTTCCATACATGTCCCAACTCCAATAATCTGAAGAATCTATTCAGTTCTGAGATCAAAGCAGATGCTTTTGAATCAAATTTCTAAATAGTCATCATATCTTTGCATATCCCTATTGCATATCCCTATTTAAGGTCACACATACATACATACGTACGTACGTACATACATACATACATACATATATACATACATATATATAGATCTTTGGTCATTCGGGTTTTTCCCCCACGTAGAATTGAAGGTATAAGAGCAACGTTTTGACGAAATCTCATCCGTCATCCTCAGGCTGGTGGCTTCAGCTTCGTTCTTCTGGGAGAAGTGAAGAACGAAGAAGAACGAAGCTGAAGCCACCAGCCTGAGGATGACGGATGAGATTTCGTCGAAACGTTGCTCTTATACCTTCAATTATGCTAAGCTTGTAAGCCACCCTGAGTCTTCGGAGAAGGGCGGGATATAAATGGAATTTTAAAAAAATTATACCTGGGAAAAAACCCGAATGACCAAAGATCTACATACAATAACCCCCGAGAAAACCTCAGAAAACACACACACACACATATATATATATATATATGTGTGTGTGTGTGTGTGTGTGTGTGTGTGTGTGTGTGTGTGTGTAAATTTTTTGGCTTGCTAAGAAAGAATAAAGGGAGACAGATATGATCATTTCAAACTTATTTGTTCTCATCAGTCAGCCATACAAATAAGTTTGAAATGAACATATTTGTCTCCCTTTATTCTTTGTTAGCAAGCCAAAAAATTTACACAAATATGAGCTGCCACTGCTGTGGCTACTGCCTGTAGATGGCCTTGGGCTAGGCTGAAACAGGGAATAAGATTTGTCCTGTGTTTGGGGCCTAAGCAAGTGCATTCTAAATACTTAACAAACATTTAACATATATAGCACAGCATTCATGTACTACACAACATAATTGAGTTAACAATTCCCAGTTGTCTCAAGATTCTATGGACCCGGGAAGCAAGCAAATAATAGTAGATGGTGTATGGTTGAGTCAATAATACCTTTCTATATCGTTTTATAAGCTGCTGTTCTTTGATTACATATTAGGAGAAAGTTTGCTAATCATATCACCAAAAGCTTATTATAAAAATAGCTAGAATGTTGCCAAAGTAGCCACTTGATTTGTTTATGCAGACTGGCATTCTTAAATATAAAAAGCAATATTTATTTTGTGTATTTAGAATCAGGTATATTTTGTTATTCTACACTACAATAAAAATACATAGATGTTTGTAATTCATTATAAATAACTTTATCTCAACTTTCTGAAACGTAAGTTCATTCAAATGATAACAATATCAAGCTTATTAAAAAGAAAGTAAAAAAAAAACCCAACTAACATAATTCTCATTAAGCAAAAAAAAAAGAATAAACAAGCTTTGAAGAAATATAAAAAACTCAAATGCTGACAGTTTTATTGCAGATTTCAGAACGTTTTGAAAAAGGATAAATCTGCATCTTCTCTGCAGTATGTGAGCTGCAAATTTTATTTATAATACCCATTACACAAAAATAGGCAGATTCTTTGGGTATTCTGGGCATATCTAATGGAGTGGCCATTTGGCATATCTCAGTTTAATAAACTGAAATGAACAATATTTTCTCTTTTCCTTTTTACTTATTTGAATGTTACTTTCTGCCAGAAAGCTTTCTAGACCAGGGGTCCCTAAAAGTATGTGTCTTACCATAATCATATGAAATCTTAATTGTATTTGATATTGGTTAAAAATCCTGTAGATAATGTGACATTGCCTTATTCGTTTTATTTTATTTAAAAAAATATAACTTCTAATATATTTATTTTGAAAAATGCTTCCAGATTCAATACAGATAGTATCAGTATTCTTGGAAAAGAAGACTGGTGGATGGCTACAGTCCATACTTTGAAATTACAGCTTCTTGATCATAAAAGAAACAAATGTAAATTAGTTAACTAAAAAAAAACATTGGAGGAGAGAGAATATAGAAGAGATGTTGAAAGAACCACATCACTTTGCCTTTTGGTAAATGGAAATTAATAATAATAATAATAATAATAATAATAATAATAATAATAATAATAATAATAATAATAAGTTGGAAGGGACCTTGGAGGTCATCTAGTCCAACCCCCTGCTAAGGTAGGAAACCCTATACCATTTCAGGCAAATGGCTGTCCAGTCTCTTCTTAAAAACCTCCAGTGTTGGAGCATTCACCACCTCTGGAGGCAGGTTGTTCCACTGGTTAATTGTTCTAACTGTCAGGAAATTTCTCCTTAGTTCTAGGTTGCTTCTTTCTTTGGTTAGTTTCCATCCATTGCTTCTTGTCCTGCCTTCAGGTGCTTTGGAGAATAGCTTGGCTTCCTCTTCTTTGTGGCAGCCCCTGAGATATTGGAACATTGCTAAATGTTTGGTTACACCAGTATATGGGAATAAATGAATGAAAGAAAGGTTTTTTTTGTGAATGAACGCTATTTTATGGGATACATAATGTATATTACCAGCATACCATATGAATGGACAGGTTACTTCTGGATACTTTGGTGGAATAGAAATGTAGAATAAATGAAGTCAACTTCCTGATGATCTAGTATATAGATGGAAGATTCTAAAGAGAGGTTATATTTTGTGGAAGACTTCAGGGTTGAAAAAGGCGAAAATCTTTGGTAGTACTTGATTATAAAATGCTGTAAAATTTCAATAAAGATAGACATATGCTTACTACTATTCCCGATGGTTTATTATTAATAAACCATGTGTGTGAGACAAAAACTAATAATTTGTCTCTTGCATATAGTATGGCTTATGGTCAAAAATTTAAGCATAATACCCCTCCCCCCCCACACACGTACACACACACACACACATACACATCATACTTTCACAGTCATAATACATCAGACTTGATAAAGTTATTATATTTTGAGATCTTTGTAATATATGTTTATAATGTTACCTTAATTTTTTCGTTTTTGTGAATATGCAAAGTTGTATTTTTACAATATGGGGTGGAAAGGGCTATCAAAGGTTACAGATGACTGGACATAGCAAAAGATAGTGGGACTTGGATTATTACAAGTATATGATTTTGGAGTGGGTGATGATTATTACTATTTTAGTGCATCATATTAATAAGAAAGTTTGCAACATTTTTTTTTTGTTTTCATTATCTCATCCACCCATCTGCTCATCAAGGGGGAGATTTCACATTTGTTTTTGAGCAGTAAAGAGACCACAAAAACCATTCAAAAAAGATCATTCCTTGACTGAATGAAAAGAGAATGGAATGTGAAGTAAAGTTGTTAAAATGATTTAAGTTATTTGTTTAAAAAGAGAGAGAGAGAGAAACAGAAGAATCTAGGAAATATTAAACTAAAATGAAATTGGAAGTAGTTAAAGGAAACACAGTAGTCTCCATAATCCTGTTAGTAAATTACTTTGATGGTTACCAGAATGAAAAGGGGTTTACCTGCAGAACTTTCAAAAGAAGAAAAAAAACAAGCCAAAAGAAACTTATTCCAGAATTTTTTTAAAATTTCACAATTTTTCACAATATAATTTTGTTGTATATCTAAATACCTTGTCAATACTTAAACAGTCCAAAACCAAAGTATTGGCTTCCTGTGGTCATTTATTACTGCATTATCACTCATATACCAAGTTGTGACATGTGTACTGTAATTGTGGACATGATTCATTTACTCTTAAGAAAATATAGGCATAGGCATTTGATATATACTACTATGTGAATATGCATGCAGCTTCTGTCCAAGAGTTGGATATATAATACTGCCACACATCTACATAACATTATTAAAGATTATTAACGAACACAAAGAATCTAAAGCTAAAAAAATATTTTTTTTCTTTTTTCTATCCAGAATTTCCAGAACTCATCACTTTTTAAACAGTTTACTATAAAATGATGCAACATCTGATACTGAATTGTAAGTACTCTGATTCATCATTGGGTTGCTAAACTTAAATTATTTTATCAGCTTTATGACCCTAGATTTAATTCCAATTTAAGACTGAAAAAGAATAGAAATCCAATTGGTGAATATATTAGAAAGGAATATTTTTTTCCACATATAGCAATGTAAATGGGTTTAAAACTTATAAAGATATAGTCTATTAGGAGCCACCCAAAGTTATAAGATATAAGATGGATAGCTATATAAATATTATAAATGAATAAGGAAGGAAGGAAGGAAGGAAGGAAGGAAGGAAGGAAGGAAGGAAGGAAGGAAGGAAGGAAGGAAGGAAGGAAATATATGGCATGTCCACTACTGCCACATGATATATTTTGAAGTGAATGCTATGTGATTAATGAATAGTATTTGTTACAAAACTCAGCCAAAATTAATTGAGAGAGGAATTAGTCTTGATATAAGTCCTGGACACTAATTGCTACTGAAAGGGAGAAAAAAGATCAATAACACTAGTATCTCAGCCTTGAGTAGCACAGGTATGTTGCAATAAGTAATAATAGTTTCTTAATTGTCCCGAAAATAATCACAGAATAAGTTGTGGATGTATGTGTGTGTTTTAAAGGTGCACCTTTGCTATGTAGGATGTTTGCTGCTATCGCAAGACTTAGCCCACAAATATGTTGCTTTGTTTTTAACATCTTTTGCCAAGCATAGTTACTGACCTGTATACACTATGTTTGGTTTAGTGTGGGAGGAGAAAGGATGATGCAAAATAAAATTAAAATGCAATTTGTGCACTCTGAGGCTCAGGAACATGCTGCAGATGCATGTAGATATGCACTGATAAACCTCCATCACTTTCTTTAAGATTCGACAGTCACTGAGCTCACGTTCTCAGTAAATCATGTTGTTCCTCAGAGACCTACCCAGATTCAGTACCTAACCTTCTTACCCCTTCTCTTGGTGAATAGATTTCAGTTTTATTTTTCTTTCTGCAAGTTCCACTAAAGCAAACTGAGCAATATTCTCGATTTATTGAATTCATAAACAGACTGTAAAATGTTTATGGTATGGTTGTTTGAAGATAAAAGGCATAAATTGCCACTATAACTATTAACATTTTAAAAAACATTTCTTCGAACATTTTTGCTGCTGCAGAAATAAAGTAGATTTGTTTATCACATATGTATTTTAGTGTAATTAAATGTTTGAACAGTCTTGCCATGGAAGCAAGTAATTTTCATATTTGTTATCAGTTTCTACACATCATTTTTTCAGACAGAAACAATTTCAGAGTACACATTAATTGGATGAAAAAGAACAAAAATAATTAAAAGTTCTTGAATAAAGTGAAAACTGATGTAGAAGAAGAAGAAGAAGAAGAAGAAGAAGAAGAAGAAGAAGAAGAAGAAGAAGAAGAAGAAGAAGAAGAAGAAGAAGAAGAAGAAGAAGGGAAGGAAGGAAGGAAGGAAGGAAGGAAGGAAGGAAGGAAGGAAGGAAGGAAGGAAGGAAGGAAGGAAGGAAGGAAGGAAATATTTCATTTTAAAAATAGCCTTTATCTGCCATATTAACTTTATAATGAATCCATTTTAATACTTTGGAAAGAGGAAACTATTTGTCTTTTCTGGCAAATATAGTATCTTTAAAATTAACACAAGTTGAGTTTACATTGCTTAAAATTAAGATAAATCTCTCATAAATCTTTTACATCTACAATTAACTAATGTGCAGGGAAGTGTATATTTTAATTATGTTTCTGTTCTTAGTATTTTGCAAAAAACAAAAAATAGACTAATTTGATACAAATGAAGTAGTATTCAAAGGTTAGAGTAATTGTGTAAATTTTATATGCAAGTGTTTTAAGCATCCAAAATAAACTACAATTTTTTCTATTATGAAAATTAAAAAAAAATGTTTCTCCCCAAGGATATCTGGAATCATGAATCAATAATATACTGTCAGTATTATTATACCATTGACATTAAAAGGGAAACTTTGTTTATTACAAAGGACTCTTTATGGGTCTTGAAGATGGTTCTAATATTGCAGCATGTGTTAGCATGGGTGGAATATTATGCTTGTCAGATGTTTTTTATCACCTTTGCACTGAAATAGTTGATTGCTCATTGAGCCCACTTCAGTGAGCTCACTACTGATATTGTTTGTGTGTGTGTGAATATTTACATATGTATATGTGCACATAGGGAGTAGAAATAGTGTGCATGTTCTCTCTCTCTCTCACACACACACACAAACACACAGCACAAAAACACACAAATACATAGACAGAAATATACTGCTGTATAATGCTAAAATATACTATATATGCTTGCTTGAGAAAAAAGTATTCAAATTTGTATAAATAATAAAGTCACAATATAGATTGATAAGAAACTCATCTGGACCACTTTTCTACCATGCAGTTTAATATTGTTTTATAAAGAAACCTTGCATGAATGAATGTAGCCTTCCTTTATTTAACTTTTTTTACCTCTTTGATTAAGAACAAAACATCAACAATAAAACATACTGTTTCATAGTCAAATAACCAGAAAAAGTATTTAGTGCAGTAAACGAGTAATGAAGCATAGAAGCTGCCCACAGGTGGAACTGCAGCCTTTCATTTGTGTTGCACAGCAGTTGTTATCCAGAAGTACAGTATACTGCTGTTCCTACTGGAAAAAAATATGGCTTAACTTTTCCTTTTTCCATTTGCTTTTTAAAGCTATCTATGTTGACCACTACATTTTGAAGTAATGAATTTTCTAGCTTACTAAGTGGTAGTTTGCTAGATGCTAAATAGTAGATGAAGAAGCACTTCCTGTTTTCTTTTCCAAATTTTTAACTATTCAGTTATGTAAACTTTGATTCCTGATAATACGCAAAATGAAACACTTTTCATTACTGCAATCACTGTTTCTTCATTTCCATGTCTCTTTTTTAATGTAATGAAGTAAACTTATTGTGACTATTTTTCTTTATAGAAAGAAATATAGTTCAACTACTTTTATTATCCTATTCTGGACATTCTTTTTTGTCACAACATGTCTATTCAAAGAGTTGTCAGATATGAGATGGGCAGCAAATAAATATCATAAACAAACAAACGTTTACTAATTTGTCAGAAGAACCCATTATTGATTATAGGTGTGCAATTCCAGTTCTGGTTCAACTAATTAAAATTATTGTCTTAAATAAGGATTCAAATCTACACTTTCTATAGGTGACTAATAAATTAGAGCACAGCTTCTAGGTGATATGTTTTGAGTCAAGCAGAGCTATGAAAGGAAAGTACATTGTGTACCTATTTTTTCCATGTTTAATTATTTGTGTTACATCATATTCTTTAATAAGCATGTGACCTGCTTAATCCTATCAATTAACATGCATATGCTTTGTTCATTCTTCTTTAAGGCATGTATCAGAATATAGTTATTTATTAATTGAATAAATATTACTGATCCAGCAGTCAATGGTGGAACCAGTCTACTTGGCCTCCAGAGGGCTAGGGTGGCAATAGCAATAGCACTTAAACTTATATACTGCTCCATTGTAGTACAGTTTACAGCACTCTCTGAGCAGTTTACAAATGTCAGCATATTGGCACCAACAATCTAGGTGCTCATTTAACCATCCTGTGAAGAATGGAAGGCTGAGTCACCCTTGAACCAGTCAGGATTGAACTCCTGGCAGTGGGCAGAGTTAGCCTGCAATACTGCATTCTAACCATTGTGCCACCACGGCTCCTGTGAATGGTGTATTGAAGCTCAAGGTAGCAACACGGCAGCATGGCAACAGTGAAAAAAATCACAAACTTCATTCCCTTGGGAGTCACAAGCTTTTGGGACATATTTCTGTATGTTAGCCTATCTGAGGTACCTTAGTTAAAAAAAATGTTGTCCTATCATGCACCATTTCACTTAGTTAATGGTAATGAAAACGAGACTTTCAGCAGTATATAGATAGTGAAAAGTTAATATGGTTACTATCTGTGTTTTTAATAATTTTATTCTCATGTTATATTAAAGGTTACAATATGAAGAATCCATCATGAGGCAGTCAGGTTTTAGAGTGTTGGGTTGTACATTTCAGCATTTGATTACAAATTACATAAGTGTATTAAATCACCGAAAGTTGGACCATAAGAAAGGCTGAGCACCAAAGAATTGAGGCCTTTGAACTATAGTGCTGGAGAAGACTCCTGCGAGTCCTTTGGACTGCAAGGCTATCAAACCAGTCAGTCCTAGAGGACCTCAACCCTGACTGCTCTTTAGAAGGCCAGAGCCTGAAGTGGAAGGTCAAATACTTTTGCCACCTAATGAGAAGGAAGAACTCACTGGAGAAGACCCTAATGCTGGGAAAGATTGAGGGCAATAGAAGAAAGGGATGACAGAGAATGAAGTGGCTGGATGGAGTCTCTGAAGCTGTAGGCGTGAACTTAAATGGACTCCAGAAGATAGTAGAGGACAGGAAGGCCTGAAGGAACGCTGTCCGTGGGGTCGCGATGGGTTGGACACGACTTCGCAACTAACAACAACAACAACAAATTAAATCACCGTTCATATCTTATTTTTTAAAAAATTAGATATAAATGTTAGGATATATAGAAAATCTAAAAACATCAAGGCTGGTTCACATTGGTGGAATCTGGTTATATATTAGTAATTGCAATATAAGGTTTATCCAATGAGAGGGATTAATATCTCCACAAGTTTCACACTTAAGTATGGCTTTTACTTTTATAACTTTGATATTTTGTACCATGAAAATGTGGAAGATAATTGAGACTATAATGTTTTATCTGACAGTTGCTGCTCTTATCCTAAAATCAGAGTTGTCTGCTATGAATATTGAATAGGAAAAGTGGACATAAAAACTGAACTGGCTATTTCATTAGATTTTGTCAGATCTATGATGCAATTGGTACTGGATGAAGGCAAATGTCTGTTTTTTTCTAATAGAAGTACTCAATTCTACTTTTGATGAGGGAGTGTTAAAGAACTGGTTTCTAAGTAAATCTGTTCTTGGTCACATTTTTTTTTTAAAAAAAGTTGTACTAAAAATGAAAGTCATCTATAAATGTAAATACTTGCAGCTCTTTTTGTTGTTGGAATCTTTGGTCATTTCATGACACAATTGTGTTGAATGAAGTTAAAGGTGATATAAAGTCACTTCCTTTAAAAAGGAATCTTAAGTATATGAAAGCTAAAGAAAGAAAAGTAGAATAGAATAGAATAGAATAGAATAGAATAGAATAGAATAGAATAGAATAGAATAGAATAGAATAGAATAGAATAGAATAGAATAGAATAGAATAGAATGGGACCTTGGAGGCCTTCTAGTCCAGCCCCCTGCTGAAGCAGGAACACCTATATCATCTCAGACAAGTGACTGTACTATGATATAAAAATGTTGGTTAGATAGGAAATAATATATAAATAATGCAATTAACTACATGGTAGAGATATGACTCTAGATTAACAATACAGATGTTATCTAGTTCATTCTGATTTTGACTCTCAAAGGAAAATAATATTTTATTTTGCCCTAAAATATAAGAGGTCCACACTAATCAAGAAAGGGCTCTTATTTTCCTTGAATCATTTATTTTTATTCTTGGATTTAGAAGTCACTCCATAAAGACAAGAATGTATATTTCTGTAGATTTTCTGGGCTTTTTCCTAGCTAGGACCTGAAAATGTGAATACAGATTTAAGAAAAGTAATAATTATAAATTGATAATTTATCTTTATGTCTAAAACTTTGTTGCTTCTAAAATATTTTTTTTGCTTGGATGTTTTGGGATGATATAATTATCATGGTCCTCTGTTTCAGACACTCTTTCCTTTTAAGTCTTTGCTTTAAGAAGCTGAAGAGCAGTTAAAGCAGTTAATGAAGACACCTCCTTGATTAAGTTACACAGAAATTTGCCAAGCCTATTTGCTCAATTCTCTTGGGAACTTGGAATGCAAACCAGATGGTCTCTGATGGCGTATTCAGAATGAGATGCTACTATCATTCTTGATTCCTTCCCCCTAATTTGTACCTCAGGTGCTATTATTAAGGCTCAGTTTTCTAAGCTTTGACATGGATACACAGCATGTGACTGTCTAGAGTTTGCTGAACTACACCTCTATCCTTCAGTACTGCCATGCTGGCTAGGTTACTGCTGAGAATATAGTTCAATAACATTTAGATAGTCCCATGTCGTGCACTAGAGTATCTGTTACACATCCTGTTTAATTTCTCATTAGCATTTCTGAAGATACTATCTCTAGTTCATTACTGAAGATATTAGGCCAGAGGATTAAAGATGTTTTCTTACCCATTTCTGATTAATTCCTCCATTTAGAACAAGCTGGACTATTATTCCTTAATATAGCCTTTCCTTTCATTAAATGTTTTAATAGCTTTCTGTATTTTTATTAATCAAGGGTTTTTTCCCTTTACTTTGGTACACAGCAAATGAAAAACAAAACAAATATAAAAGCAAAACAGACATTTGGTGTCCCACTTTTCAAAGCCTTTTTACATTACTTAACTGCCTAATCACCCTATTCTTCATGCTTGGAAAATTCCCAAATAATATGTAATTAATATATCTCTTTTAAAAGACACCCAGTTCCCATTTAGGACTTAAAACAACTTGGAGATACAATTATAATCCTATTTAATCATAAAAGTGGACCTCCTGTTCTACATCAATGTGCTCTTGGTAATCTCCACAAGAACCTGAAAAGGATGGATAAAGGATTAGAGGCTAAGATAAAACTTCACCAAAACAGCGTAAGCTACTTCTAATCACAGTCCTTACCTTGATCATAAGAGTTATCATGTGACTCTCTAAGTTAAGCAGTTCATCATAATAATCTTGCAAAAAGTATGTAAGACTGTTGAAAACAGAGAATGAGTATGGTATTTGATTTATCATTATACAAAATAATGGTTTTATTTATATTTATTCAGGTTTCCTACAGAACTGGACAAAAAGAAATTGGTTAAACATGCTGCAGTTTTGTCATAATTGAGCCAAGGGGCAGGGAATCTCTATGTACTGTATGCTGTTTGCATATTTTTTTATTTGGAAAACAAAGGGTATATTCAATATTAGAAAATCCTGCTTATATAATACCACCTCCTCCATACAGTTGTTGCAGAGGTTTCATTTGTCTCACCTCTGCACTTTGTGAGGCTGATAATTTCAAACTGCAACATCTGCTCTACAGAAACAATGAGATACCACTTTTCTTTTTCAAACAAGGGAATCAGTAAAAATCATTTGAAAACATACATATAATTATATTTTATCTGCTAAAGCCTTATAAGGGCCTGCCTAAATATTTGCTATCAATATTTTTGCATGATTGAATAATGTAAAAGACTAATCTCTCTTGGGAAGAGGCTCAAAGGTTCATTCATGCTCCATTCAGATGTGCATTTGATGGCAATTAGAGCAAGAAAATGGACAACTGAAGATTATAATGTCAAAGAGGTAGATAGAACACTGTATGGCAGATACCCTAGATTCAAACTGTGTAAGTCTTCCTTCGCCATAGGCAGCACCTTGATGTTTTTCCAGTAGAAAACATAGTGATTTACACCCCACCCCCCTTTTTTTTAACAAGGAAGCTACATACTCCCTATAATCAGCTTCAATAGCGACTCTTTTTGTGGTAATCTGAACCAACTCTGTTATGAACTAATATATTCTAATATTTTGACTCAAACATAATGCAACCATTTAAAGCTTTGCAAATTCACTTTTTTCTGTTAGAGCTCACAACTGGAATGATCTTAAAACCAATCTGAGCTGACTTCAAATTATCATTTTAGTAACTAAAGCTATTCTAACCTCAATACGGAGATTCTATAAGGACAATAGTACTGTTTTCATTTTTTTTCCCTTTTAATGACAGGTCCACCTTATATTTTGCATACTGTGTACTTCCAAACCTAATTAGAAAAGAAAAAGAAAAATCCTCCATTACCAATCATTTTCAACATTGCCCAGAATTAAAACTTGTTTTCCTAAAGAAGTACATTTATTTGAGCAACTTAAATCCACAGATTTCATTATTTGAAATCCTCATTGTTTCCTGCTATTCACTTGAGCTGGAACTCTCACATGTCTGTTGCATTGATAGGCATAATGGTGGTCTCAATGGAGATTTCAGTTATAATCAAAGCTCTGAGATTAGCATAGCATTGCTATATGACCATTTACTCTCAAGGGTCTTTTCTTAAACTTTCAATGATAGTCTATGTTAAATTGTTCAATGGGAAATGAGAAAAGCTTCTTGGCAGTGGGGTAATCAAGCCAGGATAAACATGCTGGCTCCAGGTAAAGGGCACTAAATCCGTCTGAATAGAATTATCTGTAGCAGTGTGATATGAGATGCAAATATATGCTGAATTTAAAAAGAGCTTTGCATTCTGATAAACTAACCAATGTAATGTAATCTCCACTCACCAGCACCATGTGTAACATAATCTTGACTCACCAGCATCATACAGGTTTGCCAATCACCATTGTTCCAATGAGAAGAAAAGATGGGAATGAAGTGATCTTTGCTGATTGCTCACAGAGAAGATTATTGACCATTCTGAAGCCAGCTTTCTCATTAATTGTTCTAAATGCAGCACCATCATTCACAACTGCAACACAATGGTCAAACTATGTATCCATTGAAGCTTTAACTGAAGAACATTTTCAAATGAGGTTTCCTCCACCCTATTTGAATTTCAGAGAATGTCACCTCATTTTTTTCATATATGGCTATGTGTAAGTGCTAAAAAATTTTGCTCCTGCAAAAGTTAATGTATGAAGGGAAAAATCAAAATAAGAAAGCATGTCAGCAAAGAATTATATCTTTTTACATATGCTTGTACTTTCTGTCAGTAAGCCTTCGTTGTATGTACAATTTTGTCTATCTTCTTATGTCTCTGATACAAGAATAGATGGCTTCACTTGATGCATTTTTAAAAGAATTACAAAATCTTTAATGTCAGTCTATTCAAGCAGATGAGATAATGCTCTGCATTCACTGAAACCAATGAATACTGTGCAAAGGTGTATGAAACAACAGAATAAAAACAATGTTTCATATCTGGAGCCTTTGCATGACATTGGTGCTTTGTGTGTCTTTCTACTTTCATGGTCAAATATGCAAGTATTTTATTTTTATTTTTATTTTAATTCCATTTATATCCCGCCCTTCTCCAAAGACTCAGGGCGGCTTACAAGCTTAGCAGTAGCCTTCATTCTATGTATATGCCTGCTTATTAGGGCTTTCACACACACCCCCAAGCGGCATTATTACAAAGTCAGCTTAATTGCCCCCAACAATCTGGGTCCTCATTTTACCTACCTCGGAAGGATGGAAGGCTGAGTCAACCTTGAGCCTGGTGGGATGCGAACCTGCACTAATTGCAGGCAACTGGTGTTACTTAAGGAGGCATTAGCTCACTGCTCCACCAAGGCTCTATTTTCACTATCTTTTAAACAACTTGCCAAATAATCATTGTTTGACTATTTTTAAAAGGAGATTGCCAGAAGAAGGAAGAAAAAAATGTTTTTTCCTCATCTCAAATATAAGTAGCTTTGATTTATTTTGATATGTGGGGATAGAGGGAGGAAACAAAGAAGGAATCTCAAAAGTTAATTTGAACTAAGTTGCAGTAATTGTGTGGCCCAGCAAGCCACCAATCAAAGACTTAAATTATAACAATTTTCCTAGTTCCTTCTATCAAATGCATTTATTATTTTACCTTTATGTTCCCAATCTTTCTTTATTTTGTGTACCTTTACCTTTGTTGTTGCTATCATTCTTTCTTGGCTCTGTACTTTATGTATTTTCTTTCCTCATCAAAATGTTCATTTAACTTTATCCTGATTGCAAGGAATTTGCCCAAACTGTCACAGTCTTCTGCTTGTGCTATTTCCTAATCTACAAAGTGTAACTTCAAGCATGCTGTCTTTCCCTTAGCAATTCCTCAATGCAAAGGGAACATAATAATAACCTTGCTAATAACCTTGCTCATGCCCTCCCGGTGTTTTGCATCTAGAATCAAATGAACAAAGGGAGATATTTTCAAGTCTACTTCAAGTCCATTGAAACTAATAAAAATCCATAATATCTGTTTTGAAAGAGAAGTTTTTAAATCTTCCTTAAATCTTATCTTTCCATGTTAATCAATATGCACTTTGGTAATAGTGTTGATTTCCTAGTATGCTCAGAATTTTTTTATGTACATGACCTTTAAGGTGTGCAATTCCAAGGACTTGTACAGACACACTGAATTAATCAGATCCTGGTGATTTTCATTCTCACATTTTGCAGCTGGCACCATTTCACCCAGTAGAAAAAGAAAGCATGATCTTACTAAAGTCTCTAGACTTGTTCAAAGTCCAGGCATAAGGCTGCCTTTTAATAGTAATCTCATTAGAAACTCTTCCAAATATGGTATCCATACCAAATCTCTTTAATTCCTTTCATCCAATCCTCTTACTTCCAAGTTCAGCAGAAATATATTTGAGAGAATAGCAGAGCAATAAAAAGTAACCTTAGCTGATAAGAAAATCATTCTTTTTCAACCTGCCTGTGTGCATGAACATAAACATTTTCCTTTGGTAAATTATATGAAAGCAAATTGAGTGATTATGCTAACCTGCTGTTTAAAGTGAACAATTCTGAATTGAACACTATACTATTCTAGAGCACATATATTCATTCGGGGGTATGATGGGCCCGCAGTTAAAGATGCTGAACTTGTCAGCTGGTAAACTCAAAGCCCAGGTTTGAGACTTGAGCACTGTGTGATGGGGTGAGCTCCCATTACTTGCCCCAGATCCTGCCAACCTAGCAGTTCCAAAGCATGCAAATATGCAAGTAGATAAATAGGTACCACTCCAGTGGGAAGGTAATAGTGTTCCATGCACCTTGGTGTATAGTCATACCAAGTATCTTCAGACAATGCTGTCTCCCTTGGCTAAGAAACAGAAATGAGCACCGCCCCATTGGATAATTCATTGGATGACTGGACAGGATAACTCTTTACCTTTACCTATATATTCATTTATGTGCAAAGTGATTTTGCAAACAATTTATAAAAAAATGAAGGTTAAATTATGCTTAAATATTTGAATAGCTTCCAAATATTTAAGCATATTGCCAAAATGAGATGAGATGAGATTGAGATGAGATGGGATGGGATAGTAGATTTGATTCCAGGAAAGTAGATATAGAATTTCTGCCCCAAAACAAATGTTCCCTAGGGAGAAGCCTGAGAACATAGACCTCAAGTTACAACAATAATGCAGACTATGCATCATGGTCATGACTCTACTTAAAACCTCTTGTACATGGTGACCATGCTGTTTCTCATCTTCTCCGATTCTCCTCTAGATCTTTCAGGTAAACTCCATGGCTTCTCTGCCACACTGGTTCCACCATTGGAGCTACTGCTGAGGACAGAGTCACTTGGATCACTGGAAATGCTACATTTTGCACCTGTTGCACTAGCTTAAGTATTATTGCTGTCTTATCACACAATTTAATCTCTATTCCATCTTGACACCTCAGCACAGCATCCATTGTTCCTTGGTCTGCTGCCACTCCTGTTTGGGTATCAGTTGCCATCTGATGAGTCTCACAAGATTAATGTCAATGGCAAACAGACTCACATGAAAAGAGTTCAGTTAGCTGTTTTATTATTCAAGCTTATAGTCAGGTGGTTATCAGATTGATGATTTGTACCTGAGTGAGATAAGGCTCAATGGCATTCAATGGGGTCAGAATTGGTCCTCTTGTGCCTATGTAGGGATTCCAGGTGAATTTCCTGTTTAACTCCTCCCCCCCACCCAGTCAGTTTCTGTCCTACAGATTTTCAGCAAAACCATAGTAAATTATTGTCACATGACTGAGGGACACTGCAAATGGCCATAAATGAGTTGCAGTTGTTAAGCATACAAATTTTCTCACATAACCAGGGAAGGAATAACCATCAGTACTTTTAATACAGTATAAGTATCCTCTTCCCCCGGTAGGTCTGTTGAAACATTGAATGGTCACAAGCAAGGTCTACCTCTATTTGAAACATAGAATTCTGTAAGTATCTCTGGGCTGACAAGATTAATTTTGTTTTGCAACTTAGTTTTACAAAATGAGGAATCATCACATGATAATTTATTTGCATTTTTGTTACTACTAATGAAAGTATATACAGTATTTGTGTTCGCGTTACACAGAGAGAGATTTTTTAAAAAATATATAGTTTTGCACACCTAACCCAAATATAGAAATTTCTGCAATAACGCTGGTACAATTTTTTAGTTTTGAGCTGTATTCTCCTTTGTACAACCAGAAATGTGAAGATTTTGATGAGCATGATACAGATGTGCAACTTCTCCTATATAAGGGAACTGCAGGTACAGTAACTTTGTATTAAAAAACTGGATAAACTACATAAACTACATTTATCATCTAGCTCTACATAATGCCAATTACCTTCTGAATAACAACAATGCAAATTTTCATATGAGGATCCAAGTGTAAAATCAGGATGCTAGATATCCACATGTGATGATTGCCCTTAGTCCCTGCCAGGAAGATGCTGTTGTTTTTTTGGAAATGTCTAAACCATTCACACATAGTGCATAAAATTATTAATGTTCCCTGATATTTGCTTTGGCAACTTTTCTGTATCTTTCAATGCCCACATCATGGTTCACAGCTCCTTTCCCCCCCTCTTCATTTAGTTTCTATTTTTGGGGACAATTATGCAATATAAAAGCTGATACAGCTTCAAAATTTGTTATTTCCACCATTTCAGTTCTCTTTTGATCTTGAGTGTCACATTTTTGATCCTCATGAAAAAGGAAACTGGGCAGGAGAAAGACCTAGAGAATCTGCCATTATGTGTATCAGGTTTGCCTAGATGCAGAACAGAGCAAGTTCACATCGGCTCAGCACTAATTTGATTATGCATTAACAGGCATAAACTCATGCAACTAATATGCATGTATACAAGCTAGCTGACTAAGTTTATTGTATTTGTCTGCTTTTTCTTTTTAGATATTGATAAGCTTTAGAGGTGCAATTTCTGATTATCAAAAACTTTCCTATGGAAATCATATTTTGAAAGATATTAATCTCATGTCAGTAGGCCAACCTTTCAAACTTAGCAGCAACATCTTTTATTTGATACACACCTAATAGTAAAAAAAACACATAAGTGCAGAATAATGGCCATTCTTGAATCCACAAAGAAAATGTAAATAAATATATCACTGTTACTATTGTGAGATAGAGATTTGTCCCTCTATTTCCCCTTGATAAAGATCTTAGGTAATAATTGTCTTGGCTCCAGTCATCATCCTCACTGGCTCCTCAGTCATTAAGTAAAGCAGTTGCTAAATAAAACCACAATTGTGGTTTTGGTTTTAAACATATGACCTTACTTTAGCTTCCCTCTGCTTTACAAACCTACAACAGTGGTTAATGTGAAGATTGTTTGTAAAGTTATGTTATCACCATCATAACTGTGAACAGTCTCTAACTGAGGCAGTTGCTAAGCAAATTTTACTTGTACCTTATCAAGTCTGAAAATGATCCTCTGGACAGGTTACACCGGATCTGTAAAAAATGTAAGTTCTTCTCAGATGTAGCTCCTTAATCCAAGCTCATTTTCAAAAAAATAGAAGAAATTAATAGATATATGTAACGACTGAAATTTGAAATCAAAGGTTATTGAAAGAGTTATTCATGAATTTTGAATGGAAATGAAGAATTAATACCCTCAGATTTACCAAGTTCTGGTAAACTAAGCAGTGAGCTGAGATATTTTGCATTGGAAAATATAAGAATATATTTTACTGTGGAATGAATGTTCCTCTTCAGGATTCCAAACATTCCTTTCAGTGTTATATGACTTCTCTGACTTTTAAACTGTTTCATACCTCAATAACAATTAGATTTTATACAACTGTTAAAAAATGTTAACACTTCTGGCCCAGATTGCTTTTTAGTAGAATGGCATACAGCATTTGCAGGTTTATTGGATCCTATATTTTGGAATTATATAAAGACTCTTTTTAAGACTATTAAATTGTCACCTTCATTTTATGAGGCATAAAACTGGTAAAGATCATAAATTTTGTGCTAGGTGTAGGCCTATCTCATTAATTAATGTGGCTTCTAAGATCTTAATGACTAGGTGGTTTCAGAAGGTCTTACCATATATAAAACACAGTTCCCACTCGGGCATCAGATAATTTACAGTTATTAATTGATATACTCGTTGTAGCTAATGACAGAATAAAGTCTATGGATTGTGATTTATTATCTGAACTCTGGAATCAGTTATAACAAAATAAATGATTTCAGATTTTTTTTAAGTTACAGCATGATATTGCAGACTCTTTGGGTTTACAAAGTGGCATTCAGCAAGGCTAGGTATTTTTACCCTTGCTATTTAATTTATCCTTGAACTTGAAAGCTACCATCTTATTATTTATTTTTTTTTATTTATTTATTTATTTAGTTTTCTATACCGCCCTATTCCCGAAGGACTCAGGGCGGTTTACAGGGCAGCATATAAAAGACAATATAAAAAGATAATATAAAATTAAAATGAATTAAATTAATTAAATCCCAACAATTAAAACAATATTAAAAAGCTAAAACCCCTTCAGTCCAGGCCTGATAGACCGAAAAGCCAGGTTTTCAGGTCCCAGCGAAATGAATGCAGATCGGGGGCGATCTGGAGTTCTACAGGTAAATCATTCCAAAGGGCAGGCGCGCCCACAGAAAATGCCCTCCCTCTGGGGATCACCCGCCGGCACTCCCTAACCGGCAACACCCTAAGGAGGCCCTCTTGTGCACAGGACAATGGGAAGTTGATGCTGGCAGCAGGTGCTCCCTAAGATAATCCGGACCCATGCCATGTAGGGCTTTATAGGTCATCACCAGTTTTAAGGTATTATTTTGGGAAGCCATTCCACTGGTTAATTGTTCTAGGAAAATTTCTCCTTAGTTCTAGGTTGCTTGTCTCCTTTATTAGTTTTTTGGATGAGAAGTGAAATATCTTCTCATCCAACAAGGAAAAATAAAGTCCAGATACCTTTTGAAAGAGCAACTGTGGGATTCCATTCATTAGTTTCCATTCATTCTGTTTATAAAATTAATAGGAATAATTCTTGTTTATTTCCCCTGCGTTCTAACAATACAATGTGCTAAGCACATTGTGCTTTAGATTGTAAGCCGCCCTGAGTCTTCGAAGAAGTGCGGGATATAAATGGGATTAAAAAAAAAAGAACTGAATTTTGTGATTTCTTCTGATTAAATGACATATTTGGGACTTTAAAATATTTCTGAGTATGCAGAAATAAATACTGTACATTGAAACTTTTAGAAGATATTGAATTGGATGGTAATATATAGGAGAAAGTTTTTTTAAAGCTTGTGGGTAAAATTAATACCATTAAAATGAATATCCTCTTTTGATTTATGTCCTTACAGGTACTCCTTAATACCAAATAAATGTTACCTTAAGAATGATAGGTCACCTAGGAAATTTATCTTGGACTGAGGACCATTAGGTTTTTCTTTGCTAAATTAAGACTACAGTTCGAATAAGGTGGGTTTAATTTATATGATTTGCAAAAATATTATTGGTTTAATCATGCATTAAACACCAGCATATGAAATAAAAATATAGTGGAATATTTACCCTGTCTGATTGTATAGGAAAGTTATTGATTATTTCCCTTATGATTATGCCATATTCTTGAAACAACATATAGTATTTTTTTTTTCAGGAGTCAACCAGTGAGAAATTTTTGAGCCACATAGGGACATAGATTGGTTCTGATATCGACTCATGAATTATTGCTATTTGGAAAAAAATACACTTGGAAAATAGATAGTAAGTTTATATTAGAAAGTTTGGGCAAATCTGGGATTATGTTTTTAAAGTAATTGTAATGTAAATATTGTTTTCTTTCCACCTTCAGTTTGAATTTGATCTTCCCAATACTTAACAATGATGGTGTCTTCAACTTAAGCATATTTTAGTTGACAATATGGTTGTCTCAATAAGGTGGTTTCTTATTCAATGAGAAAATTAAAGCTTACAATAAATTTTTATCAAAAGCTTAATGGTGCTTTTAAGGTTGACATTTCTTATGCATATTACTTTCTTTTTGATTTTCTCTTAACAAGTCAAGATTTTCTGGGAAATGTAAAATATATGGAAACTGTAGTCAATTGGAGCCATCAAAATACAACGAGGAGTTCTAACTTAATTCTTTTGGAACTCAAATTTGCTGACTAGCTCAAATTTGAATCTGGAAGGTATGAATGATTGTATGTTTATATGAATGTTCAGGAAGAAAAAGTAAGTTTTGAATTTTCATTTGGCTTTGTGTGTCCAAGTCTCTGGATGAAATTTTCAGTCCTCAGTATGACAGTCAAAACACATAATAAGGACAATAAGATGCCACAGAACTCTTATCTGTTTTGAGTACAACAAACTTGCATGGTGGCTTATTTGGAAATCTTTTGAAAATAAGAGATGCTGGAAAAATACTTCTGGATAATTTAACAAAAATGGCACTTATAATAGGGGAAGTCCTTTTTTGTTTAAGATTTATATATATTTACAGAACCATTCCTTGCAGACCTATTAAGTCATTTTTATTTGTATTTGCATTATAAAAATATTGGTTATGTGCTGTCTAGCAGACAGTTTTTATTTCCACCTGCATACAACACACTACACACACACACACACACGTGTGTGTGTGTGTGTGTGTGTGTGTGTGTGTGTATGCTAAAAGTATACATAATACGTCTAGCAGGCCAATTTTACTGCTCAGACATAGTAAGTAAGCACCTCTATCAGGCAGCAGAGATATGAGAAAATGCTGGAAATGAATTATCCATTTAGAGACAATGGCATATTCTAGAGGAGAAAGAAAACTACTCTTGCATTTTTACGAAGAAAATCATATGGACAGACAAGATAAAGGGATTTAGTGCCAGATTATGAACCCCTCAGGCTAAATCACACTCAAAATGCTACTAAGGAAGAGTAAAGGATTTTTAAGAGTACTAATAGTATTATATATGACGCAGCAGGATTAAAGTTTTCAGAATATCTATTTTCTGATGTGGCTACATGGTAACAAAAATCTGAAGCTGCAAGGCAGAATTACAATGGAATGATACATGGAAAGTGACAAGCATGAACATGGGAAAGCTCAACACGGTGGAAGAGTTACACATTGACACCTTAGGTATCAGTGAATTAAAGTGGATAAAAATTAGACCTCTTTAGTTGGAAAATCATACTACTTAGGACACAAAAACAACAACAAAAAGGAATAATGTTGTTGTCATAGTGAGGAAAGATACACCAAAGATTAATGGTGTCAGTGAATAAAAAATATCAGCTAGACTCTGCTTTATCTATGTTTATACTCCAACCAATAATGCAGAAGAAGAAAAGTTGGTTACTGTTATGATCAAGTTCAATTTGAAATCAAGCAAAATATGCTGCTTGTGGTTAAAGGTTGAATGCCAAAGCTGGAAATAATAAGGAAGAAATATAGTTGAAAATAATGAAGCATAGAATAGCCTAGGAAACAGGAATGAATCTATATTGATATTTCAATGAATTGAATGATTGGTTGAAATTGTATAATTCATGTTTCAAATATGATTCTAATATATAACCATACACACATTGATTGACCATATTTCAATCAACCTGAAGTTATATGATTCTTTAGAGATCTGATAAATATTGGGTAAAGTTTCCTTATGTTAATGTTAGTGTTCTGTCAATAACTTTTTCCAAGTTTTCTTATTCGAAACAGGTTTGATTTATTTACTATGGTGTATTAGTGTATTTTAAAATTTCTTCAGATTTGTTTTATCTAGATATCAACTGGGAGACAAACAGATTCCTAATGAACCTAGCCAACAACTTTGTCATCCAAAAGATGGAAGAGGGATTTAGACATAACTAATAGAGAAGAAGTGATAGAGGGAGTTGAAGATGCCAGAACCTTGGGCAAAAGTGACCACGTCATATATTTAATATAATGCATACACTAGCAACAGAAAATCTAACCAGTGTCTTGAACTTCAGAAGAGCTGAATTTAACAAATTCAGAGAGAACCTAGGAAAGATCCCATGGATGAAAATCTTAAACTATGAAAACTCTGGGAAACTGCAAACTCTGAAACTGAAAAATATGATAATAAAAGCCAATACCAGCACAATACCACTGGGGAAAAAAAAGAAATTTAAGAAGAAACCAGCATGGCTGCACAAAGATCTCTCTGACAAAGTGAAAGACAAAAAGGACAAATACAAAAAATGGAAAGAGGGGCACATAACTAAGGCCAATTATCAGCAGATAGCCAGAACATGCAAAGGTGAAGTCAGGAAAGTAAAGGCTCAGAATGAACAAAGACTTGCAACAGAAATCATAGATAATAATAAAAAAAGTTTCTTCCAACATATTAACAACAAGGAAACTGTAGTTCCACTAAAAAGAGAAGATGTCAAAGAAATAACAGGCAGCAGGGAGAAAGCAGAGCTGCTGAACTCATACTTTGCATCAGTCTTCACACAAAAAGAAACTATAACCCAACATACCAAAAAAAAAACAACACTGCAAAAGACAAATTAGAAACAAAAACTAAAATAAGAAAGAAAATGGTAAGAGAACACCTATCTGACCTTGAAGAATATAAATCACCGGGACCTGACAGATTACATCCCAGAGTTCTAAAGGAGCTGGCAGATGTCATCTCAGAACCATTACACCACATCTTTCATAAATCCTAAAGGACCGGAGAAGTACCTGAGGATTGGAAAAGGCCTGATGTGGTTCCCATCTTCAAGAAAGGGGTGAAAAATGGACCCAGGAAACTACAGACCAATCAGTTTAACATCAATAGCTGGGAAGATTCTAGAAAAGATAATAAAAAAAACAGATCTGCGAACAACTAGAAGCAAACAAAGTATACCGTATATACTTGAGTATAAGCCGACTCGAGTATAAGCCGAGACCCCCAAATTCACCCCCAAAAACTGGAAAAAGTTATTGACTCGAATATAAGCCGAGGCTGGGAAATGCAGCAGCTGGAGGCTGGATCCCCCGAAAGACGTCTCTGCTGAGATGAGAGAACGGGGTGGCAAGCCGCCGAGAGAATGGGGCGGTGGAGTGCTCCGCCGAGAGAATGGGGCGGCTTGCTGTTCTCTCGGTGCAGCACGGCAGAGGCTGGATCTCGCGAAAGAAGTCTCTGCTGAGCAAGAAAATGAGGCGTCTCAGCGCCCATTTTCTCGGCGAAGACTTCTTTCGGGGGATGCAGCTTCTGCCGCCCCTTTCTCTCAGCTGCCCAGTGGAACAGCTTGCCACCAGAAATCAAGAGTGCTCCATCACTGGAGGTTTTTAAGAAGAGACTGGACATTCACTTGTCTGAGATGGTATCGGTCAGTGGTGGCGAAACTTTTAGAGACCGAGTGCCCAAACCGCAAGCCAAAACCCACTTGTTTATCACAAAGTGCCAAGGCAGCATCGGCATTCTGGTGCCCTCGGGGGAGGGGACAGGGAGGTGCCTCTGAGTGCCGCCTCTGGCACGAAAAAAAAGGGGGAGCAAAAAATGGGCCACCGTACCGCAAGGCACAAAAACGCCAACCGCCGCGCCGCAGGGTGCAGATACAAGGCACCGCACCATGTGAGAACGGGGCTGGGCTAGTGAGTATCAGGCAGGCACTAGCCCTGCCCCCTTTGCAGCATGTGCCTGCTCGTGGCCCCGTGCACGCATGCACGCATGTAAAATGCTTCCCCCTCCCTTTTCTTCCAGTCCACCAACCGACAAGGACCTGCTGCTGGCAGCAGTGGTGGCGCACGTGCCAACAGAGAGGGCTCTGAGTGCCACCTATGGCAGGCGTGCCATAGGTTCACCACCACTGGTATAGGTCCTCCTGCTTGAGCAAGGGGCTGGACTAGAAGACCTCCAAGGTCCCTTCCAGCTCTATTCTATTCTATTCTATTCTATTCTATTCTATTCTATTCTATTCTATTCTATTCTATTCTATTCTATTCTATTCACTTTCTATATTTCTATTCTATTCTATTCTATTCCATTCACTTTCTATATTTCTATTCTATTCTATTCTATTCTATTCTATTCTATTCTATTCTATTCTATTCTATTCTATTCTATTCTATTCTATTCTATTCTATTCTATTCTATTCTATTCTATTCTATTCTTATTACCATTCTCTATTCTATTCTATTCTATTCACTTTCTATATTTCTATTCTATTCTATTCCATTCACTTTCTATATTTCTATTCTATTCTATTCTATTCTATTCTATTCTATTCTATTCTATTCTATTCTATTCTATTCTATTCTATTCTATTCTATTCTATTCTATTCTATTCTATTCTATTCTATTCTTATTACCATTCTCTATTCTATTCTATTCTATTCACTTTCTATATTTCTATTCTATTCTATTCTATTCTATTCTATTCTATTCTATTCTATTCTATTCACTTTCTATATTTCTATTCTATTCTATTCTATTCTATTCACTTTCTATATTTCTATTCTATTCTATTCACTTTCTATATTTCTATTCTATTCTATTCACTTTCTATTCTATTCTATTCTATTCTATTCTATTCTGTTCTGTTCTGTTCTGTTCTGTTCTGTTCTGTTCTGTTCTACGTTCTGTTCCAATCCATTCCATATTTTCTATTCCATTCTGTTCCACTGTCAGAGCCCATCGGAGGCAACCCAGTCAGCCCACACAGGAGTTACACTAAGGCTACGCAGCCTCTCCTCTCAACCTGAACCCCTCCTTACCTTTCCTTTTATCTGCATCCTATTTTTAACTGCCGGCTCTGCCCAGCCCTATTTTGTCCTTGAGCACTCGTGAGCTCATCAAGAACAGAGAGAGAGAGAGAGAGAGAGAGAGAGAGAGAGAATTTTGCAGCGCGTTTGCTTTCAGCTTCGTGGGAACCGAGGAAGCAAAACAAGATGCAAAGTCTAAAATCTATAGGCTCATAAACCACCCCGGTTTCTTGAAACAAACCGGGATTTCTCTACCCCAACCTTGAAACCATGGATCGAGTGAATCTCTTTACCGAAGAATGTGTGTGTGTGGAGGAAGGGAGGGAGGGAGGGAGGGAGAGAGAGAGAGAGAGAGAGAGAATTTTGCAGCGCGTTTGCTTTCAGCTTTCAACGAAGAAGGGAATGTTCTCCACTTCTCCCTCAACTTTTTCTTTCCTCAGGAACCAGAGGCAAGGGCTTTCTGTTTGTTTGTTTGTTTTACCACGAGTTGACAGTTGGGCAGAAACCAGAGGGGGGGAAAAAGAGTTTCGGGCTTCGTGGGAACCGAGGAAGCAAAACAAGATGCAAAGTCTAAAATCTATAGGCTCATAAACCACCCCGGTTTCTTGAAACAAACCGGGATTTCTCTACCCCAACCTTGAAACCATGGATCGAGTGAATCTCTTTACCGAAGAATGTGTGTGTGTGGAGGAAGGGAGGGAGGGAGGGAGGGAGGGAGGGAGGGAGAGAGAGAGAGAGAATTTTGCAGCGCGTTTGCTTTCAGCTTTCAACGAAGAAGGGAATGTTCTCCACTTCTCCCTCAACTTTTTCTTTCCTCAGGAACCAGAGGCAAGGGCTTTCTGTTTGTTTGTTTGTTTTACCACGAGTTGACAGTTGGGCAGAAACCAGAGGGGGAAAAAAAGAGTTTCGGGCTTCGTGGGAACCGAGGAAGCAAAACAAGATGCAAAGTCTAAAATCTATAGGCTCATAAACCACCCCGGTTTCTTGAAACAAACCGGGATTTCTCTACCCCAACCTTGAAACCATGGATCGAGTGAATCTCTTTACCGAAGAATGTGTGTGTGTGGAGGAAGGGAGGGAGGGAGGGAGGGAGAGAGAGAGAGAGAATTTTGCAGCGCGTTTGCTTTCAGCTTTCAACGAAGAAGGGAATGTTCTCCACTTCTCCCTCAACTTTTTCTTTCCTCAGGAACCAGAGGCAAGGGCTTTCTGTTTGTTTCTTTGTTTTACCATGAGTTGACAGTTGGGCAGAAACCAGAGGGGGAAAAAAAGAGTTTCGGGCTTCGTGGGAACCGAGGAAGCAAAACAAGATGCAAAGTCTAAAATCTATAGGCTCATAAACCACCCCGGTTTCTTGAAACAAACCGGGATTTCTCTACCCCAACCTTGAAACCATGGATCGAGTGAATCTCTTTACCAAAGAATGTGTGTGTGTGGAGGAAGGGAGGGAGGGAGGGAGGGAGAGAGAGAGAGAGAGACGCACACCTCAGCAAAAAAGAAAGAAAGAAAAAGAAGTAGTAGAAGAGGCAGAGAGCCCCTGTGCGTAGGAGTGAGGATGGGGAGAAACAGCAAGAAGACCGGGTGGGGTGGGGTGGGTTAATCACTAAACCTTCCAGTGTTTAACCAAAGCAGCTTTTGCATTTGTCAAGCTCTGCTAGCAGGGCACTGGACGGGCCTGGCGGAGCTGCTGAAGGTGAACGGGAGAAGGTGAGTCTTCGCCGAGAAAATCTCAGCGCCCATTTTCTCGGCGAAGACTTCTTTCGGGGGATGCAGCTTCTGCCGCCCCTTTCTGTCAGCTGCCCAGCTGAGAAAAGGGGGTGACAGAGGCTGGATCCCCCGAAACAAGTCTCTGCTGAGACGAGAGAACAAGGCATTTCTCTCTCTCCCCCTGCTTTTGCCGCTTTTGTGTGTGTGGGGGGGGCAGTCAAGCGTTGTTTCCACGTGGGCCCCGGGCTGCACCCCCGGCGACTCCGCTCCCTCCCCTCCCCTCCGGGCCGGGCTTCTCTCCACCCGTCCGCCCGCCGGCGGGCTGGCTGGCTTTGGGGCGGCGCCGCTGGTCCCGGGCGAGGCAGCGGGCGGGCGAGCGAGCGGGCGAGGCAGCGGGCGGGCGAGGCAGCGAGCGAGCGGGCGAGGCGGCGGGCGGGCGAGCGGGCGGGCGAGGCAGCGGGCGAGCGGGCGAGGCAGCGGGCGAGCAAGCGAGCGCGCTCCGCAGGGCAGGCTCTCTCCGCCGGGACGTGGGCGGCGGCGGCTGGCTGTGGCTTCGGGGCGGCGCTGAGCTGCGCGGCCGCCCTCCTGCCCTGCCTGCCCCCCGGCCGGTGCCTTCGCCCCGCAAGCCCCCCCCCGACTTGCCCGGAGGAAGCGGCGGCGGCACGGCGCTGCGGGCCGGGAGGGGAGGGGGGCGTGGCAGGGGCTGCCCCTCCTGCCAAGGAGCCGAGCCCGGCGTCGTGTGTGTGTGTGTGTGTGTGTGTGTGTTTGTGTGTGTGTGTGTCAGACCCGCAGGAATGGCTAGTAAAGGTGGCGGCAGTCCGGCATTTGCGTTTCTCTGTGTGCCAAGCCCCGTAGGCTCGACACACAGGAAGGGGGGGAATGCCGGAATGCCGCTTCCCTACCAGCCATTCCCGTGGGTCTGACACACACACGCACGCACGAGGGGGAGAAACAACGCTGGACTGCCGCCAGCTCTGCAAGGCTCTGCCGCTCCCTTCTCTCAGCAGCCTGTTCCGAACTAAGGGACAGTTCTTTTTTTTGTTGACTGGAGTATAAGCCGAAGTGGAGTTTTTCAGCCCGAAAAGTGGGCTGAAAAATTCGGCTTATACTCAAGTATATACGGTAACTAGTAGTCATCATAGGTTTGTTAAAAACAGATCATGCCAAACCAATTTTTCTACAAAGTGACTAAACTAATACACCAGTGAAATACTGTGGATGTAGTATACTTAGACTTCAGTAAGGCATTTGATAAAGTAGGCCACAACTTACTCCTTGGTAAGCTAGAAAAAGGTAGAATAGAGAAGATCACCACCAGATGGATCTGTAGCTGGCTGGCAAACCGTACTCAACGAGTAGTCCTCAACAGCACTACATATCACAAAAAAGATGTAAAGAGTTTGGAAAAAAAATAATAGAAGAGCAATTATAATGATCAAAGGTTCTGGAGACTAAAACATATGAAGAATGGCTGCAGGACTTGGATTTGGCTAGTCTAAGAAAAGAAGAAATAGGGGAGACATGATAGCAGTATTTGAGGGGCTGCCACAAAGAAAAGCGGGGTCACGTTATTCACCAAAGCACCAGAGGGCAGGACAAGAAACAATGGTTGGAAACTGATCAAAGAGAGAAGCAACCTGGAATTAAGGAGAAACTTCCTGTCACTGAGGACAATTAACCAGTTTGCCCCAAGAAATCATGGGTGCTCCATCACTGGAGATTTTTAAAAAGAGGCTAGACAGTCATTTGTCTGATATGGTATAGGTTCTCCTGCTAGAGTGAGGGGCTGGACTAGAAGACCTCCAAGGTTCCTTCCACTTCTATTCTATTCACATAACAAACTCACCTTACATTCATTAAAAGATAACTAAGAATGTTGCATCTGAAAAAGTGCATTAATTTCTATGATTTATATTTTCATTGCTCTGCAGCTTTTTGATTGTCCCATTGGCCCAATCTGAAAGATGTTCTTGGATTTTAATTAAAATTAGGGATGCTTCCTATACTAGGAAGTTTATAATATAATATATAGGGAACGGTTGCTGGAATTGGGTATGTGTAGTTTAATGAAGAGAAGGGTGAGGGGTGACATGATAGCAGTGTTCCAATATCTCAGGGGCTGCCACAAAGAAGAGGGAGTCAAGCTATTCTCCAAAGCACCTGAAGGCAGGACAAGAAGCAATGGATGGAAAGTAGTCAAGGAGAGAAGCAACCTAGAACTAAGGAGAAACTTCCTGGCAGTTAGAACAACTAACCAGTGGAACAACCTGCCTCCAGAAGTGGTGAATGCTCCAACACTGGAAGTTTTTAAGAAGAGACTGACCAGCTATTTGTCTGAAATGGTATAGGGTTTCCTGCCTGAGCAGGGGGTTGGACTAGATGACCTCCAAGGTCCCTTCCAACTTATTATTATTATAACATGATTGCACACTGAATGATGGATATTCTTTCTGCAATTCTGTATTGAAGGTAAATGTTATCTGTGCAATGTGACTCTTTTTGAGGTGTTAACTGGATCTAGTTTATCATACTGCTCCAATTTATGAAACACTTCAGCTTGAAATATCAAGTCATTCCATCTTATTTTGAAGTATCAGCATGGATCAATTGAATTTGATTGGATGCTTTGATTTGGAGATCTCAGAACATATGCTAAAGCCCTCTTTAACATCCACTTTATTCCAACACTTTAATTGGAAGAGAATTTTGACTGAAGCTTAAATGAAATGAAGTATTCTTTTAAAAGTTTTCTGCTCCCAGTAAGGAAATTGACATTGCATTCAACCTATATAAACTCAATAAATGTTTCTAATATTTTAGAAGGCAAATTGTGTTTTTATATATAAAAGTGAGTGGGATTATGAAACAAGGAGATTTGTATGATAATCTTCTGCAGCAAGACTGAAAGGAATTTGTGTCAAACTCTCTCTATACCAATGCATCTGAAAAGATCCCTCTATTAAAGAACTGAAGTTTGCAGATGATACAACAGTGATTGGCCTCATTCGAGACAACAACGAAACTGCATATAAAAGTGAGGTTGAACAACTAGCCTTGTGGTGTGGCCGGAACAATCTTGAACTGAACACACTCAAAACTGTAGAAATGATAGTAGATTTTAGAAGAAACCCTACTATTCTACAGCCTCTTATAATACTATACAACACAGTATCAACAGTAGAGACCTTCAAGTTTTTAAATTCTATAATATCTCAAGATTTAAAATGGACACCTAACATCAAAAATGTCATCAAAAAAGCACAACAAAGAATGTTTTTCCTGCATGAACTCAGAAAGCTCAGACTGCCCAAGGAGCTGCTGATACAGTTCTACAAAGGAATTATTCAATCTGTCATTTGCACCTCTATAACTGCCTGATTTGGATCTGCAAGGCAGACATAGGCATCAACAAATAGTTAGAACTGCAGAAAAAACAATTGCTACCAGCTTGCCTTCCATTGAGGACCTGTATACTGCACAAGCAAGAAAGAGGGCTGTGAAAATACCTACAGACCCCTCACATTCTGGACATAGACTATTTCAACTTCTTTCAAGATGACTCTACAGGGCATTGCAGACCAGAACAACTAGACACAAGGACAGTTTTTTCTCCATGTCATCATTCTGCTAAACAACTAATTCCTACAACACTATCCAACTACTTAGTAAAAGTGTATTACTATGATACTCCTCATCTTTCCTACCTAATATCTTCTTATGACTCTAACTTTGTTGCTTGTATCTTACAATTTATATTGTTTTTAGTATCCTAGTATGATTTATGTTGTTTGCTTAGCTAGTATTCTATGACTATCACTAAATGTTGCATCTTTTGATTTATGATGAATGTATTTCATGTTGTTTCTGATCATGATTATCATTATTACTTGTGTGTCCAACCACACTTGGTCAATAAAGAATTCTATTTCTATTTTTTTTAGCTGTTCCCATTTTATTCTATTGTTTTGGAGTAGTTTTACTGGGATAACTGTTTCCTTGCACCTACCATAATTGACCCAATAAATAAGCATGTAAATTTATAAACATATAGTGACACCATGTCCATTAATGCTAATTGTAATGAGAATATGTGATTAACTATGCACTGATTTTTTTGGATATTTTCAGTTTTGTTTATATTGATTTTTCCCCTATGAATTATAAAACATTTGTATTGTTTAGTTTGAAACAGCTTAATCAAATTTATGTTGACATACGAAGTGAATACTCTGTACATTCTTTTGTCTCATTAATACCTTACAGGCTTCTTCATTTTAATTTAATAAATATCTCATCATTCATCTGAACTTAAATATTGAGCAAAGGATGTGTGCATTACTTCATATGTAATGTCTACATTTAATTAAGCTAAATATTCTAGTTACAGTTCTCTCTCTCAAACACACAGAGAGAGAGAAAGAGAGAGAGAGAAAACCACATACACAGAATATATGCTATTTATGAAAATTACTGTAACATGACAAAAATTCATTGACATTTAAGTGTAGATTTTCCTCTAGACATCTATAGATGAATGTAAAATTATACCCGTGTTTATTTTAGGAGCATTAAAAGCAAGTGATCATTCATTTAGAAAAGCACGAGAACAAATGGAAGTCAAAATAATAAATAAATATTAAAATGAAACTGCAACCATTAACTATTAAAAGACTGATAAAAGTGACACAGCTTTCAGATATTCTAAAGGCTCAGTGAATAACAAGCTAACTTCAACTTTCAAAGAAGTGTTTCCATACATGAAAGCAGTACAAAACACAATGAATACAATTCCCTAAGGGACTTGCCTATTGATGGATGACAGTTTCTTAATCTAACTTACACTCTTGGCTATTTCAAGCTTTGAATTAGCAGCAACTAACATCTTTCAGTAGAGATAATATATGATAATATATGATGTCTGTACTTTGTGCCAGTTACTAACTAGCTGAGATATTTTGCAAAGTTAGGGCTTTCAAGCATAACCTCACATAGAGTGCAAAATAATAGCCATGAGTATTATTGTTATTTATTTAAATTTATTGGCTACCTAATTCCATGAAATCTAGGTTATGCACAAAACTAAAAAAGATGTTAAAATAACTACCAATATGTGTAGACAGCAGTCAAATGATGTAATAAAAATAATAAAGCAAATACGGCCCATTAAATAAATAGCAAATATCTAAGATAACAGACATTAACAGGCACATAGACATAAACAACATCTAGATATCATTCAAAAGAGACCAATCAAGGAACCACCAAGAACACTCCCACTATCTCTCACAGGGCAATAATAAATAATAATATAAAGTGTATAAAATGAACATAAACACCACTCTCTACTAGTATTGATGATGCTACCTACTTTGTTAATGAAACATCTGCAAGAAAACAGTCAAGCTCAGACATAAAACATATCAACCCAAAGTGTTCTTTGCTGTAGCCACCATGAAATCATTCACAGCTAGGATCAAACTGTGCATTTTCCCTTTCAAGTAGAATTCATTTTCTTGGAGTTGGCTGAATTTTAATTCTTTTGGGCAGTAGAGTCCTGCACGGATATATTTTCAACTTGTTCTCCTTGTTCAGCCCATCATATTTAGAACTTTTCTCAGGAGCAAATAATCAGAAGCATTCACTGAGTTCAAAATACAGAAGAGTTTATTAATGTTAGCTGTAATACAAGAATCAAATCAATTAATGATCACAGCTCAATTGGCACTGGAATTAAAGGGGGATGAACTTAAGCCTTTTGTGACAATTCAATGCAATGATGCTAAATTGATGTCATACTTAACCCCACTTTCTGGCTTAGCCTTTTCTTCTACATCATTCAACATACTGCTTTTTTGGTTGTTGGATATTAAGAAGCAATAGAGCTTATGAATCTACTTTTCATTGTTGGAATAACTTATTTTCAATATGGGAGAAATGGAATTCTGTAGGAGGCCCAAACTTTTAAAACTAAGCATACTTTCCACTTAGAAAGATTAGCCTCCACAGGCCTTCTTTATTGAGATAGCTGGAATTATAATAGTTAAACTGTATTACTATTTAAATTAAAATGTTGCCTGTAAAATGTTCAGCCATTTGGTAGTCCTAATTTTACTGAATGGCATGGATAAAGCTGGTTGATTTCTGTTTGTTTTTGAATGAGGAAGACTTGGTTTTGTCACAAAAACAGTGGAATAAAGTTGCCTGCATTGAACCATGGTCCAAAAGAACAGCTATTCCAAATATTAAAATATACCAATACTGTAATATCAAACATTAGCACCAGCTCACTGTACAAAAGTTAACAAGATACAATACAGCTGTAGTTATAATTGAATACCTTGGATGCAAAATTAGCAAATGGCAAACATTTCAACAGCAAATTGATGGAAAATAAGGTTGGAAAATAAAATTAATGTGCTAAGATCAGAAGCAAGCAAACTAGAACAAATAAAGGAAAAGAAACTGAAGAACAATAAGATCAAATAAATATCACCTGCTTATCAAGAACCTCCAAATTGTTAACTGGAGTGATAGCTGATGCAGCCCAACAGCATCTAGATGCTGGGCTTAAACTATCCCTTGCGTTCCCTTCCCTTCCTTAAACCTTGGTTGTTAATCCCTAAAAGAAAGAAGAAAAGGCAGTTAACGGAAATACTGATGGTGTAAGTCAGTGACCCCCAACCTTTTGGACAGCAGGGACCAGTTCCACGGAGATAGGTTTTTCTGTGGACTGGAGGGAGTGTGGTTTCGTGTACTGCCTGCATCCTGTGGATGTGGCTTTGCTTGTTTGAGTGGCCTAGTTTCTGGCATTCTGCAGACCAGTGCTGGTCCACAGACTAAGGGTTGGGGACCCCTGATGTAAGTCATTCTGGTTTCATTCAACTAGAATAATTTTACTGCATAGAGAAATCAGGATGATAAAGAGGGTGAGTGAGACCCTTTTATTTTCAAGTCTTTTTAATTCATTGTCTCTTTTAGTACCCACATTCAGTCTCAAATTATTTCTGAATTGTGTTTTATTTATTCATAATTCACTATGTACTATATCTGGTATTTTACATAGAGCAGGGGTCCGCAACCTATGGGCTGTGGCCTGGGACCTGGCTGCGGGCTCTTGGCCAATGGGCCACAGAAATGGCTGGTTGGTGCACACAGCATGGGTACGTATTCCTCCCAATTGCGCTAATGCCCGCAACCCCATTTGCACTAGCGCTGGGCAGGCTGCACAGCTCATTTGTGCATGCATGAGCGGGGCTGCTAGCCACCACAGAGGATGTGCAGCCATTCATGCATGTGCACGGTGCCAGTGTGTGCCACATGCGTGAACAGGGCCGCTAGTGCTGCTCCAGTGCATGTGGCCCCTCTTGCGTGTACACACACACACACACACACACACACACACTAATTTGGAAGCTGCTCTCCTTCCCTCTGGACTGGGAGCCCAGAAAGATTGGAGACCTCTGGCATAGAGCAACACATCTTATTCCAGTTTAAAAATAAAAACATTCACCTTCTACTTGCATTTTTGTGACTTGTTCTTGTAGGGAAGTGTAGGCTGTTTTCCAACATTTATTATCAAAGTTAGAGAGACTGTCATAATATTCAGTTACTCTGGATGCTGAGATTGTCGATCAGAAGGTTGGTAGTTTGGCGGGTCGAATCCCGAGTGCCACGTAGCAGAGTGAGTGCCTGTTACTCGTCCCAGCTTCTGCCAACCTAGCAGTTCGAAAGCGCGTAAAAATGCAAGTAGAAAAATAGGGACCACTATGGTGGGAAGGTAACAGCGCTCCGTGTGCCTTTGGTGTCTAGTCATGCCGGCCACATGACCATGGAGACGTCCTCGGACAAGCGCTGGCTCTTCAGCTTTGAAACGGAGATGAGCACCGGCCCCTAGAGTCGGAAATGACTAGCACGCATGTGCAGGGGAACCTTTACCTTTTACCTTTATCATTCCTCAGGCACAAAACCGAAATCATAAAACACCAGAAGAAGTAGAAAAGCCATCAGGTTTCAAAGAGATCCAACTCTCTCTTTTAAAGGTGGCTTCTGCTTCAGCTCACAAATCTTACTCATTAGAAATATTCAACTGATGCCCCTCCAAACTGAAACAGTTTCAAAGCTTTGAGCAGACCTACTGACTGTAAACAGGATTATTTCACCTAATATAGTAAATATTTTTATATAATTTTGATGAAGATGTAATATAACTGATAGCATTCAGTCCTGCGAAAAGCTTGGGAAATAATGTTACCATACCATACATACCATACATAGACAGCCTTTGGTGGAGCAGTGGGCTAATGCCTCCTTAAGTAACACCAGCTGCCTGCAATTAGTGCAGGTTCGAGTCCCACCAGGCTCAAGGTTGACTCAGCCTTCCATCCTTCCGAGGTAGGTAAAATGAGGACCCAGATTGTTGGGGGCAATTAAGCTGACTTTGTAATAATGCCGCTTGGAGGTGTGTGTGAAAGCCCTAATAAGCAGGCATATACATAGAATGAAGGCTACTGCTAAGCTTGTAAGCCGCCCTGAGTCTTCGGAGAAGGGCGGGATATAATTGGAATTAAAAAAAAATCTATTACAGAGACTCTTTTTTTAATTAATTGACAGCAGTGAATTAATAAATTACTGTGTTTTATTATACACACCTCATATAGTTTCTATTACTTTCTTACAGCATGCACACAAATGTTTCTTACTGATTTCTCATAACTATGGTTCAGTCAGGATGAATAGAAGACACTTCTTATTAATAATTTTAATCTGATTCCAATATTAAACATTTTTTTGAATGTGATACTTTCTTGATACTTATTTACATCACCAATTCTACAAAGAGTCATGTAGCTGACAAATTATGAATTTAGTTCCTACCAGTTAATGAAGTTATTGAAGAATACACTTGTACTCAGCCTGCTATGATAATGGAATTTACGATACTGGCTATTTAGGCAATGTGAGGGCAAAGATAGAATTGATTTCACTTGTCGTCACTCAGTTTAAAAAATGTATGCTTATCTGATACTGCAGTGTTAAGGCATCAATATAAATAAACAGAAAAATTAAATATATTTCTGAGGAATCCATAACATCACATTATGAGATTAAAATATGCTGAGGTTTTTAAGAAGAATCAGATATAGAGCAAGGATTTGAAAGGAGATATCCTTTTTCATTTATAACTTTTGCTGTTCAATTCATTAATAATTTATAAGGAAAATACTGTAAAACCACAAAGCTGAATGACTATTTATAAAACTAATATTTTTAAGACATATTATACTACTGAAACTAGTGAGTCTTTGCTAATGTCCTTTAGGCAGATTCCCAGTTTACTTCAAAGTGATACCCTTTAAATGTCAAGGTAATAGTCATAATTCATCTACACAGAGAGAACTTTCTATTGCAGTATCTTTTTTTAATAGATGACTCTGATGTAAATCACTGTTAGACATATTCACAAGAAATGATACTTTCATTAAAGCTATCATCCAGAATGCTTTAATACATCAGCATGAATTAACCAATGGCATATTAATTTTACTCATGTAATACTAATACTAAGGATGATGATTATGATGAAAGGGACCTTGGAGGTCATCTGGTCAAACCCCCTGCTCAGGCAGGAAACTCTACCATTTCAGACTAATGGCTGTCCAGTTAAAAACTTGCAGTGTTAGAGCATTTGCAGCTTCTGGAGGCAGTTTGTTCCAATGATTAATTGTTCTAAGTGTCAGAAAATTTCTCCTTAGTTCTAGGTTGCTTCTCTCTTTGGTTAGTTTCCATCCATTGCTTCTTGTCTTGCCTTCATGTGCTTTGGAGAATAGCTTGACTCACTCTTCTTTGTTGAAGTAGCCGAAGGACCACTCGGGACGACAGGCTAGTAACAACAGATTTATTTAAGAGCAAAGGCAAACATAGAATAACTTGTTCGGCTTTTATAGCCGGCAGCTGGTAGTGAGGACCAATCAGCGGTGTTCATTTTGGCGCCCTGTCAGGCAGGGACCAATCCGCGTCGTCTTTTGTTGACAGCTCCGGCTTCCGCGTGTCTTGGTGTTTTGACAGCCGCGAGCTGTCAGTGGTTGCGCCTGCGCTGTACGGTGGACGCTTTGACAGCTCAGGCTTCTTCGTAGTCCGGCGTTTGACAGCCGCGAGCTGTCAGTGGTGGCACCTGCGCGGTGCGGGGAACTTTGACAGCTGTCAAAGTTCCCACGTGTTCTTCTTGTCAGGCTGCTTTTAGTTTACACGCTTGCTGCTGCCGTATTATTTGAACAGTTAACATATATACGTCTCTCTCAGGGGATTGTTTACGTATATAACACACCCCTTACCCCTCCCCTGGTGCGTTTCCATCTTCTTGGATGTTTGAACCTGCCCACTGATAGTCTTTTAGGTAGGTGGGTGGTCTCCGATTCCTGTTTGAGCGGCGAAGGGGTGGAGGGTGGTGAGGTTCCGGGTCTTCGTTTTGGTGTTCTTCTTCCTGGTTTGGCATAGGCAGCATTTCCGGTGGGAGCTGTATGCTGGCATTGGTTGGTTGCCCAGAATTGTGTGGTGGTTGTCTGGGTCTGAGCTGATCAATATGGCGGCGTATGTTGCCCTGTGCTTGCATAGCTATAAGGTATGAGATGGGCCCTGTTTGTTTTATTACTGTTCCTTGGACCCACTTGTTTTTATCTGTGTATGATCGTGCCCAAATCAATTGACCTGGGTTGAGTGTGCGGGTAGGGTGGGGGTGTGGATCTTTTTCTGGATACGTGTCAGGGTGCAGTCTGTCCAGACGTGTTATTAGCCTTCTCCCCCAT
Organism: Vipera ursinii; assembly: GCF_947247035.1. Taxonomy (NCBI): domain Eukaryota; kingdom Metazoa; phylum Chordata; class Lepidosauria; order Squamata; family Viperidae; genus Vipera; species Vipera ursinii. Next base: position 33,327,668 of record NC_139514.1, on the reverse strand, counting down.
CTTAATTCTGCTGGTGATTTGCCGGTCGTAGAGCATGGTGTTGTGTGTTGTGCTAAGAGGAACTGGCTGAGGCGCCTCTGCCAGTTTCCTTTAACGAATTTTTTTAATGCTTCTTTCGTGGATCGTACCATAATTTCAGCCATTCCGTTTGACGAAGGGTGGAACGGCGCCGACGTGACCAGCCTAATACAATTCTTCATAGCGAAGATCTGAAATTCACGAGAGGTGAATTGAGGCCCGTTGTCAGAAACTATGGTGTCAGGTAAGCCGTGCGTAGCGAATATTTTTCGTAAAGCTTGAATAGTGGCTTGGGACGTTATTGTTCTAAGGGGGGTGACTTCCAGCCATTTTGAGTGGCTGTCTACTACAATTAAGAAACTTTGGCCTTGGATGGGTCCCGCAAAATCTACATGTATACGTGACCAAGGGTTTCTTGTTGTCTCCCATTTATGGATTGGAGCCTGGGGTGGTTCATTCCTGGTCTCTTGACAGGTATAACACCCACCTACGTACTTTTCTATTTGTTTATCTATGCCTGGCCACCACACATAACTTCTAGCCATCGCCTTCATTTTTACAATTCCAGGGTGTCCTTCGTGTAAAATTTGTAATGTTTGGTCTATGTTTCTCTCTGGTATGATGACCCTATTTCCCCACAGCAGGCATCCTCTATGTGTTGAGATCTCATTTTTTCTGTTATAATAAGGTTGGAATTGAGGTTGTGGATTTTGAGCTGGCCATCCTGTTGTGGCCCATTTGAGGATTCTGGCAAGTATTTTATCTTTGGCAGAATTATTAGCTATGATGTTTGCAGTGAGGGGGCATTCTGGAAGTTGGGAGATTGCTAAAATCTGGCTGGCTGGGGCTGGGTCTGGGTCCCTGGTTTGTATGGGCAGTCTGCTGAGGCAGTCAGCATGACCCAATTCTTTACCTGGTTTATGTATTAGTTGATAGGAATAGGCTGCTAAGAAGGTTGACCATCTTAGCATTCTCGGGGAGAGAATTTGTGGAGTAGTTTTGTTCCACGTGAATATGCCTAGCAGGGGTTTGTGATCAGTAATTATAGTAAATGGTCTTCCATACAGGTAATCGTGAAATTTTTTGACCCCTGCTACTATTGCTAGGGCTTCCCTGTCGATTTGGGCGTAGTTTCTTTCAGCTTTGGTTAGAGTGCGTGAATAGAAGGCTATGGGTCTTTGTGTGCCGTCCTTGAATATGTGACTTAAGACAGCCCCGATTCCATAGGGAGAGGCATCGCAAGCGATGCATATTGGGGTGTCCTCCCTGAAAAGGGTGATAGTTGAACTGTGACAGATAATCTTTTTTAATGATTGGAAGCTATTCTCATGTTCTTTGGTCCAGGACCAAGTTGTACCCTTGTCTAGGAGTCTGTGCAGAGGCTCCGCAATAGTGGCCTTATGGGGGATGAAGGCATGGTAAAAATTTAACAATCCTAAAAAGGATTGCAGCTCTTGCTTATTCCTAGGACTGGGTGCGGTTTGAATAGCCTGTAGTTTTTCTGAGGTGGGGTGGATGCCCTGGCTATCTATTTTGTACCCTAGGAATTCAGTGGATGTGACTCCAATAGAGCACTTTTCCCGCTTAAGTTTGAGGCCGGCTTCTCTGAGCCGGCTTAGCACAGCTGACAGCCTGTCAGCTAAGTTCGCTTCGTTTTCTCCGGCGATGAGAACATCGTCGAAGTAGGGGCAGACCCCGGGTATTCCTTTCAGGGTCTTCTCCATGATACCCTGAAATATACCCGGGGCCGCCGATATGCCAAATTGGAGCCTCTTTACCTTAAAGGCACCGCGGTGGGTGACAATTGTCTGGGCCTCCGCAGTGTCCTCAGTGACAGGTAGCTGTAAGTACGCCTGAGCGAGATCGAGCTTGGCGAAAAGGGTGCCCGAGCGGATGGAAGCAAATACGTCCCTTACCGCTGGCACCGGGTAGGCATGGGGGCTGAGGGCTAAGTTGACTGTCGCCTTATAATCAGCGCACAGTCTCACTTCCCCATTAGGTTTGATTGGGGTGACGATAGGGGTCTCCCAGGTTCCCCCTTCTGTGGGCTCAAGCACCCCTAGTCCTACGAGGCGATCAAGTTCGTTTTCGATTTTTTCCTTAAGGGCAAAAGGTACCCTCCTGGCTCTTATCTTGACTGGTTGGATTGCAGGGTCTAACTGTAAGGAGATGGGGGGACCCGTGTATTTCCCTAAAGTGCCATCGAAAACGTCGGCGAATTTATCGCAAACGGCTTCTAGGCTGGGTGTTAGGATGGTGTTAACCCCAGTTAAAGCGATACCTAATGGACTGAACCAGTTTAGTCCTATCAAATCGGTGCGGTTCCTTGGTGTGACTAAAACCTCCAGGGGCCCCTTGAACCCCTTGTACTGCACTACGACCTTGGCTTTTCCTTCCACCGGAATGGGGGTTTTCTGGAAGTCAGCTAGGTGTACCTGAGTTTGTTTCAGGGGGATTTGTCCTCGGCCCTTCTGACAGATCTCCTGATAGGTTGTTAGAGAAATTAAGGAAACTGCCGACCCGGAATCTACTTCCATGTGGCAGGGCACCCCCTGAATCCTGACCCAGATCTTAACCTTGGAGCTTATGCTGTTTACCCTGTCCACAATCTCTACCAGGGGCCCTGGGTGGGTTTCTCTGCTGGCCTGGGCAGCTGGCCTACCTGGGGGGTTTGCCTCCACCTCATTGATGTTGTCCCGGCCCTTGCTGCGGCACACCGGCTTGATGTGGCCGGTCTTTCCGCAATTGTGGCATTTCGCGTTCCTAAAACGGCAACCTCCTCGGGCATGATTGCCCCCGCAGCTGGCACAGGCGGCTCGTTGCTCATAACGCGGTGGCGGTGGAGGGTTCCTGGCTCCCCGGCGGTCCGACGTCTTTCCCCTTCTCGGCTGTCGGTGCTCCATTCGGCGTTGTAGGGCTTCTCCGTCGGTGAAATCTACCGACTCTCCGCTGTCGCTGAAGGCTGCGCTTTCCTGGTAGACGGTCGCGGGGGCCTCTGGGGTCGTGTTGGTCGGCTTCTTCTTGTGGCTGTGTTCGTATGCCATGATCTCCCTGGTCAGCTCGGCCAGGTTCATGTCGGGTTTGGACGTCAGTTTTTTTTGTAGCTTCTCGTCCCTCAGACCGATCACCACCTGGTCTCTGATGCGGTCTTCCAGGTCGGGGAAGCAGCAGTTCCTTGCGGCATGCCTGACCCCGGCGATGAATTCGTTGGCGGGCTCGTCCTGCCGTTGTTTCTTTTGCGCGAATTGCACCCGCCAGTATAGTTCTGATCGAGCCGGCATGTAGTATTTGCTCAGCTGGTCCACCAAGTCCGCGTAGGAGACTTCAGTGATGGGCACTGGGCTGAACAACCCGACGGCTGCATCGTACACCGGGGGCCCGCTGATGTACAGCAGAGCGGCGGCCTTTGCTCGGTCGTCAGTGATCTTACTGACGAGGAGGAATCCCTCGACTTGGCCGAGGTGTGATTGCCATCTCTCGGGATGGCGGGTATCAAACTCCCTCACACGGCCGAAGTTTGCCATGTCGTCCGGTCCTGGGTTGCTCCGATGGAAGTTAAAACTTCCGTGACAGCTCTTGCCGGGAACTCCCTTCCTCGGCCGTGACTTCAGCTCCGGAGCGATCCCACCTTCGTCGCCAGTGAAGTAGCCGAAGGACCACTCGGGACGACAGGCTAGTAACAACAGATTTATTTAAGAGCAAAGGCAAACATAGAATAACTTGTTCGGCTTTTATAGCCGGCAGCTGGTAGTGAGGACCAATCAGCGGTGTTCATTTTGGCGCCCTGTCAGGCAGGGACCAATCCGCGTCGTCTTTTGTTGACAGCTCCGGCTTCCGCGTGTCTTGGTGTTTTGACAGCCGCGAGCTGTCAGTGGTTGCGCCTGCGCTGTACGGTGGACGCTTTGACAGCTCAGGCTTCTTCGTAGTCCGGCGTTTGACAGCCGCGAGCTGTCAGTGGTGGCGCCTGCGCGGTGCGGGGAACTTTGACAGCTGTCAAAGTTCCCACGTGTTCTTCTTGTCAGGCTGCTTTTAGTTTACACGCTTGCTGCTGCCGTATTATTTGAACAGTTAACATATATACGTCTCTCTCAGGGGATTGTTTACGTATATAACACATTTGTGGCAGCCCCTGAGATATTGGAACACTGCTATCATGTCCTTCTCTTCATTAAACTAGACATACCCAATTCCAGCAACCGTTCTTTATATGTTTTAGCCTCCAGTACCCAGATCATCTTTGTTGCTCTTCTCTGTATTCTTTCTAGAGTCTCAACATCTTTTTACATCGTGGTGATCAAAACTGGATGCAGTATTCCAAGTGTGGCCTTACCAAGCATTGTAAAGTGGTATTAATACTACATGTGATCTTGATTCTATCCGTCTGTTAATGCAGCCTAGCACTGTGTTGGCTTTTTTGGCAGCTGCAGCACACTGTTGGCTCATATTTAAGTGATTGTCCACTAGGACTGCAAGATCCCTCTCACAGTTGCTGCTATTGAGAAACTATACCGCCTACACTATACCTGTGCATTTGGTTTTTCTTGCCTAAATGTAGAACCTTACTTTTGTCACCATTGAATTTCATTTTGTTAGATAGTGCCCAATGTAGTACATATTAGTCTCATCACCTACTAAAATGTACAATATGCCTTGGAAAATGTATTTATTTCCTGAAATAAGTACCTATCCTTTAGTTATTACTTATAGTACATGTTTTGTCAGCTTCTAATAACCAAAGTCCCCCTTCATGGATTACTGCCTTGTCATGGTGAAGGGGCTTGCGTAATTCAATGAAGCTATGAGCTATGCCGTGCAGGGCCACTCAAGACAGACAGGTCATAGCAGAGACTTCTGACAAAATGTGATCCACTGGAGAAGGAAATGGCAACCCACTCCAGTATCTTTGCCATGAAAACCCCATGGAGAGTACCAAAAGGGAAAAAATGTGATGCTGGAAGATGAGCCCCTCAGGTCGGAAGGCATCCAATATGCTGCTAGGGAATTGCAGAGGGCTAGTACTAGTAGCACCAGAAAGAATGAAGTGACTGGGCCAAAGCTGAAAGGATGCTCAGCTGTGGATGTGTCTGGTGGTGAAAGGAAAGTCTGATGCTGTAAAGATTTTTTCTCCATAGGAACCTGGAATGTAAGATACAGGATTCAAGGAAAGCTGGACATGGTCAAAGAAGAGATGACAAGACTGAACATCGACATCTTAGGTATAAGCGAACTAAAATGGACAGGAATGGGTGCGGTCAACACAGAAATCAGATTGACTATGTGCTCTGTAGCCAAAGATGGAGAAACTCTATACAGTCAGTAAAAACAAGACCAGGAGCTGACTGTGGTTCAGACCATGAGCTTCTCATTGCAAAGTTTAGGCTTAAACTGAAGAAAGTAGGGAAAAGCACTAGGCCACTCAGGTATGAATTAAATCATATCCCTGTTGAATATACAGTAGAGGTGACAAATAGATTTCAGGAATTAGATTTGATAGACAGAGTGCCTGAAGAACTATGGACAGAGGTTCGCAACATTGTACAACAGGTAACAACCAAAACCATCCCAAAGAAAAAGAAATGCAAGAAAGCAAAATGGCTGTCTGAGGAAGCTTTGCAAATAGCTGAGGAAAGGAGGGAAGTGAAAGGCAAGGGAGAAAAAGAAAGATACTCTCAATTGAATGCAGAATTCCAGAGAATAGCTAGAAGGGATAAGAATGCCTTCTTAAATGAACAGTGGAAAGAAATGGAAGAAAACAATAGAATAGGGAGGACCAGAGATCTTTTCAAGAAAATTGGAGAGATGAAGGGAACGTTTAATGCAAAAATGGGCATGATAAAGGACCAAAATGGCAGGGATCTAACAGAGGCAGAATAGATTAAGAAGAGGTGGCAAAATTACATAGAAGAACTATACAAGAATGAGCTTAACGTCCCTGATAATCACAATGAGGTGGTCACTGACCTCGAGCCAGACATCCTAGAATGTGAAGTGAAGTGGGCCTTAGAAAATCTGAGCAACAACAAAGCTAGTGGAGGTGACAGTATTCCAGCTGAGCTATTCAAAATCTTAAAAGACAGTGCAGTAAAAGTGCTACACTCAATTTGCCAGCAAATTTGGAAAACTCAACAGTGGCCACAGGATTGGAAAAGATCAGTTTACATTCCAATTCCAAAGAAAGGCAGTGCCAAGAATGTTCAAACTATCGCACCATTTCACTCATTTCACATGCTAGTAAAGTTATGCTTAAAATCGTACAAGCTAGACTCCAGCAGTATGTGGATCGGGAACTACCAGAAGTACAGGCAGGATTTCAAAGAGGCAGAGGAACTAGAGATCAAATTGCCAACATACGCTGGATCATGGAGAAAGCTAGAGAGTTCCATAAAAACATCTACCTCTGCTTCATTGACTATGCTAAAGCCTTTGATTGTGTGGATCATAACAAACTGTGGCAAGTTCTTAAAGAGATGGGCGTACCAGATCTTATTTGTCTCTTGAGAAACCTATATTTGGACCAAGAAGCAACAGTGAAAACTGGACACAGAACCACTGATTTGTTTAAAATTGGGAAAGGAGTCCGGCAAGGCTGTGTACTGTCATGGAAAGCCATGGCAAATCTAGACAGCACACTAAAAAGCAGAAACATCACCCTGTCAACAAAAGTGCATATAGTCAAGGCTATAGTCTTCCCAGTTGCAATGTATGGCAGTGAAAGTTGGACCATAAGAAAGGCTGAGCGCCAAAGAATTGAGGCCTTTGAGCTATGGTGCTGGAGAAGACTCCTGCGAGTCCCTTGGACTGCAAGGCGATCAAACTGGTCAGTCCTAGAGGAGATCAACCCTGACTGCTCTTTAGAAGGCCAGATCCTGAAGCTAAAACTCAAATACTTTGGCCACCTAATGAGAAGGAAGGACTCACTCGAGAAGAGCCTAGTGCTGGGAAAGATTGAGGGCAAAAGAAGAAGGGGATGACAGAGAATGAGGTGGCTGGATGGAGTCACTGAAGCAGTAGGCATGAGCTTAAATGGACTCCAGAAGATGGTAGAGGACAGGAAGGCCTGAAGGAACATTGTCCATAGGGTAACGATGGGTCGGACACAACTTTGCAGCTAACAACAACAACAATAACCAAAGTCAGTGGGAAAGCCAGCAGGAAGTTCTGAGCAGGGCTGTGGTAGGATTCACAAGCTGTGAAGGTGGCTGGCAAGAGAGGCTGGGCTAGGGTGGTTTCTATTAGATAGGGAGCATGCTTGAATGCACAAGGAGCCTTACTGGCACAGTGAGGCAAGAAGCCCCAAAGTCATGACACTTACCTATCCATGACTGAGAATATGAGCCCAGAGGAGGGTAGGTAGATGAAGATGACAAATGTTAACTGGGGAGGGTAGGTTAGATAATAATTATAAGTGTGGGCTGGATCAAATTTCTATTACATAACATGGTTGCAAGTTCATTTCTCATAACTTAGAATGGTTGAACTGGGAGAATGGACATTGAATGATAATTACCTGAACATCCTGTTCAGAGTCTGGAAACTATAACTCTGGATAAGATTGCAGAAGCAGGTCTGTAACTTGGAGTTTTTATCTAAACTTGTGATTCCAGTTTCATTTTGAGGCTACAGGCAGGAAATGCTTTGTACAGATGTAGCCATTGTTGGAACAACAAGCCCTAGTAACAGTGACTTATGCCATCACACTCTTAAGGTTACACCACTGTAATATACTTCATTAGGAGCTGCCTTTGAAAACTATTTTTGTATAGAATAGAGTTACTCAATGACAAGGTAACTCTATGGTAGAATTATCCAATCACAAGGTAACCCAATAGCAATGGCAGTTGAGAGGTGCAATACTTGTTCTACTCTAGTTCCCAGTCTTCAAAGTGGTGGTTTTAATCTATAACCATACATAGTTTGGCTCCTTGGTATCTTTGGGACCATTGCTCTGAACTGTATCTTTTTTTTTAATCCCAGGAGGGGATGCTCTTAGTTACTTCTTCATAAAATGAGGTTAATGTGAAATTTGAGATTTGTTCATTGTGTAACAGCTTGCCTCTGGAGGTGCTAGACTATTGAGTTTAGTCCAGACTTTTAGGGACACGGTGGCTCAGTGGGTTAGGACTCAGTGGGTTAGGACTCAGTGGGTTAGGACGCTGAGCTTGTCGATCAGAAGGACAGCAGTTTGGCGGGTCGAATGCCGAGTGCCACGTAACAGAGTGAGCGCCTGTTACTCGTCCCAGCTTCTGCCAACCTAGCAGTTCAAAAGCATGTAAAAATGCAAGTAGAAAAATAGGGACCACTACGGTGGGAAGGTAACAGCGTTCTGTGCTCCTTTGGCGTCTAGTCATGCCAGCCACATGACCACGGAGACGTCCTCGGACAAGCGCTGGCTCTTCGGCTTTGAAACGGAGATGAGCACCGGCCCCTAGAGTCGGAAACGACTAGCACACGTGTGCGGGGAACCTTTACCTTTACCTTTACTTGTAATAGATACATAAATAATGAGGATCCTTGGTGCTCTTTGAGCTTGGTTGTTTTCTTGCAGATGTATCCTTAACCCATACTAGGTGACACCATCAGTTCTATTTATGTATATAGTATTTACATACATAAATAATAAACTTTTGTTCTATGTAAAAGTATTAGAATATTAATTTCCATTTCCACTTTTAAAAGAAAATATGCAAACTGTAAATACATATTCCTATTTCAGTTCTATAAAGTATTTATATGGAAGGGACTATGCTCACATCTCAATATATGGCTAGGGAAAAATATCTTAGGCAGATAACGGAGGATACTGCTTTCCTAATTACTTGAGAGTAAGGCAGCAAGTTTTAATATTCCATTCAAATCTTTCAAAATATGTTTCTCAAAATTTATACAGCCTTTTACAAATCCTTCTGTACTGTCATATTGTAAAATCACTTGGAAGTCTTAATATTGATGATTCAAAATCTAATGGTTCCAGGTTTTTAAGTATCATATTTTAGGCAAATAAAGTGTGATTCTGAGGATAATTTAGTGCATGAAGTTCAAGCACCTGGCTATAGTCTTTTTTAATTGTAAAGCATTTGTAGAAATCCGATATATCAGTTCATGCTTCTGTACTCATAATAACAGAAGTGAAGGAAGTTTAGGCATTCTTTTCTTTAATTAAGAAAACAGTTTCTTTTATTACACTCAATGCAGTTATTCTCCAGAAACTGCATAGGACTGCAATTTTAATGACTTATTCCTTATAATATTTTAAAGCTTTCAGCATTCCAATACCTATAAGCCATTCAAATAAATTAATGCCATCTTTCTGTAAAATTAAATGGTTGAATGCATACCTTTAACCTGAGACTCAGTAATATATTCAGAGACAAAGTATAACCAGAATAGTACAAATGTTGTAATGTACATACAGTTATCTAAATCTGCAATATATACATGCTAATATGAAGTGGGAGTAAAAACCCTTAAATATAATTAATCTAGAGTTACAGTCCTAAAGAAAGAATTTTAATAGGGAGCATAGTATAAGTGCTTATTTCTAAATATAATTACAAACTTCTTCAAAGCTCCACTCTAAATAGCAAATAGAGTTAGTGAGAACAGGTCTCAGAGTGGCCTACATTCAAGAAAGTTCCCAGAGTTACATAAATATGCAATATGTATATCATATAGGTATAATACTAAAAAACCTGTAGTTTATTAAATATATTATGGCCTAAATCTACACTCTTTTGACATAAAATTGAGAATAGTTAAGGGTTGTTGTTGTTTTTTTGGTAGGTCAATAGAACCAGTACGATTAGCTTTGAGATTCTCTTTACCTATCAGAACTAGGTAACTGTCTCTAATTCATATATGAGGAACTTTTAATACAAAACTATGTCTCTGCAATTATGGTTTTTCATCATGCAGCATTGCTCTCACTGACCTTTGCAGTTCTATTCAAAAACATGTAAGATTTAAAAATTGGTACTCTTGAAAACTAGCTATGTTCTGGTTTGTATAGGCCATAGGTAGGCAACCTTGGCTCTTTTATGAGTCGTGGACTTCAACTTTCAGAATTCCTGAGCCAGAATTCTGGGAGGTGAAGTCCACGACTCATAAAAGAGCCAAGGTTGCCTACCCCTGCTAGAGGCCAAACAAAGGTATATGATGAATAAATGAAGAGAACAACACTGGATAGTAAAAATTATTAGATGGAGTGGAAAGATGTTTATAATATTTGCCAACTGGAGAAGAAAAGTATTACATCTTATAAAATAAATATTAATAATAATTACTTTTTAACCCATGAAAATCTTCTCAAAAGTCGGGGGTCGTCTTATACGCCCAGTTGTCTTATACGCCGGAAAATACGGTATTCATTATGTTAAAGTGATAAAATTTGAATACAAATATTCACTGGCAGCACTTCAAAAATAAAAAAAAAATAGTTTTATGAAATAATATAGTAAATCAGATCATTCACATTTGATAACACTTTGGATGGATTTTTTAAAGATATATATTTTTAAATTCAAGGTGAAAATGTTTTTATTGATCATGACAAAATATTCTGTGTAAAAGAAACTGACAGTGCAAGTCTTTTTTTTCTTTCTTTTTTTGCCTCTTTCTCTTATCACTTGACCAAGGCAAATTGCTTGAAAAGCAGAGTATCATCAGTCTCAGCTTTTTATATCTGTTCAGGTTTTTTTATTAGCTTATAGATAGAACAGCCTGCAGCAGAAGTGAACTGACATTTCAAAAGAACTTGACATCATTCAGAAAACAAGTGTTGCACATTACTGGTAGATTTCTTTATAATGCAGACATTGTCTTTTGGCTACCAGAGTTTAATTTCAATTGTATTATTTATCTTTCTCTAATGTAATAAACAAGCTGTAGAAAATTTTGTAGAACATGCTGGTTTGGGATTGTCATACCATGTCTCAAATATACATTTTCTATATTTTTTTTTCAAAAAAAGATAAAACATGTGCCAAAAGTATCATGTAACTGAATTATAACTAATGTAAGAACAATGGTAATAAATTCTGAATCACACTAGTATTATCAAAATGATCAGGTGCTTTCCAGGTCATCAGAATTTTTTTCCAGCCTTTTCTAAATGGTAATTCATTCATGTAGCTTGGACAATTGTCCAAATATATCATTATAGCAAACTTCACCACAATTATTCACCACAATTTGCAATTTGTAAACAATTTGTAAATTTGTAAATTTACTTAGATAAGATAATCTTTATTGTCCTTTTTTTACTGTGGGCACGATGGTGCACATCAAAAATGAAATTTAGTTGTGCGCTCTCAAAGTGAGACACATACATGACACACACCTAAAACATACTATAAACAACATATGTATAGACCCACACCCCTACATATACATAACAATAAAATATTAAATACTGTCCATCTTGAATATATAACGGAAGGGGGAAGCTTGAGAGTTCACAAGGTTAATGCTGTATGGAATGAAACTATGGTTGAATCTGGATGCTCTGCTACAGATACCATGAAGCCTCCTCCCAGAAGGTAACAAGGAAAACAGGTTGTGAAGAGGATGAGTAATTTCCCAGATAATCTTACGGACCCTGTTCAAACAATGCTTCTGTGGTATGTCCTGGATGGTAGGGAGGGAACTGCCAATGATCTTTTCGGCCATCCTCACCACTCTTCGCACCGTCTTACTGTCTGAAGCAGTGATACTTCCAAACCAGACTGTGATGCTGTATGACAAGATGCTCTCAGTTGTCCTCCTGTAGAAAGTGGTCAGAACAGGGGAAGGAAGATGAGTTTTCCTCATGCGACACAGAAAGTGCAGGTGCTGCTGTGCCTGCTTCACCAGTTTCTCACTGTTGAGCAACCAAGCCAGCCTACTTGTTAGCTGCACACCCAGGAATTTGATGCTGGTAACCATCACCACAGGTGAATCATTAATGCACAGAGAAGTGTGGCTGTGCCTGCCTTTTCTGAAATCAACAATGATTTCTTTGGTTTTACCGGTATTTAAAACTAGGCTGTTTTTTTTACACCAGTTAACCAACTCCTCAACCTCCTTGTGATAAGCTTCCACATTCTCATCATGAATAAGGCCCACTACTGTTGTATCATCTGCAAACTTTACAATATGGTTGGTGGCAAACCTAGCACAACAATCATGGGTCAACAGGGTGAAAAGCAGCGGAATTAGGATGCAGTCCTGAGGAGAACCTGTGCTCAGGGAAATGGTATTAGAGGAATTTGTTCCAGCTTGCACATATTGGGGCCTGTTGGTAAGAAAATCCAGAATCCAGTTGACAAAGGGGTGTTTAAGTCTAAAAGGCCCAGTTTGTCTACTAGATGCTGGGAAATGATTGTGTTACATGCCGAACTGAAGTTGACAAATAACAAACACACATGAATATTTCTTTCCTCTAAGTGCTTCAAGCTCAGATGGAGCTTATATGTTTTCATATTCCTCCTAGCCACTATATTTCCTATTTTTCTAGAGATGCCTACATAGCAGATTGCCCTGTAACAATATTTACATCAAATATTGGGTTGAGAAATAATGGCTGACATTGAGTTAATGTTGTGCAATGCCTTTTCATGGCTGATAGGGGATTTGAAATCTTATCCTATGATGCACTGTTTCACTGAGTTCAAGTTTATAGAAGCAAGAATTTTAGTATTATATAGATAAAAGGTAAAGGTAAAGGTTCCCCTGCACATGTGTGCTAGTCATTTCCGACTCTAGGGGCCGGTGCTCATCTCCGTTTCAAAGCTGAAGAGCCAGTGTTTGTCCGAGGATGCCTCCATGGTCATGTAGCCAGCATGACCAGACACCAAAGGTGCATGGAACACTGTTACCTTCCCACCGTAGTGGTCTCTATTTTTCGACTTGAATTTTTACGTGCTTTCGAACTGCTAGGTTGGCAGAAGCTGGGATGAGTAACAGGCGCTCACTCTATTATGTGGCACTCGGGATTCGACCCACCAAACTGCTGATCTTCTGATCGACAAGCTCAGTGTCCTAACCCACTGAGCCACCGTGTCCCTCTAGTATACAGATAGTACTATAATAATCATCCTATTCCAAATTTCTCTAAGCCATAGCAAAATCATGAATGCTTTTTGAGTAGCTGAAATGTTTATTACTTCCAAGAACTTTTAAAATGAAATAATACTATTTATGTCTTATAAATCCATATTCATTACTTCTATTATATCTCATGCTGGTTTCATCCCAATAGCAATCACAAGATACTAAATAAATTTTAGTTTCCAGAAAGGTAACTGCAGATCTCAGTTGTTTACTCATTTTCTATGCTGATGCATCTATTAGCAGAGTTATAGTCAGACACATACTACACAAACATACATTTTAACTTCTAATAAATAACAGCCAAGGCTTTAATAGTATCACTGAAAGACAAAATGATAAACTTTACAAGTATATTCTAGAAACAATCAGGAGCCATTGCATGCCTCATTGCACATGAAAAATACTACACTATTCCTGCATAAAGTTTGTACTTATTCACAAATTAAAATTGACATATAGAGATGTGTACTACCTAATTATTGTAATTATCTTTCAATAACTCTACAGTCACACAAAACTCATATCCCTTCAGATTACCAATTCCACTTCCACACAATGCATTGCATCAGCCTCTTCAGCTGATGAGACAGCATACAGGGCGGAGGTACAAAAACTATCCATATGGTGTAGTAACAACAACTTGCACCTAAACATTGGCAAGATGAAAAAGATGGTGTTAGACTTCTGGAGAAAAAAGGAGGAACCTGCCCCACTTTACATTGGGGAGGACTGTGTGGAGAGAGTTTCCTCCTTTAAATTTCTGGGAGTCTACCTCTGTGAAGATCTGACCTGGAAAGTTAACACAACCCAGGTGGCTAGAAAGGCCCAATAGAGGCTTCACGTTCTTAGGATCTTGCGGAAGAACAGGGTAGAACAATGGCTAATGACCCTCTTTTACCAGTCTACTATAGAAAGCATCCTCTTGTATGGTATTGTGGTTTGGTATGCTGGTCTGACAGCCGCGGACAGGAAAGTATTACAGAGGGTAGTGAGCACAGCACAAGACATTGTGGGCTGTCCCCTGACATCACTGGATGACATTGCCAGGGCTCGTTGCCTTGGAAGAGTGAGGAAAATTCTCACTCTTACTAATTACTAATATTACTTTTCATGTGATCATCAACTCTATGAAAAGTTCTCAACTATTTCCCATTGAAATGTCCAGCTAACTAGAAAGGCCACAAACATAGAAAAGATTGGGGAGGGACTTGTGTGATGAAGGAGGGATTGCTAGAATAATTGCTGTATCAAAAACAGTACTTTGTATGTAATATCTTTTTCCCTATTGGGTTTATAGCTTTATTCTGTAACAATTCACTGATGCTTTATTGTTTTAAGATCACAGGAAGGTTGAACATTTACTTTTTCTGGAAATCTCATTATGAAGACTAGTAAGTGATCTACACTATTGTACAAATTAATGGAGAATTTTAATGGATATTTAATTATATTGAACACTTTTTTCTACCAATCTATACTTATTTTTCTATTCCACAAGAAAAAAAAACAATGAAGAAAAGCATTTAGTATTAAAAAGTTCAGTGACAAGACTTACCTCAATAACCATATTTTCTCTTTGTATCACTTACTTTCTCTCCTTCTGAAAAATTATAGGCCTAGAGGAAGGATCTCTATTGAAAATCACAACATATGGCCAGACATTAATAAAACTGAATAGTCTGTCAGATATAGCAGCTGCAAGCTTTGAAAGACTTAAATACAAAATCAGTACTTTGATGCAAAAATAAATTAAGAGTCATATCAATGGAAAATACAAGGAATACTAGGGTAAGTTACATAGTCTCTCTTTTCTACTGGGATGATTACAACTTAACTCAGTTTTAATGCTTATTCATACCAACATCAATATACAACAATGTAGTTTGAAATTAATATCCATCTGAATTCAGTTAAACCTACTTCATTGGAGACAAATATGAAAAATGTATTGTATAACCTGATAAATTATACTGTCTAATAATGAATTTTTATGTGAATTATGAATACAAAATTGGACTTAATACTGACACACTAATGTATCCTTACTGTGTCAAGTGAATGAGATATTGATTTGCAAGGTAAACATTATATTAGGAATCCTTGTTAGCAAGGATAGAATATGGTGTGCTTGAAATAAAATCAGCCTTTATGCTCCTGTCACACTAACTAAAATTTACTAAAATGAAGGCAGACTTATTTTTACTGATAGATGATATTATGCCTTCTGCATGAACACAATTAATATTGGTAAGCCAATATACTACTTCTCTAAATTATAATTAAAGCATTATGCAAAAGCATTACTTGATCAATGTAATGATGTGTGCTGAAAATCAATATTTCTCTGGTGATTACCATGGCAGATAGATAATTGTGATTTAGAATATAAATCAGGTAAATGGTAAAGAATTTTAATTATCAATGAGATGAAATAAAAAAATAGATGTTTTGTATTTATGAAACTATGAGAAATGGAGAAGGTATGATAACAATGATTTATCCATTCAGTTGGGTCTGACTCTTGGTGATTCATTGGGGAGGTCTCTCCACATCTTCCAATCAGGTTCTATGAAAAAAAGCAGCATTGCCATTTCCAGGATTTACATAGTCCTATTATTATTTCTAAGATCCATATTCATAGCATCAGTACCTAATTAGTATTTAAGGGTAACTTACAAAAACATAAATAACATAAGATTATAATGAATTTGCTTTCACAAAGAATTACATGAAAAGAAGGCATAAAAAAGAAAGAAAAAAGTATAAAGAAAAAATATCTTGGCTCAAATGCTTTTTTTCCCAAAACTGAAAAGAATGTATATATTTGTATACTGTAGGCAGGGTATCAAATTCCAAAGAGTACTTGATGATAATGGTGGTAGGATATTACTGCATGGTGTGCATGACTTAAACATGTCTTCAAGTAAAGTTGTTTTACCATGTGGTCAATGTACAGTTATTTAGATGAAGTTGTCATGTAATTAGCATTTACATGACTTGTATCTGAAAAAATAAATGGACATTTTTAAACTATCACAACCAACCATTGTGATAGTTGTAATAGGTTAAAACAGCATTATCACCCATGTTATACAAAATGAGTAAACACCCCATGAATATCCCACTCATCTAAACTACACAAATGATTTTTTTAATAACTGCATTCATCAGACGAGGTGTGGCTGAAGTTTTTTACATCTATAGAGAATGTCGTAAATCTTTATATATTTATAATTGGTATAAGTATACCATATAGTGCTAATAGACAAATTAATGGGACCAAATACAATTTATTCATCTCAGATGTCAAAACAGTTTAGGGTTTGTTTTTTGGGTTTTTTGCCATAGTGATTAATTGTCGTCATATTGCCTCCAGCAAAACAAATTTTAATTAATTGCTTGCATCTTATCTCAGATTTTAGCTGATTGAAAATATATTTAAGTAATTAGGAAAAAACAGAAGAAAAAGAACATCAAACTCATTGTAACACATGAAAAAACCTTAATAACTATATAATATTTTATAATCTGATATATTTCATCAGATTGTAAAGAGATGAAAATGAAAAGAAGTAAAATTAAGAACAGCTTTTTAAGCTAGTAAAATTTGCAATAAGTTGACAATCACCATCCATTTATGATGATGCTAGTCATTCAGTATTCAGGATAATAAGATGTAGAAACAAAGCATTATAGAAATCATCCATCAATTAATTCTGAAGAAGCAAATTTATTGTGTCCTTCACATACTTTTAATTTTTGTGAGAAAAGATGTTTGGGGTAAAAGTTTCCCAAGTATTATTAGTGCAGAAGGAATATTTTAAAATTTTCCTTTAACAGTTTTGAAACATTTCTAAGGCAAACTGAGCATCAAATGCTAATTTTGTTTTAGATATTTGTGGAACTATTTTTTATCTGCCTTTCTCTCTCTTTAATTACACTCATTAGGATTTAGCAGGTACAGTCAAGGACAATAACGGTTAGACATACATATTCCAGTGGTGCGATCTGGTCTTTCAATAAGTCATCCAATTCTATTTCTTTAGATAACTATGTCACTCAAATTGCATTCCCACTTTAAAATACCACGCTTTCTTTTAGTAGAAGATGAACAGAAAGAACTTAGATTTTGTAACTGTATGGACTGTGCAATTCGAGAAGTTAAAATCTTTGATCAGTGACAGCAGACAGATCAGTATTCCAAGAAAAATGATAAACGCAGACCATGTGCATTAGTTCTACATGAATTCTGAATTGATTCAGGTATATATGGATAATTTGGAGTCCGATTTAAAGAATATGACTTTTTTTAAAATATAACTTTTACTAAAGTGATATCTTAAAAATATAACTTTATGGGTTTTTAAAATGAAGACAAAGACTAATATAAAGTAAGAAAAAAAGAAAAAAGAAATCAAAGAGAAAACTAAAAATAAAAGAAACAAAAAAATGAAAAGATAGGGGAAAAAAGATAAATGATACAAAGAAATATCTTTAAATCTTCTTAGTAGTAGTTCTAAAAATAATTATAAATTTAACTCTTACTCCATGTTTACAAAATAACCCTCTTATTTCTATAATTTATTATATATAATAATCAAAATCATAAATCATAAGTGTAAGGGACGCATAAAAGGACATAAGGGAGTTCCAATCAACAATAAACAAAGATATTGTCTAAGATGATGATGATGGTGGATAATAATAATAATAATAATAATAATAATAATAATAATAATAATAATAATAATAATAATGTTGGAAGAGACCTTGGAGGTCATCTAGTCCAACCCACTGCTCAGGCAGGAAACTCTATACCATTTCGGACAAATGGCTGTCCAGTCTATTCTTAAAAACTTCCAGTGTTGGAGCATTCACAGCTTCTGGAGGCTTATAATAATAAGCTAATTTAGTATCTCAGCAAGTTATTCATGCACAGTGAGTATGACCAAATTTTTCCATCTTTGTGCATATAACAATTAGCTGCAGTTATTGTATACAAAATAAACTACAGTGAGATTTTTTTCAACTGCTTGTCCATTAATTCCAAAAGAAAAATCTCTGCTCTCAATTGTATATTAATCTTGAAAATTCTCTGAGTTAGCGGATGTATCTG
This sequence comes from Vipera ursinii, assembly GCF_947247035.1. Lineage (NCBI taxonomy): Eukaryota > Metazoa > Chordata > Lepidosauria > Squamata > Viperidae > Vipera > Vipera ursinii. Next base: position 33,309,448 of record NC_139514.1, on the reverse strand, counting down.
AATCCAGAATTTTCTACTTTTTTACATAGCCACCTAACATGACAAAATGTCCCTTCTTGTGGTCTACATTTCCAACATAAATCTGAAGTGCCTTTATATATTCGACATGACAGCTCTGGTAACATATACCATTTTTTGAAAAAGACTATTTAATATTATAATATAGTGTAAAGTTCAATCCTTTTAGCTGCATATTTACCTTTTGTTCTATTTCTATATTTTAACCAAATTCTTTAGCCTGATTTGTCATAATATTCTTTCACCTGTTTTTGTTTCAACTGTTTATAGAGATTTTATTCATTTTAGCAAGTATACATTTATCATTTGTATGTAATTCTGTTTTCAAACTCTTACAATGTTCAAAAATCATAAATTATTTTGTCTATTTTAAATCTTTCTAATAGTTATAAGTAAGAAAACCATTGACAGCTATGTCCCTCATCCAATAGTTCTTGTCCTCAAAACTGTTTTCAGGCGGAACAATTAACTTTAATTTTATTGTACCAGAATTATCATGCTACCCAAATCTCAGGTGATGCCTACTCTTTCATTGAAATCAAACAGAGCATGCTACAAAATGTAACCTCAAATCAAGTAAACCCAATCCTCCTATTTATATGCATCTTGTAATATGTTATATTTAGTTCACAGTTTTTTCTCCTGCCACACACTTTGTATATATTCTTCTGACATTGTTTAAATGATGCATCAGTTGTCAAAACAAATACACCATTCTGAAACAAAAAATATCATTCTAGGCAAGACATTCATTTTTATCACAGAAATTTTCTCCAGTAACGACAGCTATAGTTTCTGCCATCTTACAATATCCCAACATACTATAGTTATTTTGAAATAACATACAATTCATATTTGTTATAGTGACAATATGATATATTATCTTCTTCTCAGTCTTAAAAACTGTTTGATTTATTACCTCAGTTTAATCTTCTATTTTCTTGTTTGTGTGTTCAAATTCTGGTTATTAATCTTGAAACATGCTAATGCACTAAATTCTTTTCATTTGTGCATTAGTATTTCAATTTCCTTTAATGGATCTTTCAGATCAAAACCAAGTCCTCTCTCTGCGGTTACTGAAGCAATCTTCCCCTTCCCTCCATTTTTGGTGCTTTTCTGGTGCTTTTCATTATAATCCAAAATCAAAGAGTCTCAACCAAGGGAAAAATAAAAGGCAGGTTTCCCTCGCTACCCTCCACTTGGTCTTTCTTTGACCTTAAGACTTGCATCTCATGTGGCACTCTGTAATTAAAGTCAACATCATAGTCTAGTTCATATTATCTTTTATTTTGTGAAATCCACCAATTGTCTGCACTCTTTAATAGTAAAGGTCCAATTAGTTTGTCTAATTTCATTCCCATTTGTTTGAAAGCAATTTCCTCAAAAATAATCTTTCAAAATAACTGTCCTCTTTATCTGTTTTAAACTTTTTTATATTGACTCCTTGTTATTTGTCAAGGACTCATTTCTATGGATTCCAAAAACAGTATATAAATCACAATATTCATTTAAAATTTTATAGATTGTAAGCTTTCCTAAAATTACTGGCTTTCCAGAGACGGTAATATGATTTATCCATCTATGAGGTAAACATTCAAATTTTACTGCTTTTTTTCCCCAAGAACAGCAATTTAGTAGGTAGCATCAAAATAACTTAGGAACTTCTACTGCTGAGCAAGATTACTCTAGCTGCCAGGAATAAAAATATAAAAATTCCTTGTTCCATTCCATTATCTGCCTTGAAAATTCTGAAACACATTCAAGTTTTAGTATAATTTTTATTTCTTTGAATATTTTCTTACATTTCATTTGTTTATCATGTATATTCTCTTCTGTTGACAATCTCTCTGGCATTTTGATGAGTAGTGGATGAAATATTTGTGATATTCCTATTGAAATTAAGTGCCAAATCTATAATACCACCACTGCAGCTCTTATTTGGAAATTTAAAAAATGCCTGCTTTCTGTAATTTTTACTTCTTTTAGTAGAGGTTTCTTACTTGCCAGTGGCGTAGCGTGGGTTGTCAGCACCCGGGGCAAGGCAAGTAATTTGCGCCCCCTAACCGCACCGCACGCCTGGCACCCCCCCTCCACAGTGGGCGGTGACCCGGCGGCTCGGATCGGATTCGCACAGCCAGCACTGCAGTGAGAGAGAGTGAGTGAGCCAGGCAGGGGCAGAGAGCTGCGAGTGTGAGCGCCCCCCCAGATGTTGCACCTGGTGCAGCCGGGCCCCCCTGCACCCCCCATGCTACGCCACTGTTACTTGCTGCTCCAATAACATATACTATACATATCTGAGATTGCTTTTTCAGTTGGGTCAGGTAATTAATTATTAATTTCTCAAAATTTGTTCAGCATGAAATCTCTCACATACTTATTCTTAATCATTATTATTATAATTTTGAGCCATGTTGAATTGACAACTTACTTATTACTCAGTCTCTTTTTTATTTCATGCAACATTGTTTGAGATCCCAAAGAAAAAAGAAAAGATCTATATACACTTTAGAAGGGAAAAGTAAAACGCAGGGAACTTGATAATTTTCGTTAGACTTAACTAATTTGAAGTTAGTTCAAATTGTTCAAAGACATCAATGTGTCTTGCTTTATCTAAACTAGTTATAGGCACTCTCCCCCACCCTCAAACCAGTGGCGTAGCGTGGGTTGTCAGCACCCGGGGCAAGGCAACCGGAAGCGGAAATAGAGGGGCGGGCGGGCGGTGACATCATGGCACTGCTGAAAAGACGCGCCCCGCAGCGGCGTAGACTTTCCAAGAAGAGTCGCGTGCATGCGGGATGCTTCCGGGTCCCTCTCGAGGGCGGCTGGGCGGGGCTCCGACCTGCAAGAGCCGCTGCATTCAAGCTCGCACGTGAGCCCCGCTAAATAAAGCCACGCATGCGCACAAAGCTAGGCCGGCCGGCCAGCGGGTCCGTCTTCGCTCGGCCAAACCTGCCAGGGTGCCTGCGGGGCGCTTGCGGTTGGCCTGAGCCTGGGCGGAGAGTTGGCCGCTTCTATTTATTTTATTCAGTTTATGTGGCCGCCCATCTCACCTGCCGGACTCATTTCGCTTTGCAAGAAAGAGCAGCTCGAGAGCGGAGCCAAGCCAACTCTGTGCAGCCCTTGGGGCTCCCTGAGCAGCTCAGTGCGAGCGCACCCCCCAGATGTTGCACCCGGTGCGGCCGGCCCCCCCTGCACCCCCCACGCTACGCCACTGCCTCAAACACAATTATATATCAAGTATGTTATAATAAATATGTTAATACAGTTAAAGTAATGAAGAGGTTACAATCATTAGAGTGAGAGATTTGTATTTTGAGGCTAAAACAATGTTATATATAACTTCTTTAGGGATTGGTGTAATTATGACAATAAAATACCCTGTTGGTCAGCCTTTTGTTTAATATGTGTAAGGATTTCATGTGCATTTTCACACTTCCAGGGAGAAAATCATGAAAAATGGAGCAAAACGTCCATGTTCAGTCACAGTTTTCTTCCATACAGTATTAACCTTGTGAACTCTAAAGCTTCCTCCTTCCGTTATGTATTCAAGATAGACAGTGATTAATATTTATATGTTACTTATATGTAAGGGTGTAGCTCTATATATATGTTGTATATATATGTTTAAATGTGTGTTATGTATGTGTATTCTTTGAGAGCAAGCAACTAAATTTCATTTTTTAATGTGTGCCATTGTGCCCAGAGTAAAAAATAACAATAAAGGTTATCTATCTATCTATCTATCTATCTATCTATCTATCTATCTATCTATCTATCTATCTATCTATCTATCATACTCATCAAATTTGCAGATGACGCCAAACTGACAGGAGAAGCCAACACCCAAGAAGACAAACTCAGGATCCCAAAAAATCTTGACAAACTTGAACAATGAGCCCTATCCATCAAAATGAGTTTCAATGTGGTTAAAAGGAAAGTCTTACATCTAGGCAGAAAAAAAACAAAGGCACAAATACAGATTGGGTGACACCTGGCTCAAAAACAGTAATTGTGAGAGGGACCTTGGAGTCCTAGTGGATGATCACTTGACTATGAGCCAGCAATGTGCAGCAGCAACCAAAAAAGTTAATACAATCCTGGGTTGTATAAATAGAGGCATAGAATCAAGATCATGCAAAAAATTAGTACTGCTTTATAAAACCCTAGTAAGACCATACTGGAATACTGCAGCCAGAGGGAAGGATGAGAAACAATGGTTGGAAACTGAACAAAGAGAGAAGCAACCTGGAATTAACTTTCTGACAGTGAGGACAATCAACCAGTGAAACAGCTTACCCCCAGAAATCGTGAGTGCTCCATCACTGGAGATTTTTAAGAAGAGACTAGTCCACAGGGCTGCAACCCGTGGCTCCAGAGCCGCATGCGGCTCTTTCAGCCATCTCCTGCAGCTCCCAGTTGTCTGCCATTTGCAGTCCAAAAAAAAAAAAGTGGGACTAAAAAGGTTCAACCAATCAATTCAAATATGCAGGGTAGGTGCATATCTCACCTTGGCTCCACTCTTCAGTCAAACCCTGTTCTGCACATGCACACATGTACACGCATGTGCACACATTTTTTGTGGCTCCCAGTTTTTCCTTTTGTGAGGGAACCGGTTCCGAGTGGCTCTTTCACTGTTTCAGGTTGCTGACCCCTGGACTAGTCATTCACCTGTCTGAGACAATATATGTTCTCCTGCTTGAGCAGGGCACTGGACTAGAAGACCTCCGAGGTCCCTTCCAGCTTCTATTCTATTCTATTCTATTCTATTCTATTCTATTCTATTCTATTCTATTCTATTCTATTCTATTCTATTCTATTCTATTCTATTCTATTCTATTATCTGAAATCTAAGAATTCTTTGCACTGTGCTGTAAATTCATAATATTATTATGACACTAATACTTGCAATCAGCAGCACCTCTTGCAGCTCCTCAGCACTCGAAGCTGAAAAGAGGTTGGATATTTCTTGAGAAAGTGATCTGGAGCATGTCTCCAAATCTGCAATGAAATACTTAGAAAGATAAAGATTTTGGAAGGTCTTTCATAGTCTCCAGATAGAATACTATTTAAAATCTGTCAAAAGATTTCAAATGTGCAGTGCATGCAAGGAGCCCTATAAATAGTTTGGAGACAAAAATGTGAAGAAAAAAAAGAGAATATAGAAATATTCAGATGACAGCAGGAAACATTGGGATGCTATTATTTTTCACAAACAAGTTCTTATAATGCTAACTGAAAGGATCTGATATTTTTACATTCATCTTTCATATTCACTTCTACAAAAGAAAAGGTTTTAGAAAGCTTAATAGCTATGCAAACTCAGCAAACAAAGCACAGCAAGAATTGCTGAGTGCATTTAATAATTACTGAAAGCTCATAAATGTTAGCCTTTAAATAATTCCTGTTTAGATACCTTCTGTATGATGAGTCAGCAATCATGTTGTTTGTCATGATAGTCAGAAAAAAAGAAATACCAGTATTATGATTGGCTGAGTGAAATTTTCCTTAGTTATTTAAAGATTCAAAGAGACATAGATGCACTATGAAAATCATACAGTAAATATTGATGGGAAATCAAACTTTAATAAAGATATTGATTTATGAATTGATATTATTGATCTCTATAATATTAATAAAACATGATGAAGATGTTTATATTTAATTTTGCACAGTGCTTTTTTTGTAAAAGAAAAAAGTGCCGGAACTCACACATGTCATACAACCTGTCTTGCCTACCCTACAAGGTTCCATCCAAAAAAGGTGCCAGAACTCCGTTCTGAGCATTCTATGACAAAAAAGCCCTGATTTTGCATATATCAATAGTACTAAGAATTGTAAGTGTTCTTAAGGGGAAAAGGGGAAAAATATGGGGAAGAAAGGAAGATCAAGGAAAAAAATACTGAAGTGTACAGTATTGAATAGATCTATATTGAAGAAGTTAATGTTAAATATGCAAACCCAGACATGTGGTTTACTAAGCTCTAAAGATTGTAATTTTTAGAAATCAATACAATTTATATATATAGTAATAACTGTGAGAGAGATCTTGGAGTCGTAGTGGACAATCACTTCAATATGAGCCAGCAGTGTGCTGCAGCTGCCAAAAAAGCCAACACAGTACTAGGCTGCATTAACAGAGGTATAGAATCAAGATCACATGAAGTATTAATACCACTTTACAATGCCTTGGTAAGGCCACACATGGAATACTGCATCCAGTTTTGGTCACCACGATGTAAAAAAGATGTTGAGACTCTAGAAAGAGTACAGACAAGAACAACAAAGATGATTAGGGGCCTGGAGGCTAAAACATATAAGCAATGGCTGCTGCAATTGGATATGTCTAGTTTAATGAAGAGAAGGATGAGGGGGGACATGATAGCAGTGTTCCAATATCTCAGGAGCTGCCACAAAGGAGAGGGCGTCAAGCTGTTCTCCAAAGCACCTGAAGGCAGGACAAGAAGCAATGGATGGAAACTAACCAAAGAGAGAAGCAACCTAGAACTAAAGAGAAATTTCCTGACAGTTAGAACAATTAATCAGTGGAACAACCTGCCTACAGAAGTTGTGAATGCTCCAACACTGGAAGATTCTGCCTATACCAGGTGCTTGGAAAGAAATGAACAGGTAGACAGAGATGCCAAATCCAGTCTAAATATTTGCCTAACTGTAGAAACAACAATAATAATATTAAGAAAGCAGACTTCTGGTTTGCCATTGCAGTGCCTGCGGATGCTGGGGGAACCCTGGAAAGGGTCAAAAGTTGCCCTGTAGGGGTGATGAGCAAGGAGGGACCCCCACTTGATAGTGGGAGGGCAGCAGCCCTTCTGCTTGATCCAGGGCATCTCTCCAAACCAGTGAAGATCAGCCATAGCAATATGGTTTGTCACTAAGCTTCTGACAGCCCAAGTCAAAATTACTACCAAGCACCTTTAAAGCAACATGGATGAAACTGGATAAGATCTTATCTTCTCTTTAAGACCTTAAATATCTTTCCTGCAAAAGCTGCCCAAAGTATTTTTTTCCCCTGTGACGAGAGAGGGAAGGGAATTCCTATCTCACCTTCTAAGAACAGCAGCGACTAACTACCCAGGGGAAATTGAGCAATTATAAGAACAACTTTAATCTAATTGGATGCATGTACTTTTAAAATTTGGGGACTAAATTTTTCCTATTCTTACTGGAAACATTGGTTTTTATCTAAAAAGAAAAGAAATAAACCTTTGAAAACTATTATAAAAATTCAGGACCTAACAAGTTTTAAGTATGATATTACAACAGGTTATTGACTAAAAGAGTCTTGGCTTGAAGCCCAGAATCTAATAAAAACTTTCGTGACCTTGACAGATATCAGCTGTGAAAAACTCAGCTGTAAAGAAGCAACTGTAGGGCAGTATATCTGGCCTATTTGAAATATGAAGATAAACCTTTACTGACTTTCAGAGTTATATGTGGGAAATTGTTTTCCTATTTCTTTACATGAGAAGTATCTGTTATTACATGATGGAATACTTTAGGATATAAATTCTTACTTGTCAAACAATTTCCACTATAAAGACTATCTACAGCACATGAAATAGATGTCCCATACCTAGTGATAAAAAACAAAAAAACCCCTATTTTTAACGTTTGATTTTAAAATCTTCAACTTAATTCATTATCAAGAGAATATGGATGAAGATCAGGAAAAAATCCTTTTAATGTTTAAATCAATACACAAAACCATTCTTTCAGCATGTAACAACCAAAGAACTAACAATGCAGAAAGTAACAGGAGAAATGAAACAACTAAATACTAAGACAGAGGACTCAACTGACCAACAGATCCAGCCAACAGGAAAATTAGAAAAGAGAGTGACAACATTGAAAATGGAAAAGACTTTTTACATAAATCAGAAGAAATTTGAGGAAAAGGAAGAAGAACAGATTGAATGGAAGATAAACTTATCAGAACAATTGTGGGAAATTGGAGTAATAGGGAAGTGATTAAATGAAAACTGTAATTAAATGGTCTTTCTTATTTCAAATAATACATTTAATTTAATTTAATTTAATTTAATTTATTGAGATTTCTATACCGCCCTTCTCCCAAAGGGACTCAGGGCGGTTCACAGGGCATAAATATAAAATGACAATACAAAAATTAAAAGACAATTAAATCAATGCCCAAGTTAAAACAAGAATAATAAAACAAACCTATAAAAACCCATATACCCCCATCAGGCCAGACCCGCTAGTTCAAATAAATGGGTCTTCAACCCGCGACGGAAGGATCGGAGGTCTGATGCCATCCGGAGCTCAGCCGGCAGTTGGTTCCATAATGCCGGAGCACCCACAGAGAAGGCCCTCCCCCTGGGGGCCACCAGTCGACATTCCTTGACAGGAGGCACCCTGAGGAGGCCCTCTCTGTGGGCGCACACAGGGCGGAGGGGAGTTGACGCCGGCAGCAGGTGGTCCTCAAGGTATCGCGGACCCATGCCATGTAGGGACTTAAAGATCATAACCAAAACCTTGAACCTTACCCGGAAGACAACTGGTAACCAATGCAGCTCACGGAGCAAAGGTGTAACATGGGAGTACCGGGAAACTCCCAAGACAACTCTCGCGGCCGCATTCTGTACCAGTTGGAGCCTCCGAGTAGTCTTCAAGGGAAGCCCCATGTAGAGAGCGTTACAGTAGTCTAGGCGAGAGGTCACGAGCGCATGAGTGACCGTACATAAGGCCTCCCGGTCCAGATAGGGCCGCAACTGGCCTATAATAATAGAGGGAGAACTGTTTGAGGATTCAAAAGTACTAACATGGAAGGTTAGTTGGCAAAGGAAAAAAAACCCAGAGTAAGGCTGAAAGAAACTAGAGTTTTGATTTATTAGAGGGGATTTTATATTACTGATTAGAGGGTTGAATATGGTGAAAAATAGATAACTTTTAGAAAATAGAATAAGATTATATGTAAATAGATAAGATGTGTATTTAGAATATTAGATTTTGTTATAAAAAGGGGGAAATGTAGAAGTTGAGATGAGGGATACTCTGGTCACCTAAAGCTTGGAAATTATAATACCAAATGTTAAGTTGAATATTGAGGGGAAATTAAAGCCTGGGGGGGGAAAACAATAACAGGACATTGATTGTATATATGGATTGAATGCAAACACAATTAAGATACATATAAGGTAAAAATTATTGATAAATGTAATAAAGATGGTTTACTTAGTTGATAACAATAAGAACTATATTAGCTCAATTTGAGATAGTAAATATTAAGGGAAAAAGAGAGGAAATATCTGATGTTGTAACTTGAGATTTGTGCTAAATATTTATGTATGTTATTGAATTATTGATTACCCAGTCACCACATTGCTTTTTAAATGTTTAATTGTAAAATTAGAAAACTAATAAAATATTATAAAAAATAATAATACTAAGAAAGCAAAGATAGTACAATGGTAACAAGTACCTTGGGTCCAATTCCAAAACATCTGGAGAACCACTTGAATACCATCAACACTGACAAAATCACTCTCAGTCAATTGCGAAAGGCAGCTTTACTGTATGTGAAACAGCTTAAATTCTGTAACAATATATTTAATATTATTAAACAACGGCATTTGGCTACCCCAGGCTTTTCAGCAAAAATGCCATAACCAGTTTAAATATGTGGCTGACACTGTGACCAACCATTATAATTAAAAGAATTTTAGCTATCAGAATTTATTCAAAAGCAATAAATTAGTGCATGTATCAGAAAAAGATGAATCCAGTCACTTTGCACCCCCTCCACAAAAACAATAGGTCAGTGCTAATGATTAATTAACATATCTTCTTGGGCCAAATAATGTGCTCAGGAGATTCTGTTGTATTGTAGACTAATTGGACATATAGATACAGTATGTCTGGGCAAAGTAAACTCGTGTATCAAAATATTGCTTAGGAATCCATAACCTGGCACCACTTGTAGGGATTGATGCAATAGTATGGTCACAAAGATAGCTAGGCTCCCATAAAACCTTCATATATACATTGTTTGCAATTTAACACATTTGTATTTTATATTTTCTACAAATCTGGGTGAAAAAAAGCTGTAAACCATAATTGTATTTAAACATTAAGACAGTCACCAGAACATCAAGACAGTTACCAGAAAGCAGAGTTTAGTTGTTGTTGTTTTAACACTATGGACTATTTAAAGGAGGTGAATAAATCTGAATAAGGACAGGTTTGAGAAAATTACAATCTGCTTCCTTTAGCAGAAGAGAGAGCTCAATTAACTTGTTAAATTATTCATAGTGAAATTTGCTAAACTCTAGCACCATTTCCATTTCCATTTAATTTTTGGCAACACTGCTGAGCCTACTAACAGGGTACCAATTAGTGCCAAAGAGAGGTGATTAATGTCTTAAGGAAAACAAATCACCCACTGCAGCTCTTGGTTTGCACTGTATGCTAAAATGTTGAAAGAGATATGTCTAATTTAATCCAAATTGTGATATCAGTTGAAGGATGTGTAAAATTTATGATGGAAATATGAAATATTTTAAGAAAAAATAAATACATTGGCATAATATCTAAGTGCTGTGATTTAATTCTGATTTTTTATTTTGCAGAAAAAATAAAATTTCTCAGCAGTCATTTTTAGGATAAAATATAATTAAATATAAATCAGTTTTCAACAGATATATATCTATTCCAAACATGTCAAACTCGCGACATCACATGACATTGCACAATGTCTCAGGACTGTTTTGCCATTGCTGGCAAAGGGGTGGGTGCGGCTTCCGCCTGATGTGTCTGGCCCACAGGCCGGCAGTTTGACAACCCTAATCTATTCTGTTAGCATTTTTAAAGATAGGAATGAGATAAGATTCAATTAACTAGTGATTGCAACTCTAGTGTCTGAGATTTCTGTCCTCTACTGTTGCAGCTTGTTTCACCCACAATTACTTATGTGTGTGTATGGGAGGAGCTTTTTCATCCTTTGGATTTAAGGCAGAAAACTGAAATGATTCAGTTTGCCCTCTGGATTGCCATTCCTTATGAGCAAATGATGGAAATCAAGATGAGTTGAGCAATAGGGAGGCAGGGTATTCCACCATGTTTGCATCTGTGATGCAGTCTAAATTTATGGACGCTAGAACTGATCTTCCTCATTTCCAATACACTTTGCATTGTAATTTCTTCTTCAGTTAAAGAGAGTTTTTTTTAGATATAAAGGAGGAAGAGGAAGAGGAGGAGGAGGAGGAGGAGGAGAGAAATGCTTCTCTTAACTGCTCATTAAGGACCTTAAAATATTTAAAAGGAAAAATTTGCTCTTATTTGTGAAACAGTGAAGGTTATTTTTTACGACAGTAAAATATTTTTAATGAATTTGTCCTGTGATATCACAGTCTGAAATTTTGGAAATTTTGAAAGAACTTTTTTAAAATTCTACTTGTATAGCTCAATTATGACTAATAGACAAAAAAAGATTTTATAAACGTTTATCCAGCAAACAGGGCAGGTACAGACCTCAACAGATAGTTAAATATAGTTAATAAAAATAATTGCAACCAGCTGGCCTATAACTTGCACAAACAAAAAAGAGGGCTGAGAAAATATTTACAAATCTCTCATCCTGGACATAAACTCAGGATGCCGCTATAGGACATTGCATGCCAAAACAACTAGACACAGGCACAGATTTTTCCCCTCGTGCCATCACTCTGCTGAATACCTAATTCTCATAGCATTATCTTATGCCTAAAGATATTTACCCATGTAGTAGGGTTGTGTTACTATTATCATTCTCATATTTCCTTTTACCTTCTACCATTGATATCTTATAATTATATTACTTTGTGGTTTGTATGCACACTGATAGCTTACCCACCAGAGACAAATTCCTTGTATGTCCAATCACACATGGACAATAAAGAATATTATATTCCATTCCATTCCATTCCATTCCATTCCATTCCATTCCATTCCATTCCATTCCATTCCATAATAGAATTGATTTGAAGTAGGAATCATTATTTGAGAAACTGTAAAATAAGTATCACTTCCCAAAAAATTAGTGTAAAATATTATCAGTTTAAAGAAATATTATTTTCTATGCAGTAAATAAAAACTTTCAGATTTCTAAAGAATTTTCTTCTCTGCAGAGATGTATATTTGAAAAGCAACTAAGGAATCTGCATATAAAGCCTTTGTGAAGCTTCAAATGGGTAAGTGATTCAGTGAATTTCAATTAAATTATTCTTTGGAAGCAAATTCCCCAATCAAAATGGCAACCTCCTTCAAACAAATCAAATCAGGTAGATTTGAAGCATTTTGGACCTCTGATAACTTCTTTGATGCTTCTGGAATTTTAACAGAGAACAACCAATGTTTCATGTATGGTTTCAGATATGAAGAACATTAGCAGGAGTGTTAAGTGCTATGATCAGTTCACTGACTTGAACAATGGACTCTACAACACAAAGATGGATAATATGGTTATTATGTCTTTTTTTACTATAATTTGACGTGGTAAGCTTGACATGCTCTTGGTTTCAATCATTCTGTTTCTTTAATAGGCCACACTATTAAAGTCATAACTTTCATGGCTGGCAATCACCTGCTTGACAGGATCCTTGAAAATTAATTTTCGCACATGACCTGGAATTAGTGTAGTTGTCCAAATCAGGACAACTTGCCTGAGTCAGAAGTGAATTTGTCCATCTTTCAATTATCACAGGTATTAGGCATAGAATAAATACTTTATAAGCTCAGTTAATGGAGAGTTATTTGGATAATGAATTTCATTGGATTCTCATCATATTTCTGTAGCAAAGGGGCCAAAATTTATCAGTTGGCTCTAGAGATGGCCACTCAGCTGTTAATGTATTGGCTTCTGTTGAAAAAAACCAACCTGGTAAAGGTTGATTGTCAATTGCCTGCTGAGCTAGCTGGTTCATAGTCTGACCTATCTGCTCCATGTAAGTCCAGGATCTTCAAACTGATTGACTTCATGAAGTTTCAAATTGCTCATCCACTTCTGTACTATTTAATTGTACAACAAATAATAGCAATAAATAGTAATAATGTTGACCATGGAGAATGTAATTGCTTTCCCAAAACAGTTCTGCCAAGAATGTTTATGTGTTGGTGTGAATGTGGACCACTTGAAATCGGTTGTTCTGAACAAGGAATGATTAATGTTTTACACATTACCCCTGTTAATTAAGCAGGAAAGGGGCCAAGGTGAAAGTGGCAATTAACTAGAAATGCTAACAGTCAGTTTTCCTTTAATTAGGGAAGGGCAATGGTTAGGTCAGGATCTTGTCAAATCTGTTGGTTTTAAAAAGACAGAAATTATTATTTTGGATGCTTTCATAGCTGTTGGAATATTTACTTTCTGTGCATTTTCTATTTAGGTTGGAGATCATAACTTTGCTAAATATTATTTTAGCAAATATAGGTAGGCCTTTTTAGACTTGAGGCAATTCCCACAGGTTTGCTTCGCTCTGGGGAATAAAAACAATTACTAAAATTAAGCCAGGGAGTTGTGCATCTGAAGTAATGCAAACTTCTAAAAATACTATTAGATTAGAACACATTCACAACTAACTTGTAAACTATTTTTTCCTAATTCTAGTAAAGTAAGCCAATGAGGGCCAATTAATATATAATTTGTAGCCACACAATCTGAGATATAATAATTATAACAACAACAACAACAACAACAACAACAAAGTTGGAAGGGACCTTGGAGGTCATCTAGTCCAACCCCCTGCTCACGCAGGGAACCCAAAATCATTTCAGACAAATGGCTGTCCAGTCTCTTCTTAAAAACTTCCAGTGTTGGAGCATTCACAGCTTCTGGAGGCAGTAGTGAAGGGGTTGGCTGGACACTGTATCTTATTCACTTCTCTGCTTCAGAACTACTATTGTTTAGTTTAAGCACTATCTCTGTCATGGTCCTTATTGCTAGATTTACTTTCTTTTTACTTGTATAGAACATGGATTATTCTTTGTATAGTATGATGTGCCTATCATTTAAAAGGTTTACTGTCTGCCATGCCATAATTAGCAACTTTGGATTATACTTCTTTGAAAGTTAACACAAAGAAGTTAATCTTTGAATTCAGACCTTTGCTATTCCGGTAACTTTAAAAGAATTTCTCATCAAGTGGCTAAAAGATACAAAAAAAATAAGGCAGTTTTCATCTGCAAAACTTTGTCACTGACAAGCATTCTTCTAAGAGTCATCAATAAACCATCAACATTATTTTAGTGCTTTTTACTGTACTGAACTTACTGTAACAACACATTTCCTAATTTTTCCACTTTCAGTCTCTGGAAGATATTAAGTACATATTTACAATTTATGAATGTATTATTGTTGTTGTTAGTTGTGAAGTCATGTCCGATCCATTGCGACCCCATGGACAACATTCCTCCAGGCCTTCCTGTCCTCTACCATCTTCTGGACTCCATTTAGGCTCATGACTACTGCTTCAGTGACTCCATCCAGCTACCTCATTCTCTGTCGTCACCTTCTTCTCTTGCCCTCAACCTTTCCCACCATTAGGCTCTTCTCGAGTGAGTCCTTCCTTTTCATTAGGTGGCCAAAGTATTTGAATTTCCACTTCAGGATCTGGCCTTCTAAAGAGCAGTCAGGGTTGATCTCCTCTAGGACTGATCGGTTTGATCGTCTTGCAGTCCAAGGGACTCGCAGGAGTCTTCTCCAGCACCATAGTTCAAAGGCTTCAATTCTTTGGCGCTCAGCCTTTCTTATGGTCCACCTTTCAAAGCCATACATTGCAACTGGGAAGACCATAGCCTTGTCTATACACACTTTTGTTGACAGGGTGATGTCTCTACTTTTTAGTGTGCTGTCTAGATTTGTCATTGCTTTCCTCCCCAGGAGCAAGTGTCTTTTAATTTCTTGGCTGCAGTCCCCATTTGCAGTGATCTTGGAGCCCAGGAAAATAAAATCTGTCACTACCTCCATTTCTTCCCCATCTATTTGCCAGGAATTAAGAGGGCTCGATGCCATGATCTTGGTTTTCTTAATGTTTAGTTTCAACCCAACTTTTGCACTCTCCTTCTTCACTCACAACAAGAGACTCTTTAGTTCCTCTTCACTTTCTGCCATTAGAGTGGTATCATCTGCATATCTTAGGTTGTTGATATTTCTCCTGGCAATCTTCATTCCAACTTTTGATTCATCTAGCCCTGTCTTTCTCATGATGTGTTCTGCATATAAGTTAAACAGGCAGGGCGACAGTATACAGTCTTGCCAGACTCCTTTCCCAATTTTGAACCAATCAGTGCTTCCATGTCCAGTTCTCACTGTTGCTTCTTGAGCCGCATATAGATTTCTCAAGAGATAAATAAGATGGTCTGAAACTCCCATCTCTTTAAGAACTTGCCACAGTTTGGTGTGATCCACACAATCAAATGCTTTAGCATAGTCAATGAAGCAGAAATAGATGTTTTTCTGGAACTCCCTAGCTTTCTCCATGATCCAGCGTATGTTGGCAATTTGATCTCTAGTTCCTCTGCTTCTTTGAAATCCTGCCTGTACTTTTGGTAGTTCTCGATCCACATACTGCTGGAGTCTAGCTTGTATGATTTTAAGCATAACTTTACTAGCATGTAAAATGAGTGCAATGGTGCGATAGTTTGAACTTTCTTTGGCACTGCCTTTCTTTGGAATTGGAATGTAAAGTGATCTTTTCCAATCCTGTGGCCACTGTTGAGTGTAACACTTTTACTACATTGTCTTTTAAGATTTTGAATAGCTCAGCTAGAATACTGTCACCTCCACTAGCTTTGTTGTTGCTCAGCTTTCCTAAGGCCCACTTCACTTCACATTCTAGGATGTCTGGCTCGAGGTCAGTGACCACCTCATCGTGGTTATCAGGGACGTTAAGCTCGTTCTTGTATAGTTCTTCTGTGTAATTTTGCCACCTCTTCTTAATCTCTTCTGCCTTTGTTAGGTCCCTGCCATTTTGGTCCTTAACTATGCCCATTTTTGCATGAAATGTTCCCTTGATCTCTCCAATTTTCTTGAAGAGATCTCTAGTCCTCCCTATTCTATTGTTTTCTTCTATTTCTTTGCACTGTTCATTTAAGAAGGCATTCTTATCTCTTCTAGCTATTCTCTGGAATTCTGCATTCAATTGCTTGTATCTTTCTTTTTCTCCCTTGCCTTTCACTTCCCTCCTTTCCTCAGCTATTTGCATAGCTTCCTCAGACAGCCATTTTGCTTTCTTGCATTTCTTTTTCTTTGGGATGGTTTTAGTTGCTACTTCTTGTACAATGTTGCAAACCTCCATCCATAGTTCTTCAGGCACTCTGTCTATCAGATCTAATTCCTTAAATCTATTTGTCACCTCTACTGTATATTTGTCAGGGATATGATTTAGTTCATACCTGAGTGGCCTAGTGCTTTCCCCTACTTTCTTCAGTTTAAGCCTAAATTTTGCAATGAGAAGCTCATGGTCTGAGCCGCACTCAGCTCCTGGTCTTGTTTTTTCTGACTGTATAGAGATTTTCCATCTTTGACTGCACAGCACTTAGTAAATCTGATTTCTGTGTTGACCGTCTGGTGATGTCCATATGTAAAGCCATCTCTTGGGTTTTTGGAAAAGAGTGTTTGCTATGACCATCGTATTCTCTTGACAAAATTTCTATCAGTTTGTGCCCTGCTTCCTTTTGTCCTCCAAGGCCAAACTTGCCTGTTATTCCAGTTATCTTTTGGCTTCCTACTTTAGCATTCCAATGCCCCATGATGATAATGACATCATTTTTTGATGTTAGTACTATAAGGTGCTGTAGGACTTCATAGAACCGGTGAATTTCATCCTGTTTAGCACTGGTGGTTGGGGCATAGACTTGGACTACTGTGATATTGAATGGTTTGCCTTGGATTCGAACTGAGATCATTCTGTCATTTTGGGAATTGTACCCCAGTATTGCTTTTCCTATTCTTTTATTGACTATGAAGGCTACTCCATTTCTTCTGAGGGATTCTTGCCTGCAGTAGTATACCTGATGGTCATCTGAATTAAATTCACCCATTCCTGTCCATTTTAGTTCGCTGATACCTAAGATGTCAATGTTCAGTGTTGTCATCTCTTGTTTGACCACGTCCAGCTTTCCTTGATTCATGGATCTTACATTCCAGGGTTCTATGGAGAAAAAATCTTTACAGCATCAGACTTTCCTTTCACCACCAGACATATCCACAGCTGAGCATCCTTTCAGCTTTGGCCCAGTCGCTTCATTCTTTCTGGCGCTACTAGTACTAGCCCTCTGCTCTTCCCCAGTAGCATATTGGACGCCTTCCGACCTGAGGGGCTCATCTTCCAGCGTCATATCATTTTGCCTTTTGGTACTGTCCATAGGGTTTTCATGGCAAAGATACTGGAGTGAGTTGCCTGTTCCTTCTCCAGTGGATCACGTTTTGTCAGAACTCTCTGCTATGACCTGTCCATCTTGGGTGGCCCTGCACGGCATAGCTCATAGCTTCATTGAATTATGCAAGTCCCTTCGCCACGACAAGGCAGTAATCCATGAAGGGGTATGAATGTATAAATTAGCTTAATAGTTTTAAAAACAGCCTTTTATATTGGAGTCTTTCATTTCTATGCATCCTATTGCTATTTTTATTTACTAACTTTTTCTTTTAGCTAACCTTGGTTATAAAGTGTGAGAAGAAGGATTCGAATTGTTGTAATTAAGTATGATAAAAAGGAATGTTGCTTTGGCTTTATGTTTTCTTTGAAAGAAATTCCTGAAAGATCTAGGGATTTCTACCAGACTATCTTTAACTTGTTCAAAAATTCCATTCTTGGGCAATTTAAGATAAACCATAACATTAAAAACCAATCAAAACAATACAGCAACCACAGTGTAATTATGTCTGAATCAGAAAATGTTCTTAAAATATCTTTAGGACATATATCACACATAAATACCTCTCTTGAGGTTTTTTTTTTTTTAAAGTGAAGGACTCATTCCAGGAATATAAAGCAGAAAAGCCTGTCAGCCAGTGATTGACAGCAAGCAATTTCTCACTTAAAACAAACCAAATTCTCACCAAATTATGTGTAATTTTGAAACTTCAAGTTTTCAGGATTCAAATCCTCATCGGACTGCTCCTTATGTAACTATTAGACCACTCTCATAAATGACACCTCTCAAGTCAATACTTAGAACTCTTAATCCTCAACAGGTTATCAGCAAAAATGATTTAGCAGAGCTATTGCTGTAATTGTGAGAAACAGACAAAATCAATGTTTAATGCTGCTTGCTCATCCTGACTATCAGTGCTATATTGCTACAGCAATAAAGCATTGGATTTTAAGCATGTAACAATATAGACCTGAATTTAAAACATGTAAGAACAATTCAGACATGAATAAAATATCTGTAAAATGTATTCATTTACTTACTTATTTACAGGACGTATTTGGCTACCTATATCATATGAAGACTACAGGCAGCTCATAACTATCCAGAAAAAGTACCCTTACTTCCAGGCACCAGACCAATCATTCTGTAGCTCAACTTCCATTCTAGCCCAATGTTTGCGGGAAGAGCCATGTCTTCATAGCCCTCTGAAAGGCTAAAAGAGTAGGGGTTGATTGGATTCCAATGAAAGAGTATTCCAAAGCACTGGAAGGGTCACTAAGAAGGCATATCTCTGAGGTCCTGAAAATATTTAAGGGAGAGGACGGGCAGACAACCTCAGGGAGGGATGGTCCCATAAAAAAAATGATCCTGTGCCATGTTAGGTTTTAAAGATGATACCTAGCACCTTGTATTGCAGTCAGAAAGCAACTGGAAACCAGTGCAGCTTAAGCAGCAATAATATTACTCATGGGACACCCAAAAGTACATGTGCCACTATATTTTACACTGTTTAAATTTCTAGATAGGTTTCTAGAACTTTCCCATATAAAGCACAGTGCAGTAATCCAAACTGCAGGTGAGTAAGACATGGGTGAATATTAGTAAGTTCTCCTGGTCCAGGAATAGATGCAACTGGTGCATAACATGGACTCTCATCCATCTATGGCTGTCACCTGCTCAGCCATGACTCCAAGAGTATCCTTAATTGTGCAACAGCTTTTTGTGGGGGAGTCAAAGTTGTGAACTGTCCTTTTGACCTCAGGAGAGGGGCAAAAGCTCGCAACCATCACAACATCCTAGGGTTAAGTCACAGCTGGTTTCTTTCCATTCAGGTCTTACAAATTACAGACAGTGAACCAGCATCTGAACATGATCATCCCACACATACTGAATCCCATGTCAGCAGATGACTTCTCCCAGTGGCTTCATATAGGGGTTAAATTAGAGGGAAGAGAGTCCCAAGTCCTTTAGCACCCCACATAGTAAGGTCCTGGTTACCATGGTCAATGCTATCAAAGCTGCTGAAACATCTATAAGTGTCTGGATGGACACACCATCCTCACCCCAAGCCCTTCAAAGGTCATCCACAAGTGTAGTCAATGCTGTCTCAGGAATATATTCCAGCTCTCATCGTGAGTGAAAAAGAGTCCAAATAATCTGCTTCATCCAAAACTGTCTGTAACTGAGAACTCACCACTCTCTCCACAACCTATCCTAAAAGATTATCCAAAACTGTAGGGTCCAAAGATGGTCTCAAGGCCAGTGAAATTTGTTTATTGTTTGTTTGTTCATTTATTCATTCATTCAATTTCTATGCCACCCATCTCACTGAGGTAACTGTAGGTGGCTTACAGTCATTCAATCAAATACTATATAAAACATTTACAACAACAAATAAAAGACATAATTTAAAATTCAGTTAACCAAGATGGAAGGAGGTGGGGGCCTGTCTAATCCATTAACCACCTCCAAGAGGCTGGTCCCCTATTGGGATCCCAGACTAGCTGTCAGAACCAAGTCTTCAAGCCCTTTCAGAAAGTCAAAATGGTGGGTGTAGGTCCTATATTGGGAGGAACTTTTTCTCCTTCTCCTTCCCTTCCTGCTTGCATCTGGGTTATAGTTGGTGATCCACACTCAACAAGCCTAGAAATTTGGGCTTCATCCTCATGCCAAATGAGAGCATGAAACCAGTACAGCCCCAGTGCACTCATTTTGAAAAAGGTCTAAGCCAGTAGAACTCCCATCTCTCCCCGACATAGTCAAAGTGAAATTTAGGCTAATAGTGTCTGTTCTCTTGGCCTCCAGATGTCACTCCACAACTTGCCTAGTTACCAAACATTTTGCCCAATTTGCATAAGCTTAGACAATATTTCTTTCTATTGTTTTTTTTTTAAAATATTGGCTATAATTGACACTTTTTTTCTTTCTGTAGTTAGACATGAATGTTTTGAAAATTCATGGTGTATTTTCTGTAAAAACAAAAAAGCAAACTGGTTGGCATTTTCTATCCATTTTGGATTTCAATCTGATTTTATCTCTTAACATTATTTATTATTTTTAGGTTATTTAAAAACAAAGTTTTCTAGACCCTTTTATATAGCAAAAATTTAAAAACCCTGCTGCTAAAAGGCAACAATTAGAAAATAAAATGAGGAGAAAAAACCCCCAACATTTCACATCCACTTTAAAAAAAAGTTGTAAATGTCCTCATATTTTGGAAAAAAGTGTTTAATTTAGAAACTTCAAACACTACTTTGCTGAGCAAAGAATTAAATATACATTTTTCTAGACTACAAAATTACCTTTAGATTGTTGTATACTGTATATCAATTTAATTTTACGCAATACGAAAATCAGTTTAAATGAATTTCTATCCATTATAAATTCTGAAAAATATTATTTCCTCTTAAAATGATTCTGCTAATTGATACTAAACAAATAGTTTCGAAAGTCTTACACAAGAAGTTTAATCAAATGATAAGCAAAATCATAATTGTGTGAATGAAAGATGTTTGTAATGAAGGCATATCTCAAAACAAAAGATTTGTTGTGTATTCTGTGTTAAAATTTAACTTTGGATTGTATAAACAGAATACTTTGAGATACAAATGCATATAATTCTTCTTGCTGCCTAAGTACTCAGTCATTTTTATGACAGTTAAGTGGCAATCATATTTAATCAAAGTATTAATACTGAAATATGTTAAATGTGAAAAGAAATGGCAAGACTTGTTCACATCTGCCAAATTCTATGGTTTCTATTGAATGAATGAAGTGGTCAATTACTATTAGTAGCTGTGTGAGATATATATATGTATATGTATATACACACACGCAGACTGATTTTTATAATTTGTCGTTGCAAATTCTAATGTTGCCAGGCTGTCTGCCTTAATTACAGTGAATTGCCATGTGTCTTTCCAATATTCACATATGCCAAACTAATATAAATGGAATCACATCATTTCCCAAGTTCTCATCTGTTGCTAAAGAACTGTGGGCAAAGAATAATTTATCTCAAAAACATCATGAGCCATCTGTCATTGGCATGATCACATAGATTGATAGAGGAAGAAAGACCAGCTAACCAATCTCCAGAGATTTCTTGGTATCAATTGATGCACCCTGACTTGATCAACTAATGTTACACATCTTGAAATTACGACATACCTTAAACCTGAACTGCAAATATAATGAAGTATTAAATAATACTTAATACTACTGTAAATAATAATGCTACATTATTAAGTGACAATAATTAACAATCCAACAGATGAACATTTGTTAGATAACTATGACATATTTTGGGTTGCCACAAATGTTTTGGAAACTGTTGACTCCAGATTACAACCATGCTGAAGACTCTCAAATTGGCTCTTCTTTCTTTCCAGACTCAGAAGACTGAATTCAAATATATGACTCTCCATTCTTTCTCTGAGGTTACCAGTTCTTTTTAAACATCAAAATATTTACCTGTAATTCATGTTATAGCTGTCTATATGCATAGTTCGTACACATTGTACAAAAATATTGAAAAGCATTGTTAAACAAAACATTAGCCTGTATCCAGGGAAAAACCTGTGTTTCCCCTCTTGCTAAAGAAGAGCCACACAATGAAATCTTACTCTACTGAATGTTATATCTTCATTGATATCATGACTGATGATGATGATGATGATGATGATGATGATGATAAAATTACTGATACCTAGGTTGATCACAAGAAACTTGATAATAAATAAATTAGATAATTATATATAATAAAACTGGAAAGCCAGTTTGGGGTAATAATTAAGGTGCTGGACTAGAAACAGGAGACTGTGAGTTCTAGTCCCACCTTGGACATAGAAGTTGGCGGGGTGAACTTGGGCCCCTCTTAGCCTCACAGGATTGTTGTAGGTAGGGAAAATAGGATGAGGAAGCAATATTAGGTTTGTTTGCCACCTTTGATTACTTATAAGGTAATAAAAAGTAATACTGTATTTTATTACTTTTAAATAATGCAGTAATAAGGTACTAGCAAAACACCTCCACAATATTGTACTGAAAATTATATGGAGACATCCATGTGGATGTCTTCAAAAGAGTCTTTATCTTTTTTGAGTCTGCACATTGTCCCTGCATTGTCCAACTGCGTTGTCCTCTTCTTCTCCCAAGCTTTCTAGCTTTTGGACTGTATTTTTCTTATAGCAACATTACAGTTTGGTAATGAACTCAGTTAATAGGCAGAATTTTGAGAAAGTTAAAAGCAAATAAAACTAAAAACATTTCTCTGTCCAAATTTGGAACAAATAATCTATAGTTTTGCTTTTCTACCCATTTTGTTTGTGAGGCAAAAGTTCTGTTGCTTTTTAAATTTTTTTTAATTTTTTTATTCAAATACAAATAATACAAACAATACATATAAGTCTAAATAAAAACAGTATAAAATGCAAATATTACAGTGCACCCACCCCCCTGGAGACCATTTTTATTACCTATATTTCTTCTCATATAACAATATACAATACTGTATATTTCAATTGTGCCGTTATCCCCTCCAAAACAGCACATATTCTTGAGTAGGTTTATTCCCTTTGCCTTCCACCAAGACTGTTTTTATAAAATCCTCCCATATTTCATTATAATTATTTACTTTAATCATCCATTTTTTAAATTTAACTTATGTTGTTAATTTATCATTTATTGCCATATTCCATATTTCATTATACTACTCATTTCTTTGAATAACCCAATTCTGTCTACAATGGCTGCCATTATCACATTTACAATCAATTCCTTTTTTGCTTCATTTATATCTTGTTTTTCCACCAGTAACAGTAATGCAATCCTCGGTGACATATCTAAATTTACCTTCAAAAGTTCTCTAATTTCCCTAAACACCATGTCCCATATCTCTTGTGTGCTATCACAATCCCACCACATATGTTTGTATGTTCCAATCTCTTTCGCACACCTCCAGCAAATATTTGTACATTTAACATTTGATTAATTTACATGGTGTTAGGTAACACCTCCATATCACTTTATATCCATTTTCCTTAACTCTAACTGACATATTCTTATATACACTTCTGTTCCAAATATTTTTTCCAATCTTTATCATTTATTTCTCCTAAATCTGTTTCCCAGATTAATTTTAAATCTTTAGCTTGATCTTCTAGTTCAGTTAATGTTCTGTATATTTTCCCAATTCTTCTTTTACCTATATATTGTTCACTTTCTTTTACATTTTAAATTTTGTTAACTGTCTATCTTTCACCTCGAATTTTTCTTCCATTTAATCCATTTTTCTAATTGTATTAAATTAAACTAATTTATTTTAGTATCTGATAAAACATTATTTAACTGTATTATATTCTTTATCTTGTTCTTTCAGTCTTCCTATTTATATATATGATTTCTTTTTAAATTTACTAATCCACTTTTTCAATTCAGTCTTAGGGAATTTCTCCATTTCCACCACTGGTGTTAAAGGAGAAATTAACCAATATCTCCATTTATTCCATAATTCTATTAATTTTTTAAAAAAATGGATTTTGAATCTTAAGAATTTTTAAATATTCTTTTTAAACCAATATGTTTCTATAGGTCACCTATTTCCCTTAATTCCTTCAACTCTATATCGCTCCATAGTAAATGTCTATTTACTACTATAATATCTGGGACCACCCTTAATAAATTAACTTTTGGTAAAACTTTCATTTTTATTGCTACAATTCTTCTGAACCATGTTAATTTTAATTTTCCATATTTATCTATTTTATCTTTTATATCTTTCTTTAACTTCTCATAATTTATTTTCTTTAATTCTTGAGTATTTTTTGTGATGTCAATACCTAAATATTTGATAATATCTACTATTGTTAATTTATATTTTTCTTTCAGTACATCCATTTCTTCTTTACTATGGTTATGTAGCATCATTTCTGATATTTCCCAGTTTATTTGCAATCCACCATATTTCCCAAATTCATTCAAATGTGAATATACCCTCTCTATTGTAGCTATGGGATTTTGAAATGTTAATAATGTATCATCTGCAAATAAATTTATTTTAGTTTTCTTATATACACCAATTCCTTCAATCAATGAGTCTTTCCTAATTGCATTTGCCAAAACCTCCATAAATTCTTCTCTATATATGCCTGATTTTCATTCACATGTATTTCCTTTCCCTTATATAACTTTTCAAAAAACTTCTGAAATATCAACAATTTTTTTCTTATCATGTTACATCTTTCTGCCTTATCGTTCTTTATTACTCCAATCAGGCTTTTCCCCTTTTTAACTTGTGTGGCTCTAGCCAACATTCTAGAATGTTTATTACTATTTTCATAAAATTTCCTATTTAAATAAATTAGATTTCTTTGAACCTGTTCTAGCTCAACTCTTTTCTTTTAGCTGATAATTCTAACATAAGCCTATTTTCTCTACTTTCTATATATTTACTCTCTAGTTCTTTAATTTCCTCCTCCAACATTTTTATACAGTTCCCTTTTTGTTTATTTATATTATAAGGATATTTTATCCCTAAACCTCTTACCACTGCTTTCATTGCATCCCATATTACATCTATATTTCTACCTCCTTCTTTGTTTATAGTCCATATTTCTTCTAATTTTCTTTCCATTTTCTCTAAAATCTCTTTATTTTTAAAAATCCTCGAATCCATTCTCCATCTACTTGCCTGTTTATAATCTCTATTTCCATTTCCATAGTTACCATTGCATGATCTGATATTTTAATTATTTTTATCTCTGCTTTCATTATTTTAGATATTTCCAATGTTACAAATATATAATCTATTCTTGTAAAATTTTTATGTCTACTAGAAAAATATGTATAACACTTTTGATTGCCATGTAATTCTCTCCAAACATCTTTTAATCTATTTCTATTCATAAATTTTATCAAATCTGTATTATTATACTTGATTTCTGCTTTTGATGGATTAGATTTATCTGTATCCATAACCATATTATAATCGCCTGCCATTATCACATAATCTTTTTATTTCTTCTATTTCTTTATATACTCTATGATAAAACTCTCTTTTATTTGTATTAGGTGCATACAAATTTGCTAAAGTGACCTCTTGTCTATAAGTCAAGCCTTGAATTATATGAAATCTTCCCATATCATCCCTTTTTATGGCTTTTATCTTAAATTTACATCTTTTAGCTACATTGATTGCTACCCCATTTGCTTTTGATGTACCAAATGCCTTTTCATGTACATCAGCCCAATATAACCTAAGTTCATTCATCCCTTCTTTCTTTTGATGCATCTCTTGTAAAAAATACAATATGTATTTTCTCTTTATTAATTGATTTTTCAATTCTTGTTTGTTTATATTTTTTCCCCAAGCCATGTACATTCCATTTAGCTACCTTCAATGATTTCCCCATCTATTCCTTATATTACATATTCCCTTTGGCCTCCATATGTGCTCCAACATAAATCTTACAAAACTAAAACTACAAATTAACCATATTGTCCCAAAACATAAATAACCTCTTACCCACCCATATACATACACATTGTCCCCCTTCCCTTCTTCAGAAGATCTTCCTCCTCTCCGTGACTTTAGGCCTCAAGGGGATGGAAGAGGAGCCATCCCTGCATGGACTTCAGTCACCCACTCCACTTCCCTTGACTATTTTTACCCTTAATTTCTACACCCAAACATATATTATAACTTTACAAATAGCTATACACTATCTCTGCAACGAACTTGTAACTCCAGTTGCTTCATCCAGATTCTCCTGTAGATCCTCTTTATTGATGATTCCAAACTCCCTTAACTTCTCCATCACCTCCTACTTTGTTTCAACTCTGTAAAATCTTCTACCATAAGAAAATCTCAAAAAAAACTGAATATCCCCAACTGTAATTAATGTTATTTTTCTTTAATATTTGACAAACTCTCTCTCCATTGTAAAGTCTCATTGCATAAAACTGGAAAAACCTGTATCTGATGCCCCCCCAAACATTATAGATGACATGTTTCACAATTTGTGCATCAATTGCTCTTTTATTTGCATATGACCAGAGTTGCGCCACAATATCTCTCGGCAATTTTCTTCCCAACCTTTTTGGGCTGACTCTATGTATTGCATCAATATCATATCTTATAAAGGGGACATCTGGCAGGATTGAGGTAGCCCAATCCAGTACTCCTTGAATCAATTTTGCTTCATTTTCTTCACTTTTCTCTGGATATCCATGTATACGTAAATTTGATTGGCGCTGACGATCACATATCTCAATCAAATCCTTTTTCACCTGATGCATCATAGTTGTCCGGCTTTTTAACACCTTATTATATTCTTCCATCTGAGTCTTCACTTCTGTAATATTTTGTGCCATATCCTGACTTTGTTTTGCCAGATCTGCTATTCTTATATCCGTATTATCCATTTTATCTTTTATTTGTTTCAAGTCCTCCTTTACATTTGTCTTCATTTCTTTTATATTTATATTCATTTCTCTCAACTCTTGTAAGAGAATATCAAGTTTATCTGGTGGAGTCAGTGACTTCTCAGGTGATTTTTTTCCTCACATCCATTTCTAAGGCTTTTTCCTCCTGAATCAGACATAAATCTGAAGGTCTAAGGCCTGCTTTGGGTCTTTGCCAAACACTTTCTGTACTTTGCCTGCGTTTTGACATCCAACCACGAAAAAGAGCTCTTAACCTTCTAAGAATTTTTACACAGTCTATAGTCCATACACGTCACTTCCTTCCTTTATCTTGTCCTTATCAACTTATCTCCATGAAAGCAACACAATGAAAGTAAATAAATCCAAAGGCAGCAATTATCATTATTACACATGCCTTGTCAAGGCTGTCTTAAAGGTGTTTAATTTTTTCACTTTCTCCAGATCTCAAGACTTCGACTGAAAGGAGAATGCGCCTTCACACTGTAGACTTATAAATCAGCTATTATCTTTTTAAGCTATACTCCTTTAAACTCTCTCCAAATTCTTTCTCCTATCAGTCTTTAACCATAGGGCCCCTCCTCTCCCCATCAGCCTTCAAAAGCCTCTCAAGTCTCTTAGACAAACATCCAAATTCAAAGCTTTTCTGGGAGAGAAGCTTCTCTCCAAATACAATCCAAACTTCAGGAGGAAAGCAAGGGAAGTAACTCACGTTTCATAATGTCTTAAATTCTCATAGTCCTTAATTGGGTGTTATTTTTTTTTAACCAATTCTCTGCGATGGCCAGAGGAGGCAGAAATTCAGCATCTGTCATCCATCTGAACTAGTTCCGCCCCCCCCCCCCAAAGTTCTGTTATTAATCTCACAAGCCTTATGGCACTTTATTAGAAAAAAATTGACAAAGCAATAACATAATTTGCAGAAAAATAGGAATTTATTACAGTCTGTTTACAGATAATTTATGTAATTTTTATATAGTCAGTGATGAATTGGCATATTTATGCATGTCAGCAACATTCCCTCATTTTGCCATAATGTTCAATGTCATTATTTTTATGCAATACATTTTCTATAACATACTGTGGAGAATGGAAAATAATGTTAAAGAATGGAGTTGCCCCATTTAATAATAATAATAATAATTTAATTTGTATACCGCCCTTCTCCCGAAGGACTCAGGGCGGTCCTTCGGTATGTCAACAGTTATGCCATATTCAAGATCAAATCAATTTGTTATTAATACATATAAAGAAAGAGTCTGGGTTGAGATCTTATTTGGGAGGCATTTCTTTTGTCCTGATAGCTTAGTGTTTGTTTGCTCAGACAAAAAATGGTGGGGAAGAGAGCAAATACGTTTTTAGTCACTGGTTTTGCAATAAGGTAGCTTTGTCAACATTTCTGAGCAATCTACTATGCAGAAACAAGGTATGTCACTGCATCTATGCTGTCTACCCAGATATAGAGGTTTCATGATGGGTTCTTAATTCAAAGTAAATTTTGAATGGATAGAAGCAGATGAGTTAGCCCTCACTTAGTGACCATTAGTTCAGAAATTATGATGAACCTATGACCTTTCCCCAAAATTATGGCTTTTGCAGTGTCCCTGAGGTCACATGATTGTGATCTGCACACATGACAACCTATTTGCACTTACAATGGGTTACCAAGCACCTTACAATAATGTGATTACCATCTGCAATCTTCTCTGCTAGCTTTCCCAGAAAATCTGTGGGGAAGCTGACACAGATGATGGCAAGCCACTGCCATCTGCTGAGAGGGCTCCTCTGGTTTCTGCAGTGGCGCTGGCTAAGAAAGGTCCATCCCAAAATTCAAGCAGGATTTTGGTAGGGCTTTTTGCAGCAGTGGTATTTACAGCTAGGCTGTCTCTGAATGACCATGCTGCAAAACTACCCATGCCAAAATCCTCCTTGGATCTTGGAATAGACTTTTCTCAGCAACAGCAAAAGAGCTGCTTGCCAGATTGATTTGGATGTTCATGGGATGGAGTCCCTATCCTAAGGAGCCTTTCACTCTCAAAAAGACTGGCTGAAAAATTCTATCCCAAAAATCCAAGTAGAATTCTTATTTCTGGGAACTGGCTACAAATACCCTAAGCCCTAATCCTGCTTGGATTTTGGGATGGACCTTTTTCAGCAAGTTTTGAAACTGAAAATAATGTCTGTTGGAGGTCTTTAGCTCCATGGGATTGCTTAATGACTGCAACTAGGAATGCTGGGATTGCAGTCATTGAGCAAAACAGTTATGTGGTAACCTGTTTATCAACTGCTTCATTCAATGTGGGATGATTCTAGTAAGTCAATCTGGTAGTAAGTCAAGGACAATCTTTAATGGCAGATTTATCATCCTGAAAACCTTGTCCTGACTTATTCAATTAAATTTTCATCTATTTTTTCTGTTTTAGGCAAATGTTGTAATGCTATAATTCCAGTTTTTAGAATGTACACATACAATTGAGTGAATTAGTGCTAAAATAAGCAATAAATGTCTACATTTTAGTCCCTAACCCAGCATGGGAATGCAGTGCCTATGTCTTACAACATAGCTGAATTTTCAGCTTCCTCTCTCAGATAATAGCTCTCTTATTCTAAATCAGAAGTAGATAGCCATTATTGGCCCTGTTATCTTCATTCCTTCTTCTATTACTTCAACACTAAACTGGTGAGCAAATAATAGAAGGAGTGATATTCTTGCATACCCATTAACTTTCTTATTCTGACCTAAAAGGACAGAATCAATTGCTAAGAAAAAGATTATCAGGTTTTTCTCTTTTCTGTCAAGGTGACTCAGTTGTTTACATCTTGTTTCTCTTTTTTCTTATCCCAGCTCTAACTGATAGGAAATGTCATTGGCATTTAGCTGTACACTATATATAATATGTGTGGAATTTATTGTCACAAGATCACAAACGGCAGTCAGAAATAGCAGGCAGATAGCCCATATGGAGTTATTCTCAAGAAATGGCTTCATGCAAGTAGTTTTCCTGTTCAGAAAATGGCTTCTATGGAAAGGTGTCACCCATGACAAAGCATTAATTTACCAACAATCTGTCTTTTGAGAACTGCAAATTTTGTTAACCTTCAAACAATAAACCACTGAACATCAGTCACTACTACTAGCAGCAAAACCTAGTAGAAAAACTGACTCTTTTAATTTGTTAGTATTCTTAAAGTATTGCTGAAGCAGAGAGCTTTCTTTGCTGCAGTGCCCACCATTTGGAATATCTTCCTTGCTAAGGTAAGCTCCACCCCCACCCCCAAATCTTTCCACAAGAGCCTGAAGACCTGGCTCTGCCGGTTGGCCTGGGGACCAAATGAGGGACTTCTACATTGGAGGTGGCAGATTCCACCTGCTCCACCTTGCTCTCTTTTTAATTATCACATTGATGTATTTATTCTCATTGTGTTCCTTTATCATTATTTACTTTATTATTCTATTACTTTACTTTGGTTCATATGCCTTATCATTCCCCCCTACCTTTTTATTATTGTAAGCCACCTGGAGTAGACCCATGGCAAGATAAGCAACCATTAAATTTAATAAATAAATAAATAAATTTGGTTTCAAGATGCTTGATTAAATGGACCTTTAGTATCTTTTCAAAATATGTTCACATTTTGCATTTATCAAAGGTTTTATATACTTTTTCACTGAAGAAGTTAAATATTTGATACTTTACTTTTAAGTCAAAAGATACATTTTCAGAATTTCCCTTAGGACTTTATTAGGCTCATACTGTACTGTACTGCTTCCTCACTATTGTGCCCTTATTATGAATGCATGTTCTTTTTTACATTTCTAATGGCCAATCAGCCAACAATGTACAAAATATACATATTTCATTATCTTTTTGCCATACTTTATAGTTCTTCAGTACTATGTTCAACTAGGTACTTTCTTCTAAACTTTGAAAGTATTCCCAAGTATTGTGTAGTGGGCTTCAGTAGGCAAGAAGCAGACCAGTATAGTTACAACATCATTTATTGACTCAAACTAGAACAGGAGAACTGCGGGCAATTGCCTGTAATTTATACTCCAAGTCCACAGGGCCTTAACCAATCACAATACTTGAAAAGCCCGCCCAAATATGAATGTTCAAGTTTCCCTCCAAAACAGCTGGAGTTAACAGTCAGGGTCATCTAAAGGTTAGTTTCATTTTAGCTTTACAAACAGTTGGAGTTAAGTTACTTTCATTTTAGCAGGACTTAACATAACTTTATATATATTTATATATATTTATACATAACACCAAGTATAGCAACAATTAAGAAAAAACTGTTTTGAAATAAAAAGACTGTTTCCTTAAGTTTAGGTCAGTAGTTATCTTGGCCTTTAAATGGAGATTCTTTAGAAATAAAAAATAATATTATACCACTGAGTTGCAGGCTGTAACCCAAACATAAAAATCTTCAGGTCTTAAATCTCAAAAACTATTTTTTGTACAATAACCATCCATAAATGTAAAGGTAAAGGTTCCCCCACACATGCGTGCTAGTCGTTTCTGACTCTAGGGGCCGGAGCTCATCTCCATTTCAAAGCCGTTATCTGCCTAAGATATTTTTCCCTAGCCATATATTGAGATGTGAGCATAGTCCCTTCCATATAAATACTTTATAGAACTGAAATAGGAATATGTCTTTACAGTTTGCATATTTTCTTTTAAAAGTGGAAATGGAAATTAATATTCTAATACTTTTACATAGAACAAAAGTTTATTATTTATGTATGTAAATAATATATACATAAATAGAACTGATGATGTCACCTAGTATGGGTTAAGGATACATCTGCAAGAAAACAACCAAGCTCAAAGAGCACCAAGGATCCTCATTATTTATGTATTTATTACAAGTAAAGGTAAAGGTAAAGGTTCCCCGCACACACGTGCTAGTCGTTTCCGACTCTAGGGGGCGGTGCTCATCTCTGTTTCAAAGCCGAAGAGCCAGCGCTTGTCCGAGGACGTCTCCGTGGTCATGTGGCTGGCATGACTAGACGCCAAAGGAGCACGGAACGCTGTTACCTTCCCACCGTAGTGGTCCCTATTTTTGTACTTGCATTTTTACGTGCTTTTGAACTGCTAGGTGGGCAGAAGCTGGGACGAGTAACAGGCGCTCACTCTGCTACGCGGCACTCGGGATTCGACCCGCCAAACTCCCAACCTTCTGATTGACAAGCTCAGTGTCCTAACATCTGTTAACCCACTACATAACTAGGAACATATATTGAGATTTGATCCCAACACCATTATTTTTTAAAAAATCAATTCATATATGGTTTTGTAGCAGATATACTCAAAAATCACAAACTTGTATCATTTTGGAACAGAAGTTAAATCTTTAGACATACTGATAATACATATGATAAGAAATAATAAATCCATTTGTCTTATCTAGACATTGAAATTATATGAAGAATCAAATTTATATCATTTAAAAATGTATCAATTGACACCTGTTTTGTATGCATTATATATTGGTATATTTTGTACATCTGTCATTCTGTGTTGCATATGTAAGCAATAAATTCTTTAAGTTTAGACATTATAATACGAATATAAGAATCCTGTACTTAATTCTTTTATTTTATTTTTTAATCTGAGTTATTAGCTTATTTTCTGCTTGCCACTTAAGAATTTGAATAAGTTGAGTATATAAACAGAACCCAGCCTGCCACATGAAGATATTCTGGCAAAACATTTTTGTTTGGTTTAATAAGCTAAAATGTTTATATAAAGCGGGACAACTTTGTTATTATTGCTTGCTTTGTTAATATTAATTTTTACAGAGTGAATTTAAAATACCTTTCAGTGGGTGTCATTGACTCCAACAAGAATAATGCTGCAACAGCAAGACAAAGTTGATAATAAAGAGAAGTAACTGAGTATTATTATTTTTTAACTCGCAGACCTGAAAAAATTGTAGTGCCATTAGAATGGTCAATCTCTTTTCATTCCACACTTGCTGGGCTGAGGGTCCACAATGTCTAGAAGCCATATTTTATACACACATGCACACATATACACACAAATATTTTCAAATGCATTATCTCATTAGAGTAAGCATAACAGCTCAAAACTACTAAATAAAAACAAATTGTTAATCATTCTAGCTCATAGACTATGGAATTGGAAAGGAACACAATGACCATCTAGTCCAGGGGTCTTCAAACTTGGCAGCTTTAAGACTTGTGGACTTCAACTCCCAGAATTCCTCAGCCAGCTGCTGGCTGGGAGTTGAAGTCCACAAGTCTTAAAGCTGCCAGGTTTGAAGGCCCTGATCTAGTCCAATTCTCAGCAACATGTAAAAAAATGTATTAAACTCCCCCACACTTGTATTAAAAACCTCTAGAAATGGCCAACTTCCAGACAAAGAAATGGCAGGCTGAAGATTGCTCTTTAAAAAGCAGAGCCAAGAATCACAGTAGAAGTAAGAGCCAGCAATCAGATATCTTCAGAGGAAAGGCCTTGAACACCCACAAATGATCCAGACATATGCTCTTTATGAGAAGACTGTAAGATAGTGGTCTCCAGAGGATTTAGAATCCTGGGAGATGAGAGAATAGCTATTTTGCTCAAACTGTGGTTGGTCTCTTCGAAAGGGGATTAAGTGTGCATAGTTCCTGTTCTAATTACGGTACGTTTGGAAATTGCTAGTAACTACTGTTTTAGAAAACTTTGGATCTTCAGGTTTGATAGCACTGGGTGAATTTCATGCAATCCTTAGAGAAGGGAAATTTAATTACAAGTTTCAGAACTTAAAAATATTGGAATAAAAAAACAAAAGAGTGATTAAAGTTTTGATTTAAGAAAGTTACAAATGAACTAAGGTCCAGATAAATTTTAAATAAGGTTTTGAAAGTAATCCTTCTTGTTGGAAAATATCTTGATGTTTTTTTTTAAATAAGATTTTAAAAATTGGACATTAGCAGGAACTTAAACTTACAATTAAAAGAGAAGAATGCATAAACCTGACTTAGAATTACATAACAAAGCAACACATTCCAGCTTTTGGCTTGCTTATTTATTTATTTATTTATTTATTTATTTATTTATTTATTTATTTATTTATTTATTTATTTATTTATTTATTTATATAGCTGTTCATCTTATACAGTAATTAACTTTGAGGAGCTTCCAAAAAAATGCAACTATAATTTTAGAAAATGGACTCAGATGGAATAATAGTGTCACCATCTGCCTCCATGGAGAGACCTTGTATAAAAGATGTTATGGAAGAGAAACAAGTTTTACCTGATGAAATTGAGACTGAATTGAAAGCAGATTACCAATGACAGACTAAAAAAAATGATAGTCACACTTTCTGCTTTTTTTCTTTTTATTCCTTCCTTTTTAAATTTTGCATTAATTTTTATTACTGTAATTATAATTTTTCATAAAATTACTATTATAAATTATCTAGATATGAAAACTACAACCTCCATAGATTATTCCACTGCTATACAGAATTTAACAAGAGAAACTTTTCCATATATTTAAATGAAATCATTGTGGCTTCTATGATCATGGAAAATTGTTGTTGATCATCTGCCCATTACAAAGCTAACATGCCCCCCATAAATCTACTTTTGTTCACACTGTTCATCCTCAGACTACCTTTTTAAGGCATGTCTTCAAGTCTATATCATTCTCATTTCCCTTTGAACCCTACTGGTCTCTCAGTATCATTCTGTGATATCCAAAATCATGCAAAGTACTCCAGATGTTGAAGAAAGAGGAATGATGATGTCAGGAGCCTTTGATACAATGCCTCTTCTAAGGAGCCCAGAACTGTTTTAGCCAGTGGTGGGTTTCAAATATGTGAACAACAAGTTTGTTGTGTGGATGCTGCTTCCAAAAGTCCATTCAGGGACTGGGCAACAAGAAATTAGCTACCGGTTCTGCTGAAGTGGTGCGAACCAGCTGAATCCCACCACTGGTTTTAGACATTTAACACTGTTAGCTACTTTTGGCTTTTGTCAAGAAAAGGTACTTGATTCCTTCTCTGATGCAGAATTGCAAGTCATGAATCCTGCATCTGCATTTTCTATGCAAAAACATCTATGTTTCTACATTTTATTCCATGAAAATAATATCTTATATTTTTCTCCATTAAAGAACAACTTGTTCCTCTTTGCTTCTTCACATTAGAGTATCTCATTCTGTCATCCTTGGCATAGCCAATCTCTCAACAATGTGTTGTCCACAAATTTGATAAGCAAGCTATCAATTTTATCATCCAACTCATTAATAGAAATGTTGAATAATACTGGGCCCAAGCCTGATTCATGCTGTTATAAATATTTTAAAGCATAGCATCAGATGAAATACAATTAGCAGACTGAACTTTCAATATTTCCTAGAGCAGGTAACACCTAACTGAAATCTAAAAATGTACAATGAGGATGTCAGACAGAATTTTCTGAAAATTGCAAAATTGATGTTGGCTTTACAAGATAATCAGGTAGAAATCTCAGCCAGATGAGCTAATTCTACTTTATTACAAAGCGACATTGACAGAATTTTTCAAGTCTGAGAGCCGAATCCTCCCCCATATCTTTTATAGCCTGAAGAATTGGGGAGTTCCCTTCGGTGCCTCTTGCCCCACCTTCTATCCAGTTGAGGGCTATGTTGTTTCACATTGGGAAGCAATTTGTGCTTTACAATTGAGTCATTATCAGTGATATGAATCCCAGATTTACTATGATAACTGCCAATTAGTACTCAATAGTTTACATGCTCTCCTAAAGATACTCTAAAGGAGAATTTTATGTAAGCTCTGTGAATCATAACAAAATAAAACATAAACAACATAAAAAGGGATAGAAAATGAATTTGAGTGGGAAAGCTCATTTTATACATATTGCACTCCCTTGTAACATAACAAAACTAGCCAATGGTTTTGGGCAACAGAAGTTACTGTATAGAAACAATTTAAAAATAAATCTGGAAATCAGAATAAAATCATTAGACAGGTAAGAAAACTGATACACTGAGTTACTGTGATTTCTAGCATCAAGATCAAGCATCTCTATCTATCTATCTATCTATCTATCTATCTATCTATCTATCTATCTATCTATCATCTATCTATCTATCTATCTATCTATCTATCTATCTATCTATCTATCTATCTATCTATGTATC
The DNA here is from genome assembly GCF_947247035.1 of Vipera ursinii. NCBI lineage: Eukaryota > Metazoa > Chordata > Lepidosauria > Squamata > Viperidae > Vipera > Vipera ursinii. The sequence continues at coordinate 33,273,443 of NC_139514.1, read as the reverse complement.
TATCTATCTATCCATCCATCCAATGGTGGGATTCAAATATGTGAACAACTGGTTCTCTGTGTGGATCCCACTTCCGGAAGTCTATTCTGGGCCTGGGCAAACAAAAAATTAGTTATCAGTTCTGCCGAAGTGGTGCAAACCAGCTAAATCCCACCACTGCCACCACTGTATCTATCTATCATCATCTCCAACTGCATGAAGTAAAAGTGTTTTCCTGTAGTTGACAGTGAAAATAAGAATTACTGCGCAATTAACATGGAAAAAATAAAAAAGTTTTATGAACTTTATCTTCATTATAAGATGGAGAGAAGTGTGTGTGTGTGTGTGTGTTTATGTGCATATGTATGTCTGCAAATTGAGTTGGAAGATATTTAAATGTATAGAAGTTAGACTCTTATGTGTTAATGAGCTGTTTGCAGCAATAGGAAAAGCGAACATCCATGAGGTACAATATATATACTGCAACTTATAAACATAAGAAAAATTGAAATAATCATCATTGATCTCTGTAACATTTGGATATCACTTTATATTAAAAGAACTTATACAAACTGTATTTTCATAGGCATGTTGTGTTCTACATAAACAACAAAATAAGAGCAAAATGTTTTGATTTCTAGATTATTTTATATTGTTTACATATCATGAACTTCAATGTTTATTTGAGCTGAACTGTCCAACTAACAACGCCGAGAGATCAAAGAATATATCTATAGATTGTATCACTAATGGTAATTACAATAGATGACCATACGTTATTTGATTGGAGTTTATAAAATTCTTACAAAAACAGAATGAAACAAAGTTAAATAAAGCCAGGTGGAACTTGCAACAAGTGCTATTAGTTCCTTACCATCAGCATCAAGGGTCATTTCCCTACTGTCAATTTAATTGTCTCCTAACTTTTTGCAATGTGGATATTTCACTTACTAGGGTCCTATCTACAAAACAAATATATATCTAGAAATGAAGTCATTATATATTCGAGGGATCAGTAATCTATTGCACAGCAGCTCAAACCTAAATACATCTAGCAGTATTTTCTAGTCCCCAGTGTAGATGGCTTCTATTTTCAGATGACTTGTTTTGCTTGCAGAATGCAACCAAAGAATAAGAAGCCATAAATATTTTAAAGTACCCTCAGTTATCTTTCAAAGGATGGTAGGCTTTAAGAGTGTGCAAAAAAGCTTGAATTTGCCTCAGTGAGACACTTCTTGCCACAGAGGTAACACAATTATTTCTTCAAGTGCTGGAGATGTACAGAATCCTGTTCCAGTTAATGGAACTGCCAAAGTCAGAGTTAGTGAAACAAAGCAACATAAACACTTTGTTTTTAGATGCCAAATTATTTCCTTTTCTTTCAAAACGAGATCCAAACCTCTGCACAGGCCAGTCAGTTGTTTGTTGATCAACTCAAGGCCAATTTTAATAATCATAGACAAGTTTTAATTGCTAGGGACAATCAGTTTTAAAAACTAAATGATGAAGTTATGATTTGTGTTGTATGTTATCCTCTTTCTGAAATTACTGAAAAGTCAAAATGGCGGATGTGCAGGCGGTCGTGCTAGGCTAGCTCTGTAAGTCTGTAGAAGAAGCGTCCTAGGAGCCCCTCAGGGGTGTCTTACACCTCTGGGTTTGGGTGAGGGGTTTTTGGCAGCGATCTAGGCAGCCGGATAAAGCTTTTAGCTTTTAGCTGCCTACTAACTTGGTCGGCGTTCCTGGTCGGTGTTCCCGTTCGGCGTTCCGCTGAGCTGTTGGCCTGCTACTAGCCGGGCTGGATTTTTGCGGCGTTCCATCGCGGCGGCGGGGACTTCCGAGCTTTCTCCGGCGCCATTTGGCGTTGTTGGCGGCCGCCAGCGGGGTTCTTGACGGTGGTGGAGCTGGCGTCTTTGGATGGCTCCCGACTGTTGCTGACCTCGCCGGAGATATTTTGTGAACTTCTGGGCCATTTTTCGATCGTTTTGGCCCTGCTCCCAATTTCGTTGGCGGCAGTGCTTCGGCCCGTTTCAATGGTGGCGGTGGCGGCGGCATTGCTCTTGGGCCGCTCTGGGCCGCCTGGTCATCGACTGCTTTGGCTTCGCCTGTTCTGCCTGGATTGTTTGTCCCGTGGCTGCCTGGACCTTCCCGGCCCGTTTTACATCGGCGGCAATGATGGCCTCTTCGGGACCGTCTGTGGCTTCGGCGGCGCCCTGGTGGCAGCAGTGATGGCGGCAGCAGTGTCTGTAGCGGCGCCCCGGCAATGGCAGCGGCTCCGATGGCTCGGCGGGGGTATTTCCCGACCTGTCTTCTCTTCTGGCTGTTCCGCATGCTCCAGATGGTCTGGCACCCCCACTGTTCCTGGTGCCCCCAAAGGTTCCTGGGTTAGCCGGTTAACCCCGGTGGAACCCAGTGGAGCCCAGTGGATCCTGATTATTTTGGAGGATCCTGGAAGATCTACGCCCTCCAATGCACCTGTTGTGACCTGGTTGGTGCTGCTGGATTGTGTGAGGACGCGGGGACATCAGTAGATTTGGGGGGATCAGTCTTCATTGACCACACTCTGGAAGGCCCTAATGACTATAGAACTGAGGGCCCATGGAGTTGTGGTCAGGTACATCTTTCTGGAATGGCGGAGCAGCGGGGGATTTCGCCGTTAGCTGACCAGACTATGATAACTATGATGGCTTGCCTTTTACCCATCATCCCCAAAGGACTGAGAGGTTCCTGGATATTAGCCGCCATGAGAGGGTGGCTTGAATTTACATCTGCTGCCCCTAGAGGTGAGAGCTCTAGGAGGCATGCCATATCCGGAGTGGTTGTCTCAGACCACCACTGCTTCCCCGGGAATTGGCTCCGCAGCCGTTGTGAGAGGACGGTGGTCGGCCTGCTCGGGGGGTTTACCCAGCTGAGTGGCAGCAGCTGGGCGGAGGTCTGGGACACCTATTTACACTCTGTTAGATCCTCCTTACTGACTGACCATCAATTATGGACTGCCTTCTACTTGGACTACGCCTTATGCCTTTCCTTAAATATTCTTGCACGGACTTGCTCGCCCTCAGGGGTGCTCCCCCTTCCTGGGTGCGACCCGCCTTTCTAGCTGCTTATGATCTCAAGGAAGGGCCCATTTATTGGGACCCCGAGAGATGGCTGGGCACGGGTAGGGGCCTTCGACGGAAACCTAATAGGAGGCCCCTGATTAGTTTTCTTTCTAAATTTTTAGGGGGCTAGGGAGGGGGGAGGGTACTCTTTTTGGTTGTTTGGACAAGGGGGGCAGTCCAACAACCTCTGTTCAGGCCAGTGCCAAGGTAGTTCGTGGGGGGGAGGGGCGGGGGCCGGTTGCCTCCGGGGCTCCAGGGCCGGTCGTGGGAATACCTATTCCCACGACATTAGGGAATGGCAGCAGGTGTAGGAGCAGAGGGCCGTATCGTCCTCAGGGAAGGCCTCTCCGCTGCTTAAAAGCGGTGGGGCACTCCGACCCTCTGGCTCCGCCCCAGGGCTCTGGGAGTGAGGATGTGCAGCCTCCTGAGCTCCGGCTGGTGTACTTGAATGCCAGGTCGGTCGCTAATAAAGCTCCTCTCATCCGTGATGTGGTCGAGGGTGAGCAGGCAGACCTGGCTTGCATCACGGAGACTTGGTTGGGCCCAGAGGGAGGGAATCCTCTGGTTGACCTTTGCCCACCAGGTTTCCGGGTGCTACACCGGCCTTGGGCTTAGGGTAGTGGTGGGGGTGTGGCTGTTGTTATGAGGGAGACCTTATGTCCGCGGGAGGCCACCGTTCCCCAGATAGTCGAGTGTGAGTCTCTCTTTTTGAGATGCGGCCCTGGTGCGCAGTTGGGCTTGCTGCTGGTGTACCTTTCGCCTAGTCACATAGCAGCAGCCCTGCCTGAGCTTCTCGATGTCCTCTCTGGGTTGGTGATTGAGTTCCCGAAACTTATAGTTTTGGGGGACTTCAATCTACCATTGCTGGGAGGATCATCTGAGTTGGCTCGGGAGTTCATGGCTTCTATGACGGCCATGGACCTGACGCAAGTAATTTCGGGACCGACTCATGAGGGAGGCCACACCCTTGACTTAGTTTTTTTTTTATCTGGACGGTGGTTAGATGATCTTGGTGGGGGCTCCCCAATTGTTATGCCCCTGTCATGGACCGATCATCATCTCCTGCGGCTGGTCTTCCATTTTGCCACCCCCCGCCATGGGAGTGTGGAACCAATTAAATGGTACCGCCCCAGACGCTTAATGGATCCCCAGAGGTTCCAGGCGGCGCTGGGGTCCCCACCTGCCTCCCTTGCTCACAGCTCGGCAGATGCCTTAGTGGAAGCCTGGGAAAGGGCAGCCACTGAGGCTCTTGACCGAGTTGTACCCCTGCGGCCCCTGACCCGGTGCAGATCCCGTCGAGCTTCATGGTTCTCCGCGGAGCTCCGGGAGATGAAGCGTCGGAGACGGGGCCTAGAGAGCGGTTGGAGATCCAGCCGATCCGAACCCGACCGGTTGCGACTAAGAACCTACACTAGGTCTTATCTCGCTGCAATAAGGGAGGCGAGGTCTAACCACTTTGCCACCCTTATCGCGTCCGCAGATAATTGCCCGGCCGCCCTGTTTAGGGTGACTCGCTCCCTCCTGAATCAGGAGGTGAGGGAGGAACCCTTGCAGGGTCGTGCCGAGGAGTTTAACCAGCATCTGTCGGACAAAATCGCTCGGATTCGGACCGGTCTGGACTCTGACTGGGCAGAGTCTGTCGAGCAGGACGTGGGTGGTCTTGTCGATATCACCTGGGAGGAGTTTGATTCTGTGACTCTGGAGGAAGTGGACAGGATCATGGGGAGGCTGAGCACCACCACATGTTTATTGGACCCGTGCCCTTCCTGGCTGGTGTATGCAGCCCAGGAGAGGACACGCAGCTGGTTCCAGGCAGTTATATCAGCTTCTCTGAGTGAGGGTAGCTTCCCCGCCATCTTGAAAGAGGCGGTGGTGAGGCCTCTCCTCAAGAAGCCTGCCTTGGACCCAGCTGTATTGAACAACTTTTGTCCTGTCTCCAACTTTCGCTTTCTTGCGAAGGTTGTTGAGAGTGTGGTGGCACATCAGCTCCCTCTGGTCCTGGATGAAGCGGATTATCTAGACCCATACCAATCGGGTTTCAGGCCCGGGTACAGCACGGAGACGGCATTGGTCGCGCTGGTGAATGATCTCTGGAGGGCTCGGGACAGGGGGCATTCCTCTGTTCTGGTCCTGTTAGACCTCTCAGCGGCTTTCGATACCATCGACCATGGTATCTTGCTGCGGCGTCTCAGGGGATTGGGAGTGGGAGGCACGGTTTTACAGTGGTTCTCCTGCTATCTCCAGGGACGTTCGCAGTCGGTGTTGGCAGGGGGGCAGAGGTCGACCACGAGGTCTCTCATTTGCGGAGTTCCTCAGGGGTCGGTCCTCTCGCCTCTCCTGTTCAACATCTACATGAAACCGCTGGGTGAGATCATTTGTGGTTTTGGAGTTGGGTATCATCAGTATGCTGATGATACCCAGCTTTTCCTTTCGACCCCAAACCACCCCAGTGATGCCCTCAACGTGATGTCCCGTTGCCTGGAGGCGGTTCGGGTCTGGATGGGGAGGAACAGACTTCAACTCAACCCCGACAAGACCGAGTGGCTTTGCATACCTTCATCCCGGGTTTATTTGGACATTCCACCTCTCACCATGGGGGGTGAATTATTACCCCCCGTAGATAGGGCTCGCAACTTGGGAGTCCTCCTAGATTCACAGCTCACCCTGGAAGACCATATAGGAACTGTGACTAGGGGGGCTTTCGCCCAGGTTCGCCTGGTGCGCCAGTTGCGGCCCTATCTAAGCCGGGATGATCTATGCACGGTCACTCATGCGCTCGTGACCTCTCGACTTGACTACTGCAACGCTCTCTACATGGGGCTGCCCTTGAGGACCACCCGGAAGCTCCAACTGTTACAGAATGCAGCCACGAGAGTTGTGTTGGGAGTCTCCCGATACTCCCACGTTACACCTCTGCTCCGTGAGCTGCATTGGTTGCCAGTTGTCTTCCGGGTGAGATTCAAGGTACTAGTAATGGTATTCAAAGCCCTACATGGCAGGGGTCCGGAGTACCTGAGGGAACACCTGCTGCCGGCATCGACTTCCCTCCGCCCTGTGCGTTCCCACAGAGAGGGCCTCCTCAGGGTGCCTCCAGTCAGAGAATGTCGACTGGTGGCCCCCAGGGGGAGATCCTTCTCTGTGGGCGCCCCGGAGCTATGGAATCAGCTCCCGGTTGAGCTCCGGATGGCGCCCGACCTTCGCTCCTTTAGCCGTGAGCTAAAAACATACTTTTTTGAACAAGCTGGCCTGGCCTGATGAGGGGATCGGGGGGTGGGTTTGCTATTGCTATTTATTAGGTTTTAAATATGTATTTTAGTATGTGGGCATTTATTTAATTTAGTTTTAACTTTTGTAATTTGTATTTTTATTCTTGCCCTGTTCACCGCCCTGAGTCCTGCGGGAGAAGGGCGGTATAGAAATATTATTAAATAAATAAATAAATAAATAAATAAATAATAGGAAAGCATGAACAAAATATTAAAATAACCTTTCCCTTAAATTATGAGCAATAATTATTTTTAATTGCTATAAATTATTTTATTTTTCTCTGAGTGTTCAAAAAATAGGCAACACTGAGAATTTGTTAATCTGCATTTTAAGCATTTAATCAATGTATTTATCATTTAAAGGGTAGATGACTAATCAATCAACAATGCTAGGATTCAACTGCTAATATTTCTTTTGGGGTGTTGTTAAATATAGCATTGAGAAAGGTATAATTATGTATTTAAATACATTTCTGTCTGATATACTCTTAATATAAATGTATGAATAAAAATATGAATATAATTATATCACATCAGGTGATGGTAGGGCTCAAACCACTGGAGTATAGACTTTATCCATCATCATTAAGCCACTGAACCACTGTGACTCTAGTACAACACTCCAAAAGAAATATTAGTACTAATATAAAAACCTTGGACAGGTTTTCAATCTTGTCATGTGAAAGATGAAAAATAGAGCAAAATGTGGTACATACAATGTTTGAAACTCCACTCCTCTGTCCTCAATTTTTTCACATTTGGAAGAAAATCTAAAATAGCCTTTACATATGTTCAGTTAACCTAACAATAAGGCTCCATGAACTCTAAAAACTAATAAATTATATTGAGATTCAGATAAATGCAAGAAGAAACCTTCATATCATTCCTAAAACTGGAAAAGAAGGAACTGAAATGTTCTGAGAATGCATTTGCATTTATTTTAGTGTATTTCTAAAGGTATTGTACTAGATGAATATCTGGTATACACAAAGATGGAAAGACATACTAATTCTTATAATGGAAGAGGGATAGTAAAGCTGATGGAATTAGCAAAGGTCACAAAATCGACTGTTTTAATTAATTAACCACCCCTCTACTTAAGCATCGCCTTTTCCCGTCGGCTTCCTTTTCCACCCTGCCCTTCACCGGACCAACAATTCCCCAGGTGCATATCTCAACCCACCCCCGCTGCTCACAGCAGACCACCCCTCCCCTAGGCCTATCGCCCTCCTGGCCCCAGGACCCAACATCCCCTCCACCCCCCATGGTCCCCGGAACCACCACCATCCCGGCCCGCAAAGCCTGGGCGAAAGGGCCATGTTCCAGCTGCTCGTCCTGCGGCCCTTCACCAGAGCTGCCGGCATGTCCCAGCTGCTCCTCCTGCAGTCTCCTGGCAGGGTTGCTTGCATGGAGGCCCTGTACCTCCAACAGGCCCAGCACCGGCATCACTGGCACAACCCCTGGCCCCAGCCGGGGCTCACCGTGAAGGTGCGTGGCAGGTATGCCCTCCTCCGTTGTGCAGGGGCCTCTGGAGCCCAGCCGCTCTATCTGCGGCTTCTGGGCAGGGCTGCTGACACAGGGTTTCCATGCCATCAACAGGCCTGGTGCCGGCATTGCTGGCACACCCTCGGCCCCAGCCGGGGCTCACCACGGGGGTGTGCAGCAGGAATGCCCTCCTCCAGCGTGCAGGAACCCCCGGAGGCCCTAGAGCGAGCCACCAATGGGCGGGGCCCTCCCTGGCGGCAATGCGCAGGCACGCATGTCCTGGCCCACCAGAAGTCTTGCCAGCAGTCTGTTGGCCGCTGGGAGCCAGGCGTTGTGCAGTGCGCAGGCACGCGTGTCTCAGCCCGCTGGAAGTCCTGCTGGCAGCCCGTTGGCCACTGGGAGCCAGGTGTCGTGAACGGCCAGTGTGGAGGAGGCCCGGGTAAGTGCAGTGTGGTGGTCCCGGGAGGTGTGGAGGTGTTCAGCCGGCCGTGGGACCCCCGCCGAAGGTCGGGCCTGCTGGGCCTGACATCTAATTCTGGGCTCAATTATAGTTGTAATTCAAGTACTATCTGTACAGTTATAAGAAGCATATATAAAAATGAAAACACAATGCTTTCAACACCCAGCACTTTCATTTAATAAAACAGATGTCGCTACATTCTGTCCACATTTTTTTAACAAGATCCTTTACATCCTTCTTTTTCAGCATTGGAGATTTTATGTTTAGTTCTGTGCAGAGTCTTGTTTTCTTTCTCCCTTGCGATCTATTGAACATAGCCTGATATAATGTTCTCTTTATTTTTCTGTGCAGTGTTTCTGATGTCCACTAATGCATAGTTGTAAGAAAATTACACAATAAAGGATCTTTATATTCAATTTACCCTGGGTTTGCTTTATACACTTCTATCAGTGCACCAACTTGTCTGTGAAATCTCATAGAAAAAAGGTGTTGGTGATTAGTTTTGACAGCTCATGTAATGCAATAGCTAAATGTACAAGTCCTAGCTTCAATTTTAACTTTGCGATGAACTCATTAAAAGGCTTAGAAAAACCATATTTTCTTAAAGTTACCATATCATAAATATGGGAATTGGGTGCATATATTTTACTATTGATTCATCTTACAAAATTCTTTTAAGAACTGCAATTAATTCAAACATGAAAGCAGGAAATGTGAAGTAAAATAGGAGCAGTATATTTTTCTCCTGGAATGTTATGTTTATCCTGTGGAATGCAATAATATGAGAATTCTGGAGGTGGTTTTTACTATAATTATTTATACTTCCAGATAACGTGTGATCACATCACAGCAATATTTACTATATTTGGGCAGGGCTTTTTCATACATATGACTAATACTGAGGAAAAGGAAGAAAAATGATTGTAGCAAATGGCTTGCACAGTTTGCAGTTCAAAGTGTGAAAATTAAAACTAGAAGAAGAGATTTCCTAAGGCACTGGTTTTCTTTTGGAAAGAAGAAGCACAGAGACACTCCTCTGGAAAAATAGTTTGTCATGGTTCTGACAGATGAAACTCTTCAAAAGAACTTCGAGGCATTGTTTACCTTAAAGAATCTTTTATTAGAGAAACAAAGTATCAGCACTACATAGTTAAAGCCAAAAACTGAATTCCCCTCTCCTGGGCACAAAGTAGCAAAGAACACTTCCCTTCTCCAATTAACAGTCATAAATCACATTCCCCAATTAGCTTGAAGCCCAGGCTTTCTCCTCAGCTCTCCAGCCCGCCAAATCTTTATCAATAACCTTGGATTCCCACGGCTGAGTTATTGCTGTTATGACTAACTGGACTCTCATCCACATTCCCCTTTCCAGCATCAACTAACCTAAATGCAAAAGAGTAAAATGGCTGCATTTCCATATGTTGTCAAAGCAAGAACATCCAATGTTAGCAGTGTTGACATAGGGAGGATGAGAGCTAGAAACTGCGCACTTCACTAGGGAGAAAACATGGTTCAAACATTCAAAAATTGTTCAAAGGCCCAGGACAAGTTATAACACATTGTTCCAAGCTAATTTAAATTGTTTTTCATTTAAAAGCAAAGCTTATGTTTCTTAACACCCTTCTAAGTCATTATATGCTTAATTATGCAACATCACACAAGCTGCTTATTGCCTTCAAAGCTACAAGGAGTATGGAGGGGAATGTTGACTTCTTGGTATCATAGGAATTGGGGGGGGGGCATTATTGATTTAAATTGGATCACTTTTTTAAAAAAATGTTTTAATGGGACTTTTTCTTAACATGTCCCTTCCAACCCAACATAATATGAATGTGTGGGGATGTTATATACTAGATTTCTGTTCTTGGCCAGGGACTGAAAATCTTCAAGGCCCACTTTTTGCAAATTATGCCTGTAGGCAAGTTTGGTCCATATGGATACAACTAAATGCAAGTAAAGTATTGGGACTGCAAGGCCTTTTGCCTGATGAATAATTGCCTGGAATCCTTTTCAAATTTAAGAATGGAAGGCAATCTAAATTCTCACCTTTTCTTGAAATGGGGAAAATGGGGAAAATAATAACAACTATAAATAGCAAACAATTTTAGCAGTTTCCTCAGAAGGGGATGCTTTTGTCTCTATGTCTTTCTGTTGTGATTGCAAGTAGTGATGATAACATGTTTATTGATTTTGCAATGCAGGAGACTTCTTAGAAAAACACACAAATAAAACTGCAATATTTCCAGCAACTTTCCTCCATTTTTTGCCTTAGCTAAGAACCAATGTTTCATGACTGTGCTTAAAAAACTTGAAAGGCCTTCAATAAATGAAAACAAACAAACAAAACCTTGGATTTCCCTGTATCAAGGGTAGGTAACTTATAATGCTCATTCACATCCTTATGAACTTGAGCAACCATCCCCTGACTCATGATCCAGAAATATTTCAGCAGCAAAATAGAAAGGGTGGGTGAGTTGCAGTATTTATTTTTCTCTTTCTTCCAAGTTAACGTGCCTTCCAAGTTATAACGTCCCTATAAAATTTTTTTAAAAAACTCTTCAATAAAATTCAAAAGATCTGTTTTTCATCACTCACTGAGATGATCTTACTGTATCTTCATCATATTCTTCAGTGCTCTGAAGCAAGCATACTAAAGAGCAAATCTGCTTTATGTTAGTTTTATGTCCATAGACATTTATGTCAGTAACTCTCAAATGATATTGCCTCTTGTTGACACACATATTTTTAGCATTAATGTTCATAGGAGGAAAAAAATATGACTTACTTATATAAGTAATCCTTGCTAAATTTGGGTTTTAGATAAACTCTAAAGGGCCCAGTACTGAAGATACTGGAATTCAAGATGTATCTTCACAGTGGACCTATGAAATGTTCAACTGATTCTGACTGTGGATGTAAAAAAGTAATTTTGTTCATGATATGTATATAATGGTATGTATTGATTTTTCTCTTAGTTCAGGGGTCATCAACCCCTGGTCTGTGGACCAGTACCAGGCCATGGCATGCCAGAAACCGGTCCACACAAACAAGCAAAGGCCCATCTGCTCCCTCCGGTCCATGGAAAAATCTCTCTTCGTGGAACCAGTCCCTGATTCCCAAAAGTTTGGGGACCTCTGTCTTACTTGACTTTAACATTGTTTTCTGGTTGACATTTGCCTCCCAATTTAGTATCCATGAATGAAATATGTATGGTAGAAAAATGGAAGGGAGACAACTTGGTATCATTTAAAAGTTTAATTAAAGTGTAATTAAACATTTGTTCTCAGTGTCATATATCATTAATTAGATATCAAAAAGGCTCATGTGCTGTGGAAAACAGTTAATAATTTTTTATTTGATATAGAATAGTTCTTAAGACTGAAATGAAAAATATGGATGCATGGAAGTGGTGATTTTGTTTTCCTATTCCTTCTTTCTACAGACATTTCTGTGTAATTATTTGGATTTTGAGGCAGCCAGTACCTTGGTACAGCTTCCCATCGGATCCTCAGGAAAAGCCAAAAGTCCTTATGGAAACCAACAGATTAAATGTCCCCAAATTTAATCAGCCTTGTGGATCTACCACTAAACCAGTAATGAAATCTAGCAGCTCAGTCAGGGATGGTACTTTGTAAGATGGGGGAAACAACAGCAAATCCAGCTGTCCCTGAAGGCCCAACTTTAGCCAGAAGATATCACATCTTTAAATGTTTAAATGGAGCAAAGCAAGAGCTATCAACAACTCATAGACACCAATAGCCATCCCTCCACCACACCCCCAGTGTTTCAAAGGGGCTTGAAGACTTATTCTTGGTTCAGTTCTTTGACGAGAATATTTTATTTCCATTGTATGGGTCTGTTTCTTTTTCATTTCTCTTCAGTTTTGTCATCTTTCATTTTTTAAATTACTTTATTTGTGAAAGAAAAAAAATCATTGGGTGTTGTATGACATGTACATTTAATAAATAACTGTGCTCTTGAATGATGCAAAAGATAATTTTCCAAGACCATATGATGACCCAGTGGGGGTGTTACACATTCCCAAAAACAAGCACATGGAACTTCTCAAGTATCTGGAATGGAACTAAAATAAGGTCTCAAAAATATTAATGGAATAATTTCTACTCCTCAATATTTGTATGGAGAGTCTATGTCCATTTGGATTTCATAGGCATATTTCAACTGTGGTTTCTATCTTGACATCTTCTTGGTACTTTTGTTTAAAATTATTTTCTCCTTTTATCAAGCTTGACTTCTACCATAGAGATTGCAAGGCCATTATTTGCAATAAGATGAGTAGAAAAATAAATCCAGATTGAATGAATAGTTGCAGTTCCACTTATACAATTCAAATTGATATAGAGTAACTTCAGTGATCAATGATCAAATTCATGTATCTGATTCTTCCCTATTATTATGTCTAATTATCATGCATATGTAGGTCTCCAAACAGTCTATACTCTGTCAAAGTGGAGGACAGAGTTTCTATGTCAGGCTTATGCATAATTAATTTAATGCTACTTTGCAATAAGTGGGGTCATAAATAGAAAAAAAAGTGATTAGTATCATAATACCTTCACCCTTACATGAAGTAAAATATAGAGTCTATACCTGTTTGTTCAAATGATTTATTCCTAAAAGCCTGCCCCCCAAAATATATCAAACACTACAATTTAGGAATAGTGCAAAATATATTTTAAATCAGAACTGTACCAATAGTTCCCTAAACTTGCTATGAAATTTTTGAAGCCATAACTCTGTTCTCATGTGTTTTTTGAAAATGATTCCTTAAAAACACATTTAATTTCATAAAATATTGTTGATATCTAGTTTGTCTAAATAACTTTCCTCTGTCTCTTGAGTTTACAATGAATGAAATAGTTTTTGGACTGGGTTCTTGGATTGGGATTCAAATAATTAGATCTTAGATCTTAAAATAATGACTACCTATTTCCCCTAAGCATATGTTCATACATACACTCATTCACACAGAGAAATTCAGGTTTACACAAAGACAGATTATTTTAGAAAATAATTATTTTATTGCGTTATGATTTTATAAGTGCAAATCTGTTCCATAAAAATAATGACGTACATTGATACAAAAGCAATTATTCAAAATTCCTTACAAAAAGTTTGAAAATTGAACATGTTATCAGTTCCTAGCCCTGTATGTTCATACTCATTCAAGAACTACTTCTAAAACTCACCTCTACCTGAGAACTTGTAAAGAGCTTCTTCTCAGTTGTGCCGCATAATTATATGAAGACATGCTTTATTTTTGTTTTTATTTTAATTTGTATATAGTGTTTTGATTAATAATATCAACTATATATTTTATTTTATTTCATTGCTTATTTATACTGCTAACTTTGTCATCTTGATTTTTTAAAAATACTTAGCTATTTCGAGTATCCTTTCTGCAGAAAAGAGAAATTTAAATTATTGTCATAAAGCTGTCAGCTTTGACTATATATTGAACATTCATTTCAAAGAGGGAAACTGCAATACATTTGTTTTTTATAAACATTTATATTTCAGCTCTCACAAGGAAAATTGGGCATGATACAGGATTCTGTGATGGGTTAATCTTAATTTTCACTGTTTGGTCAAAATTGCAAAATTGTCACATTTATATTTATGGATTTTTCTCCATTGCTTAAAGGTAACTCATTTAATTGTATTATAATTTCCGCTGGCATGATTTTATTCACTTATTTTGACATTTTTATTGACATGAACTGGAACTGTTTTACCACCTCCATGCATATCTTAATAGAATCTCAGCAGAATCTACCTTTAATAAACTCATTTTATAATTAAGAATGCCATAACCAATCTTCTTTTCAAACTGACAAAGCTATTCCAAAACTGGTTTAGGGTACATAAGCAGAAATATGTTTTTAATTTAAAATTTATTTAAGCTCAGATCCAACACATAGATTTATTTATTTATTCAATTTTTATAGCTGCCCAACTCTACCAAGTAACTCTGATTTGTATAAATATCATTCTTACTACCTGATAAAAACTGTTTACCATGTTTGTCATGGAAATGGTAAATTAACTTCAGTACTTGAATAATAAATGTAAAAGTGGATCGTACACATGCTCATTCCATTAATATGTAAGAATAGCACTGTGTGAATAATACTTTCCTATGTATATTTCAAGCTGAGATAACTGGTATTTCCAGGGTTTTAGTCTATAAAAAGCTAGTCATCTGCAGATATATCATAATTGTTTACAATTGTTCTGTTTCAGATCTACTATCATAAACAGTAGTATTATTAGAAGTATAAACCTCTTCTTTCCATTCTATAGTTAGACTGTTTCTATTATGTTTCTGTACTTGTTCCAGGGGAAAATAAATGTCAGACATGTCATTCTTCAAGTGTTTGTGTCACTGAGGGATCTTGATAAATGTTTAAGGAATACTGGGTGTTTTGAAGAGTTATTAGAAGACCACTGATAGTATAAGAGTTTGGCATTATTTACTAGTGATTTATAGTGCCACTTAGCACCATTATTCAATTCTAGGTATAGAGTGAACTCTTTATTTAATGTAACAACAACTATAAAATATATATCTGTTCCATTGAATCATCATAGATACGTGGGACATTGAACAAGAACTGTTGGCAATTCACTATCTATAAAAATTAAAAAATGATAAGCTTTTCCACTAGTTGTAATATGATTTCTGATAACTGATATATAGGAAGAAAAGGTTATGTTGCAAAATGTAATAAAAAAGACTTTTAAGTTATTTATTGATTTGAAAACATTCTAGACATTCTAGTTATTTTGAAAAGTGGATGATAAATAAGAAAAACACAGACATACAGATACAGATAGTCCTCAACACATGACCACAATAAGCCCAGAGAGTCCCTTTTATTTATGAATTTATTTATAATAAATGTTTGCTAGAATTCATTATAGGAATGTTTCAATTGACCAAAGACATGATAGACAATGGAAGTGAATATTAATGAATGTTAATAAATCCATCTGTGGGCTATCATGGTAATGCAAGATTGCATACACAGAGACACACACACAAACACAAACACATATATTGTGTAACTGCTGTAACGGTTTAAAGTTACAATGGCACTGAAAAAGAAACTTACTACTGTTTATCACAGTCATGACCTTCGCGGCATCCCCATGGTCATGTGATCAAAATTCAGATGCTTGGCAACTGACTCATGGTGCTCCATCACTGGAGATTTTTAAGAAGAGACTAGACATTCACCTGTCTGAGACGGTATAGATTCTCCTGCTTGAGCAGGGGGCTGGACTAGAAGACCTCCAAGGTCCCTTCCAGCTCTATTCTATTCTATTCTATTCTATTCTATTCTATTCTATTCTATTCTATTCTATTCTATTCTATTCTATTCTATTCTATTCTATTCTATTCTATAGGCCTGGAGGAACATTGTCCATAGGGTCGCGATGGGTCGGACACGACTTCGCAACTAACAACAACATTCTATTCTATTCTATTCTATTCTTATTTATGATGGTTGCAGCATCCCAGGGTCATGTGATTGCTTTTGCCACCTTCTGACGAACAAAGTCAATGGGGAAGCCAGATTCACTTAACAACTATGTTACTAACTTAACAGTTGCAGTGATTCACTTAACAATTGTGGCAAGAAAGGTCTAAAATGGCACAAAACTCACTTAACAAATGTTTTACTTATCAACATAAATTTTGCGCTCAATTGTGATCGTAAGCCAAGGGATGTGTAAATATATATATATATAGATACTGTATATTCAATTTACTATATGTATACTGTATATATATATGAATGTGCGTGTTTGTGTAGACATACATTTGCATACATACATATGCAAGGAAAGTCTGAATGTAGATATCATTTGCTGATGGAGTTGTTGGATGGAATAGATCTGATCTTCAAGAAGATATACTGTAAATTTAAGAATCAAAAGGGAATATATGAATTAATGAAAAGGTATGTTGGAAACAAAGATGATTTGAAAAGAAAAATATAGAAAAGTATTGAAATTATGTTGATGTAAGCTAAACTTAAAGCTTTTCATTATGTTACTCCTTTCTGCACTTTATATAAGCCAATATATCTGAAAAAAGAATAACACAAAGGGTATGTTTGTAGTATGTATATATGTGATTGGGTTGCAAAGTTTCTTTTAGGTTTAATAAACTAATAGCATTCTACCATATAATGATAGTTATGAGAATCTATAACTTTGAGAATAGTAATTTTAACAGTGAAAAATAGACAATTATCATATCGCGTAAGTTATTACATTTTGGGTTTGTTTATAGTTTTAGGGACATGGTGGCTCAGTGGGTTAGGACGCTGAGCTTGTCGATCAGAAGGTCAGCAGTTTGGTGGGTCGAATCCCGAGTGCTGCGTAACAGAGTGAGCGCCTGTTACTCGTCCTAGCTTCTGGCAACCTAGCAGTTCCAAGGCACGTAAAAATGCAAGTAGAAAAATAGGGACCACTATGTTGGGAAGGTAACAGCGTTCCGTGTGCCTTTGGCATCTAGTCATGCCAGCCACATGACCACAGAGATGTCCTCAGACAAGCGCTGGCTCTTCAGCTTTGAAACGGAGATGAGCACCAGCCCCTAGAGTCGGAAACGACTAACACGCATGTGCAGGGGAAACTTTACCTTTACCTTTAGTTTTATTACATTTCATAAAAAAGTTTTAATATGTATACTGCATTATATAGATATGTATATCAGTTGTGAACTCAATGGCTTAACTTTCTCCATCACATCTGATGATAAAAAAAAATATACCTTACTAAAAGCATCAAGAGAGCCTCTTGAGAATAGCATTTTTTCTAGGAGTGGAGGAAATCCTTACTGTAGTCCTGAAAGCAATTACAGAACATGCTGTGGGCAGAACTGTGATTTTTATTCTTTGGGCTCACTGCTATAGACTAGTGAGACTCTTATCTTTAAGAAACACTTTTCCTTTTTTAAAAAAATAGCAGCTGTTTGTTTCGGAATCATTCCTTTTTACAGCATATTTTCTGTGGCTTTATCTATTTATTTGTTCTTTATCAATTATTTATTTAGCAAACTGCATAAAGAAACTCTCTAAAACTGAAATAAGTGTTCAATTTTTTTTCAATAGCCAAGCAAGCAAGCATTACAAGAAGCTAGGCAATTTCTTGTTGGCTAAATTTAGGGGCCAGTAGGACTAGAAACATGAAATTGACTAGATTAAGATGAGAGAGGAAAGGAGACTAACTGCAGTAGCTCATTGTTAAACTTAAATATCTTTCATGAATTTGTACTTCTTAAAACTCTGGTAGGTCCTACCTACCTCATTTAAGATTGATCAAAACTACTAATTATCCTTGTTAGTTAGATTTGTTTGTTTGTTTGTTTGTTTAATCAAATGTTGAAGCCATCTCATTCTACAATGATTCTTGTGGTTCATAGATAATTTAAAATGTATAGCAAGAACACATAACAAATTGGGACAGCAGTACACCAACTATAAACCACATACAAAGGGAGGAGACACTACTATTATCCTGTTCCCAAGGTCTGGAAGAAATTTTCTGTTGCATCCATTTGGAGTTTTCCATGAGTACTAACTGGTCCCTCCTTATAAGATTCTGGTTCCATCTCTCCTTTCTGCATCTTTCTCACAGAAAGTTCCATTGAGCTGTTACAGGTTCAGTTTATCACATTTGGCTGCTCTCTTAAGTGCTGATGTGTGAGTTGTTTTGAGACAGGGTCCCCAAAGTTAGGTAGTTGTAAAAACACCCAAGTTAAAATAACTACTAAACAAATAATGCAAGTATGGCACACAAACATTTCATTTCTTAGTTGAAGCCCAAATTAATATTTAAATGTTTCACATTTTTTGTTTTCCAAATAGAACACAATAATCAATGCAGTGTATTCAGTTGAACTCCCAAGTACTGCAGTTCAATAAAGGGGTTTGTGCATCCTAATTATGGTGTGAAGTTTACCACTACAAATTTATATTTCCAGAAGAATCATCAATCATAGACAAGGAGTCAGACTAAATATCAATAGCAGTAGCAATAGACTTTACAGCACTTTCTGAGTGGTTTTTAATGGCAGCATATTGCCCACAAAAATCTGGGTCTTCATTTTACTAATCTTGGAAGGATGGAATACTGAGTCAACCTCAAGCCCTGTCAGGATCGAACTCCAGGCTGTGGGTAGAGTTAGCCTGCAGTACTGCATTCTAACCACTGTGCCACCAGGTCTTCTTGCAAACTCCTGTAAACAACAACACTCCAATATTCCACCAAGAAAACCAAATGAACATTCACAATCATGTCAGTGTTGATATGCTACCATAAGATATGGTCAGCTTCCACCTTGAAAAGAATCAATGAACTATTTAGAAAAAGCAGACTGAAATGTGAATAACACTGCCATATATGATGTCACTGATCAACAGTCTTTCAAATAACCAGGCCTCTGCCAGAAGCACTTTATAAGTAATAAAATGCACCTGGAAACCAAGTGTCATATGATTAACTCACTACCCTGTTGCCACATTCTTGACTAGCTGTAGCTTATGAGCAGTCTCAACGAGTAGCCCCATGCAGAGCACATTGCAATAGTCCATTCATGAGTTGACTAATGGAAGAAATGGAATAGCATCACTATTTAAAAGGGACCATTGACATCAATGATTGGATACTGTGCACAAAATGATAAATGATCTCAATTTAAGCTCAAGGCAAACCAATCATTTTTTTCACATCTGCCCATATTCTAATTATAAATGCAAAGGAAGGTGAAGTTGAAGAATCTTATGATGAGCTACGGTGCCTTATTGACAGAATACTTTAAAAACAATATCATAATAATCACTTGTTAAATTGAGGTAAAATAACATCTGGCATAATGAGAAAATGTGTACTTGATTTTCAAAATGAGGCAGGAAATAGAGTATAGGAGACAGAATTCTGCCAATCTTCAATGCCAATAGCAAATAACAATTTAAAGATGAAACCAAAAACACAGAACAACAACACAGAAAACCTTGAAAACAAAACTTTATATATGGAGATCAATAGTGGGACTATACCAAAATCAAATTGTCTATATACTCCGCAAACAAAGGTGGAGAAGCTTTACTCAGTCACATGAATACCTGCTTACCATGTCACAAACTCCATCTTGAAAAATTACTAGTTACACTAGAAAAAAAATAAATAGATCAAAAACATTTGTCTTTAGTGCTACCCCATTTAGTGTTTTGATGAAAATAAATAATAGATTTAACAGAATCAATTTGATGGAGTGCCTGAAGAACTATTGAATAAAAGCTATAACATAATTAAAAAAGAAACAAATAAAAATGTAGCAAAGTACAAAAGTAAATGCAGTTAAAATGGCTGTTGACAAGTTAAAAATAACTAAAGAAAAACAAAAATATAAAGCCAACAGTGACAGAGAAGAATTAGGCCCACAAACTCAAAATTTTAAGAGTCAAGGATTTATTGATATCTAATATAAAGAGGCAGGATAATTAATGAATGGAAAAGACAAGATATTTTACAGAAATTGTGAGAAACTGTTCAAACCATTATAAAATATTTAAGAGGGGAAAGTTCTAGCAGAGAAATAAAAAAGTAATAAGAAAATGGTGCAAATACACAGAACAGCTATACAAAAAGTATTGCAAAATTATTGATACATGCTAATATTTTGATATTGAACTACAGACAGAAATTGTGGAAAGTAAAGATACTTGGGCCTTAGCCAATATGGTCTAAAAAGAGAGCTAGAAGATTTGGTAAAATATAACTAAACTAGGTGCATCTGCAGTTTAGCTGGGGGAGGGACAAGGGAAGAAAAATAGCAGGTAGCACAAAGCAGTACCACTGGGTATATATGCATGTTGGTAAAACTTCAGTCTACTGTTGAATCAACTATCCCCCTTCTTTGGACCATTCTGAGTTGAATTAAAATTTTACAAGAATATACAGTTAAAAGTGTTACATATAGTTTATTAGTAGGTATGAAAAACACAGCAGTGGCCTAGAGACTGGAAAATTATGTTCCAATTCCAAGTAATGACAGTGCTAAAAAAATCATGTCAACAATACTACATTTATTTCACATGCTAATAACATAATGTCAAGATTCTGCCATAATAATATATAGGAGCTACAACCAAACTCATGTAGATAACATCCAGTAAATAGTGGGGGGGGAGTAAATAGGTTAAAAAATGTCTATTTTGTTTATACAAAGACTTTTGTTTTATAGTTTATACAAAAGCATAGACCGCTGAAAGTTGTAAACAAATTTGTTTGCCTTTAAAATATGGGTGAATCAGACCACTTCATCTGCCTATTGAAGAGGTTTTTGTGATGAATCATGACAGACACCAGATTAAAAATAGCCACAACATCAATACAAATAAAAAGGAAATAAGAATTAAAAGACCTAGAGTAATATCAACAATCTCATACATGCTGATGACATTTCTTTGATGGCTTGAAGTGAAGAAGGAAGGAATTTCTCTTTGAAAGATGGTCAATAGACTCAATGAGCTCACCTATTGCTTCATATGAAAACATCACTAGCAACAGCAACACCAGTACAATTTATGTCAAAGCCAATTCAATGCAAATAAAGAAGTTTGTGATCACAAATTATATGCTAGGCTTAAAAATGTATAGGCACACTTGAGCTATCCTTGTCCTAGTAAAACTGCAGACCCTTTCACACTGAATAAATTTATCATAGCAAATGTTTGTCTGGCTCTAAATCAAAAGTTCTTTGGCTCCCACCGACAGTTCTTTAATCACTTGGAAGTGAGCATTAAAGAACAACAGATATAAATAGGTATTATTTTGAAGGTTAGCAAAATCAAAATGACCATTAGATTTCTATAGTTTTGAAGCTACTGTTGCAACATCTGGAAGTAATGCAAGAAAGTTAAGTGACTTTGGCTGAATTGCACATTCTTTCCTGTATTCATTATTTTAGTTTTATATTAGTATCCCTTAGCTATCACTACCATAATATGTAATCTAGTGTTAAGCAACCCAGTGAAGCATAGCATAACCTGTCATATCCTAATTTAATAAGATATTATCTACTGAATTGGTATTTATTTTGTTTAGAGGAAAAGCTTAGTCATAGATCTAGTTTAGAAGTAATATGAGCAAGGTGAAAGTAAAATTTAATTTAATAAAGATAGCTTTTTGCCTCTAAATATCCATTGCTTGCCAAAGTTGTTTCAAAATGTCTCTAAGCTAACGTTTTTACAACGTTTCACATCATTTTCTCTTTCTCCTCCTATCTATTTTTCCTTGCTTTTCTGCCAGTTGATCTAAGAAATATCGCAAAAACCATATAAAAAGCAGTGATTTTATTTTTTTTTAAATGACATAATTTAAGGCATATTTTAAAATTAACTAACTTACACTCTGCACTCCAGCTGTAAGGGAAAGAAACTGAAGATGGCTTTGCCAAGATTTGTGGCAGAATAAAGAGTGGGCAAATAGACTGGCTCTAACCCTAATGTTTTCCAGAGAGAGAGGCTTTTGGAGGAGTTGGTGGCGGCAGCAGCGTGCTCCAGGGGCGAAAAGAAGCAAGGCCTCTTTAACGAAAGGTGGAAGAGTCAGGATCAGAAAAAGGAAAGAAGGCGAGGTTGTCGGAATACAAGTGAATTTGAGGGCTAATCCACATGGAGCCCCATTTCCATCTGTCCTGTTTGCCATCGTTCACTCCCTAGAGACTAAAATGGACAATGTGAAATTTGAGCAGGCCACGAACAAGGAGTATATATCGGAGGTGGTGACCCTTTGAGAGCTGTATGCAACGAAATTTCATTTTGATGTATGCTGATTGGTGTACATTCAAAGTGACAATAAAGTTATCATCATCATAAGGAGAGATTGTCCACAAGTGCTCCTCCTCAAGAGGAAACCACAACAGAGAGGTCTCTAGTGGTATTACAGTTCTAGGAGACAAGGGAATAACCATCTTGATCAAGCCATGGTTAGTGCCTTAAAAAAAACTAGGTTCCTATTTTTCTATTTTCTTTTTTTTGCATTTTTTTCTTTTTATTTATTTTTATCTTGTTTGCTAAAACAAGCTTTTTCAGTATTATGTGCAATTTTTAATAAAATTGTGGTTGCCATTAAAAATTAAATAAAAATATGCTTATTTGGCGAAGCATTTACTATAATAACCAAGGCTGGCTTTTGAGGGCTTCAAACAGAATTGTAGTCATCATCTGCTACCTTTTAAAAATATGAAGATGTCATGGACTGAAGTATTTGTTCTGCAACTGAACTTTGGACATTCTCATACAAGGTAAGTTACATGATCAGATGAATTTAAGAAGATCTCATACTGAGCACAGCCTGGAATACAATCTTCTGATTTATGATATTGACCTTTTTGGTCACACTTAGTGTTTCTGATCTCATGAAACAGGCAGCTGTGATAACAGATGAAAGCATCATACTGTACCTTATAATTTACCTAGACATGTTAGAAAAACTAACAGTAGAAACTTATTTTAGCTAAACAATGTGTGCATCAGACCTTCTGCTTTTATTGTAAAACACCACATGAAAAACACATCCTTTTTAAACCTGAAATTGGAATTAAGAGCCAATGTACATATATCAGTTCCATATAGAAAATGGATATCATTATATCAAAAGAAATAACACTTACAGTAGATCTATATACTGTCCCTTATTGCTTTACAGCACTATCTGGGCAGTTTATAAATGTCAGCATATTGCCCCTAACAGTGTGGGTCCTCATTTTAATGACCTTGGAAGGATGGAAGTCTGAGTCAACCTTGAGCCTTTCATAATCAAACTCCAGACTGTGGGCAGAGTTAGCCTGTAATACTGCATTCCAACCACTGTGCCACCAGGGCTTCTATTATTTCATGAGTCTCCTCTTCCAACAAGTACTTTATCTGGTACAGTTCACCAGATTTTATTTTTTCTCATTCTATTGTAAATAGTACTAGAAAGAATACTTCTGTGTAACAAAGACAGATTTTTTTAAAAAATGTTATATATGAGCAGTTCTTTCCCCTTTCTTTCAGGGGAAGGGCGTTCTCTGTGGGTGCGCCTGCCCTATGGAACCAACTACCCACAGAACTTAGGACTGCCCCCGACCTTCGCTCATTTCGCCAGGACCTGAAAACTTGGCTCTTCGATCTGTTTGGTCCAGATGTGGGGTTGTTAATTTAACTGGGTTTTAGATTTACTCTTGGGGCTTGAATTTAATTTAATTGTTTTAATTGTTTTTAATTTTTTGTATTCATGGTTTTAACTGCCCTATAAACCGCCCTGAGTCCTACGGGAATAGGGCGGTATACAAATCCAATAAAATAAATAAATAAATAAATAAATAAATGGTTAATTATGTATCTGCTTATTGTTTCTTGATGTTAAAATCTGGTTATTCTTACAGTTTCCAAAGAAGTAAAAGGTTCAAGGAGTGTTTCACCGTAGGTTTTTTTGGTCAAATAAATTGATTCTGTCTTTGTTGTTGTTGTTCCTCTTTTGGCCAGTGTAGCTATAATTGTATTTTTTGGAAATTATAAAGTATTAATTTAAATAAATTAATATCCCACAAGAGAGGAGAGAAATTGCATTATCATTATTCCAGTTATATTATTTTTATATACTTTTCGTCCCACTTGTAGGAAATACAAGTGTATCTTTAATTGACTTTGGCTATTTAGTAACAGCTTAAATTACCTTCACACAATCTAACAGATTCCTTTTTACTGGGCCAACAAAGGATGTACAGATCATTGTGATGGAAGCAGTAGTTGCTTAAAGCAAATGATATTCATCTAGGCTGTTTCTATCCTGAAAACTGCAAAAAATGGACAGCACTTTTTCTTTTCCTGGCTGTAGTTTTGATGCCAAAACTATTTTTCTCCAGTTTTCATCTAGCTTGTAACTAGCAGTCAATAAAAATGCTCACCAAAGGAGCATTTTTAGCTACAACTATATGAAATCACATAGAGTAAGTAATCACTTGTAGCCTAACATCATTAAATATGTTGCTGATATTTGGGGTGCTGCAGAACTGTTGAACACCAAACTAGCAAAGAACATTGAAAGTTGGGGTCGATGCCAGCATCTCACAGATGGACAATCAAGCTGTCCTAATAAAGCAAAGTTGTTAGAGATGTTTCAGACTGTGGGGGTCCATAGCAGAGAATAACAAGATTATTTGCTGGAAAGAAAAGGCTAATTTCTTAACAGTTTTGGCATAAAGGGCAGCTTTTTAGTCCATTTCTGAAAAATAGAAAAGGGCCACACTTGATCAACAAAAATCCTAATAAGAGAGCAAAATAGAATAAGTAATCTAGTCACATATCATAACTGAATTTATACAAATACATAGACATAAAGAAAACATTTCCAGGTTCATGCTGTCTGATCTTGGTTGTTTGTTCATTATTCAACTACTGTGTTTTCCCCCCAAAAAAAGATCTATTCTGAAAATAAGCCCTAGCTTGATTTTTATGCATGTGCTTAATATAAATCCCACCTCCAAAATAAGCCCTAGTTAAGACCCCACCCACTCTGTTCCATTGTCTGGTTGCATGAGGTGGGACAAGGCACACAGATAAAACTCAAGCTAGGGAGGGGGTGGGAGGGTGGAGCTTCCCCATGAGCCCTGCACTTACCTACTTCAGAACTACCTCAGCCAAGGTCTCCCATTCTCCACCTGCCTTGCCTTGTGGCAGAGGCACCGACAGCCCCATCCAGCAGGAGCCCACATGGCTGCTGCCAGCCCAGTTTTTCTGCTCACCACCACTCACATGTGTCATCCCCGGCCTCCATTTCACTGGTAGAGGTCTTCAGGA
The DNA here is from genome assembly GCF_947247035.1 of Vipera ursinii. Taxonomy (NCBI): domain Eukaryota; kingdom Metazoa; phylum Chordata; class Lepidosauria; order Squamata; family Viperidae; genus Vipera; species Vipera ursinii. The sequence continues at coordinate 33,248,275 of NC_139514.1, read as the reverse complement.
AAGGCCTCTGCAACCCAGAATGGAGCTCCAGATTGACATGTGCATCACCCCCACCCCCGGTCTCTTTTTCACTGGCAGAGGCCTTCAGAAAAAGGCTCTTCATCTTTTACAGGCTCTTCAGCCCTCTCTGTGGCCACCCCCAGTGTTGCCCCAGTCCTAGGCCTTCATCTGGGTTCCATCTTTATTCTTATGCAATTCCTATATCTGAAATATTTTCTAAGCACTTTTACAACTAAATATTTCCCCTGTTTAGAAAATCAGCAGCTGGCTTTTAGAGCACTTGTGGTTTTGAATGGATTGTTTGCCTAAAAGTAATTAAGTGAAAGAAGTCCACATAAAGCTTTATATTCTTTGGAAATCAAGGGCAGCGTATGCTTATAAGATGCCTAATCTTTAGCCTTGAACCATTTAAGCGCTGTGGTAGAGTGTGCAGCATTTTCAAAGGACATGGATACAGAAAACACAAAAGGCAAATAATGTAATGGGGCATGGAATTGCAAACTATAGTAAAGGGGGCAAACAATAGATTTTTGCATTTAACATGTTTGTTTAAAAATGCAAATCATACTAAAACCAATTAATGCTACAGCATGAATGGAAGGAAAATGTAAAAAAAATGTAAATGTTTTGTCTTAGTTTCCTCATACTGAATAAAATGTATCCTTTATACCTGAGTCTTTTAATCAGGATAGGGAATGGAATCACCAGTTTTTCCAACAGGAAGAATTTCTTTCTACTATAGATACTACTTCAGAAGAAAGATTATACAGCTTCTGGTTTGCGCTCGTGGCGCTGACAGATGTTCAGCGAGAGCCCTCTCTTTGCTGTCTGGTTCTCTATCTCATATTTTTTTCATAATAAATTATATTTGGGTAACCAAAAGCTTCCCTTATTCAAACCTTTTAAAAATTTCATATTTCCCGTCTCATAAAAATGTATAATATTCTAGTTATAAATCCTATCCTTCTAATTATAATAATACTTTTATTTCTAACAGTTATCTATTTTCTTAACCATATTCAAACATCTGTTTAATAGTATAATATCCCATCTAATAGGTCAAAAGCTCTATTTTCTTCAGTCTTACTCTAGCTTTCTTCTTTTGCCAAATAACTTTCCAAGTCAGTGCATTTGAATCCTCAAGAATTTCTTCACTGCTTTTGTATATATTGTTAGGAATGAGGAAGAAAATTTTATTGAAGTATTTTTGGAAGAACGCTCAACCCATTTATATTCATTAAACAGCCTCCATCCTTCTCCTTCAGTTTTTCTTTTCATTTCTTGTTTTTCAATATTCAGCATTTCTCCTAACAACTTTATCTTCCGTTCTATCAGCTCTTCTTCCTTATCCTCAAATGTGTTCTGAGATCTTGACATTTGTCTGTATCTGTCTGTTAATTCCTTCCTTTATGTCCTCCTTCTTTGGATACATTTCTTCTAATTTTCCTTCTGTTTTCTGGGTTACTAGTTCCTTCTTTGTAGTCATTGTCTGGATTTGTAAGTTTAGGTTAGAAAATTGTTCTTTTTATCTTATTTGCATTATTTTTAGTCTCATCATGAAATAAAACAATTGTTTCTTGGATTGATTTCAAAATAGAAAGAATTTCTTTCTGAGATTGATTAACATTTTCTTGATGGTATATCAAGCCGGGGGCTTTGGAGACAAGTATTAAAGATGGCTTTTTACCATTTGCAGCTAAGTTTGGAACAACCATTTTGTATTTGTATGTAGTCTTTAGAATCCAATAGGGTCCCCAACACAGATAAACAGCCCAAGAGGTTTTTTTTCCCTTTTCCCAGCTGCAGTCTGTAAAAGTGAAAGTTTCCAGGAACAACAAAGAGTTTTATCTAAGTCCAGGCTTCAGGCCAAATTTCCTTTAAGCATAATAAATTGTAGTGCCGTGATTCATCACTAGATGTTGTTGACATCATCTTCCAGCTTTCCAAATCCAAGACTATTTTACAGAATTTCAAATATTTTTTCTAAAAAAAGTCTAAAAGGTACTTTTAGTCCCCAAATTTTAAAGCTATATATCTGTATTAATTCCAAATTGATCTTGTAGCTTTCTCTATTTTTCCCCAAAGCAATTAATTCACTGCTTTTGTTTTCCTGAGGGAGTAGGGCAAAAACTTCCCTTTCCTCTCTCATTAGGGAGGATTCTTTGCTTTGGGCATTCTTTTTTCAAGGAAAGTAGTATTAAGGTCATAAAAAGAGGATAAAGTCTCAACGAATAAAGTTCCATGCACGTTGGTCAAAAATTGCTACTAGTGCTTATCTTCGGTTGTCAACAGCTTCTGACTGGCCACACGAATGTAGCCAGTCTTTCCCTTGCTGGTTTGGAGGGCTTCCTTGGATCCAGTGGAAGGGTCACCACTCCTCTGCAATTGATGTGGGTCACCTTCTTCTTTGTTGCCTCTCTGGGGAAACTTTTGATCATTTTTAGGGTCCCCAGCAGGGCGAAATCAAATATGGAAGATGGAGCCCTGTCTTCCTGCATCCATTATGCCATGACGCCTAACCGGAAGTCTAGGTTGATTCTCTCCTTGATTAGCTTCCATCCATTGCTTCTTGTCCTGTCTCCAGGTGCTCTGGAGAATAGCCCTTTAGATATTTGAACACTGCTATCGTGTCAGTTCTACTCCTTCTAATTTTTCTAAATTATTTTCTAATTTTGTTTCTGTACTTTTATCCCATTTTTATTACTTTTGTAAATAATTCAAGACAGTACACATAATGAATGCTCCTTCTTTCTCCTATTTTTACTGCAACAACCCTGTGACATGATTTGGGGTGAAAAAGAGTCACCCAATCAATTTTCATGCCTCAGGCAAGACTAGAACTCACAGTCTCCTGGTTTATAGCCTGATTCCTTAATCACTAGAGCAATTTGGCTATTTAGCAAAACATTCATTAGGATTTTTTATATTTATTTTGAAGGCATATTGACTTTACTATGATGCTAATCATTTTTTTGTTATACATATCTCTATCGCTTTGTGATTTCTTTGACAAACAAAGTTCCAAATTTGAATTTAAACATGGGAGAAGTTTCAGTGGGGTTTCACTGAAACATATTAAATCAAGAGCTTCTGATATTATGTAAAAGTGGTTGCAAAATTCCACCCTATTTTATTTATTTTTTAGTAGGGGTAGATTTCTAAACTATCCAATTTCTTGTTCAATTTTTAAAATGTAAAATTCATCAAGAAATTTAGTACATCATATGTAAAGCAGAAAAGCAATCCAGACTGAGGGTTGGGAGATGGGATATTAAAGAAGGGTTCTGTTCTAAACACATAAAACTTTTTTATTTATTGTTAAAGACTGGGTCTTATATTTACTTTGGGCCCAAAAGACCCATCTGGGCTTAATTTTGGGGGACATCTTATTTTTCCAGGAGGCAGCAAGTGCATGGGGGCCAAAGGTGTCTGGCAGCAACCGCAGCTCACCATTGCACACTAACTGCATCCATCACAGGAATGGTTTTCTTTGGTCCCCTTTGCGGTTCTGCCCATAGAGACAGGGAGAGTTATACCAGGGCTGGCAGCTGGAGCCATGGCAGCGTGGTCTTCGAAGTCCCCTGCCACTAGCCCTAGCATAACTCTCCTATGGCTGTGTAGGCAGAGCCGTGGTCTAGGGGGCCAAAACTTACAACCCAGAGATAATGCAGAGAGCTTACCACTATCCTCCAGAGCTGCCACCATTGAAACCATGTAAAACAGGCAGTGAACAGGGAGCAGGCAGTGTGAGGCAGATGGAGGAGGCGATGATCTGCAGGGCAGGATGGGGTGAAGCAGGCATGGCAGGGACCAAAGTAAGCCCTTCCAGTAGTGGACATGGCTGTTGCACAGCAGTGGTAGAGGCCTTTTGCCCTCATTCTCCCCTGGGTTCCAAAACAGTGGAGGAGGACCAGGTAAGTGGACCAAGGTAAGTGGACCAAGCCTCTCTCACTAATCCTCTGTAGCGTGGCAGTCTAGCTCGGGAGGGGAGTAAAAGAGAAGTGGCAGGCAGGCAGCCAGGTCATTGAACAGGTGGGGAGAAGTTGATGAATGGGGAGTTGCCTGGCTGCGGGAGCCCTGAGGTGCATGGGGCAACTCCACACACTCCAGCCACCTGCCTTGTCTTGTGGCAGTGGCAGCAGGGTGTGCCATACAGCCTCCTGCCCTGTTTCTGCAGTGAGCAACCAGATGGTAGGATAGAGTGGGTGTGCTCTCAACTAAAGCTTATTTTTGAGGTAGGGCTTATATTAGGTGCATGCTAAAAAATCATACTAGGACTTATTTTCTAGGTGGGTCTTATTTTCTGTGAAATACAATTTATATATAACAGGTTAAGCTTAACATTAAACTTAAAATCCCTCTGTTAACCATCTTTTATTGTATTTAACACTCAGAAAGTCCATACATGGTTTCCAGTCTCTTATAAAGCTGTCCAGTCCATTATGTCTGATGAAAGCAGTTAATTTCACCATCTCTGCTAATTCAGTCAATTTTAAAATCCATTCTTCAACAGTCGACATCCATTATTATTTCCAGTGCTTGGCAAGAACAATCTTCACAGCCATCACCATGTGAAGGAATAGCACCCCAAATTGTTTTTCAATTAGCTTGTCCATGATACCTAAATGAAAGGCTTCAGGTTTCATTAATATTTGTATCTTAAATATTTTCTGCATTGTCATTGCTATGTTTCTCCAGTGTTTTCTAAATGTAAATTCCACCAAGAAATTCAGTAGATCATACGTAAAGCAGAAAAGTGATCCAGGGTGAGGGTTGGGAGGTGGTATATTAAAGAATGGTTCTGTTCTGAACACATAAAGCTTTTAATGCATTACAAAATGGAAAGAGCTTCTTGATTACCTTGTATAGCTTCTAATGTAGCTGAACTTCTAACATTTAAAAAATGATTTCTTTATAGAAAGTGGAGGAAGAAAGAAACTAACTGGCTTTGATTTTATTAGTATCTGTCATTCTTAGAATTCTGGGAGAATATGAAGATGTAGATGAAAGTCTCCATTCTAGCACTTTCTCAACTGAACTTACCGATAAAAGAGGCCCTCTAATTTACTTCCTCAATTTTTCAGGTGCAGATAAGAGAAATAAAAGTAAATAGTTTATTTCCATTAAACTTATTTAACAAAATATAATATTTCAGACTTATTAGACTCTACTGTGTTTATACAGAAATTAAATTGTGTTTAAAATGTAACAAAAATAATGTATGCTTTTTGATGTACCAATATTATCATAATAGCCTTTTGAACTATATATGTATTATATGGAAACTGACAGCTGGACAGCCAAATTGGAATTGGCAACACTTTACTTGTTGCTAAGAGACTGATAGTTCAAGACTGCAAAGATAAATTTCTGATACCAATTATTCAGTCTTTGAAAACCTGACCTGAAGTTACTTGCTGCTTATGAGAGGTTTCTTACAGATGTACATTATGAGTTAACGATAAATATGACAAAATATGGCCACCTTTTACTGATATTGTTTAAAACATGATACAGGTTTGTATATATGTACAAATATACGTAACACAGACCCATAAACCCATCACCCAACCTGTATATTTTTATACATCTGTGAACACATGTACTCACATACAGATGCACACCCAATGTTTTTGCTTGCCTTTTCTTTCTCTTTTTGCTCCATTTAATTAAGAATGAATAAATATTTCCATTAGTATTCTGGCAGATTTCATTTTAATCCTTGTGGGAAAGATAATTGGTGTAAGACTTAGTATTGACACATCCAAAAGTAAACATCCAGATAGTAGATGAGTCCATTACAAAAACAAGAAACAGATGGAAACTATCTTCCATTCAAAACATAGTATGTTCTACCTTATGTAGAATGAGGAGATAAAATAGACCCCAAGAAATTGAATAGTGATTGTAGTATAAATAGAGCTCAGATCTGATATTCAGCAGTCACTAAAATTCTTTTGCAATGGCTTCATAATTTGGGCAAAATAACTCCATCTATCTGAGCATGATTAGGAAATTAGAGAACATGCAGAACTTTCTTTGGCAGTCAAGTAAAGCCTGCCAATTGTATCGCACAAAAAGACACACACACTCCAAAGTGACTGGCTTGTTCATTTTTTTTAAAGAAACACACTGCCTCATGCCATTCCCCTTCTTCTTTAAAGGCAATTTATTGTTCATCAGACTGATTATGAATTATGGAAAAAGTGTCCAGAAAACGTTAGGCCTTACCATAATTTAAAATGTCCTGATTGTCATGATACAAATAAAGCAGTTTTTTTTAGTGAAATTAGAAATCAGATAGAACGAAAATGAAAAATGAAATATCCATGAGAAAAGTGAAAAGAAAAGATGGAACCAATACAAAATGTTTCTACATTAGTTCATGGGCAGATGGTTTTTGAGATATTTATTTATTTGAGGCAGTTAAAAAATAAAATGAACACTATAAGAGTAACTACTACTCATTATGTTTAGAAACCAGTATTTCTATTATCTCCAGATGTTGACATCCATGTAAATTTATATAGTGCAATTCCTGCTATTAGGTTTTTTTTTAAACAAATGGTTCATACACATGAGAATATGAAGTCCATACTGATAGCAGCAGACAGCTTTAATAACTGAGACCAGAATGGTCTTTGACAGTAAATATATATATACGAAATACCCGAATACGCCAAGACCTACACACACACACACACACACACACACACACACACACACACATATATAGGTCTTGGCGTATTCGGGTCTTTTCCTGTGTAGGATTGAAGGTGTCTTGGCGATGTTTTGACGAGGTCCCACTCATCATCTTCAGGCTGGTGTCTTCGGTTTCGTGCTTGTGTGAGCGAAGCTTTGCTGTATATAGCAGTGTAGAAAAAAATGCTTCGGTAAATGCCTTTCTCCAGCTGGTTTTAGTCCACTTAGACACCACCTTCAATCGATCAACACACTTATGAAATGTCACAGATACTCATTCAGTATAAATTAGATTAACAAACAGATCACAAACTGCTCATGTGCAAGTTCCAAGTTGAAAAACTTGGCCATTGGGAAAAACAGTCACTAAGAATATAGGGTTGAAGCTTGAGAATTGTAGAGATAAATGGGTATATTTATGGATTGGGCACATAGTTTTTCTTTTTCCCCCATTTTTTTAATGTTGACCTGATGGGATAATTTCCTCATGATGTAGTCATACCTGAATGCTTTAATTATGGTTTGCAAAGCCAAACAAGTTGCAGAATACAGTACAGTTCTTAAGAAATCTGTTCAAGACAATATAAGTTTTTCAGATATATTATTGTCAGTCACAACATAGAAAATTACAAAAAATGAAATTACTTTGTAAAAGATAACACTCTTTTCCATCAAATACAGTAGAAAATAGGAAAATATTAGATTTATTTATTTATTTATTTATTTATTTATTTATTTATTTATTTATTTATTTATTTATTTATGCCAAAGCAATACTTGTAGCCACCAATAACTGTTAATGGGAGATGAGGCATAATTATTCACAGCTGCTCCAAGGGATGTATATAAGGCAGATCCTGAATCAAAAATGGATAAAACTGAAGTGACACTTATTTATGTATTTATTATTTACTGAATTTATATAGCTGCCCATATCACTTGATGTGACTCTGGATACTGTCAGGGAAATGGAGTCCAATATAATTAGGTTCCCAGGGTCAAGTAGATTACTCAAAAAACATTCTATCAGGGATAATACTGTGTAGTATTAAAGTTTAGAGTTGGGATCAAATCAAGCCCAAGCTTTCCATTTCCTGGGTAAGAACATTTGTTCCGTGCTTAACATAGAGGACTGTAAAAAGGATGTAGTGAACTGTGAATGTAGCAGCATGCACCACCCTCACTAGCCTATTAATGGCTATGCAAATGTAATTATGAAAATTCAGTATGAATTACAGATAAGTATTTATGCAGTAAACAAGTGTTCATGAAGTCACCAGGTGTTTTGCTCAAGTCATACAAGGCGTGAACTGATATTATTTATGAGAAGTGAAGTTCATATTATAGTCATGTTTCCAGAGGTCATTAGCAGATTGTAGGTAGAGCTGTAGTATGCAGGAGTTCAAACTATCAGTCAACCAATTTTATGTATGGCCAAAATGAGTTTTTTGCAGTGCTAGAACAATTAGGCACAAATAAAATGAAACAGAATACAGTTATTTCTGACTTGTAAAAATGACTGGAGACACATAAAGGTAATGATTTCTCTGTTAGTTGTGTCCTACTCTAGAGGGCAGTGCTCATCTCTGTTATTTGGCCCAGGGAGCCAGAATTGTCTGAAAACAATTTCCGTGGTCATGTGGCCAGCATGGCTATACACAAAAGGTGCATGGAATTTGTTACTGTCCCACCAAAGTGGTACCTATTTATCATGTATTTGTATGCTTTCAAACTGCTAGATGGCATGACCTGGGGCAAGTAATGGGAGCTCACCCATTACACAGAGCTCAAGTCTCAAAGGCTTTCAATTCTGTAGTTTTCAAGCTCAGCAATTTTAAGTAGTCATAACTGACATAGATGTCATACCTTCAGTGCTTCTCTTTCTACTGCAATCAGCTTCATGAAAACTGCAATTACTGATGCATGCAGCAGTCTTCAGTCTGCCATCATTGGATGGATGTAGTTCAGACCTAAAATATATATAACCAGACAGTCTTCATACATCATTGATATTAATTTACTAAAATCAATTCACTTTGGAGCTTCTTAAATATCAAATGAAACTAGTCCCTCATGCTTGGAAGCTTAGATGGATAAGATTGTGATCCACTCATTCTTCTTTATAAAGTGCAATCTGAGGAAATTGCATAGATAGGCAATTTTAGATCCTAGACATAAATGGTCTTGTGGGATTCTCCCTAGAGATGCTCATGTATATGAATTTCAATTATTTAGTCCATGAAAAGAATGAAATTCCTCTTCTCTCCCACCCCATCTAGTAGTAAGAATTATTTTGATATTCCTGACAAGCCAAAATATGTGAGAGAGGGGAAGGAAAACTTTACAGCAGGAATACATGAAGGAAGAAAGGCTAGCTCTGATCTGTACTGTTTAATCATAATACTACCACATTTACAAGAGGAAAATAAAATTAGTTCTTATACCCTCCCATTTAGTAGGAGTAAAGCAAAACAAAGAAATGATAAGCAAAATGTTTTCAAGTTGAACTTGACTCTTGGTGGTTTATATAGAGGCATCATTGTAGTTTCTTGCCATGCATGATAATAGATCATTTTTCTGGGATTCTTGTTTAGCCATCTAGCCACTATATTTCAGTATGCACTTTAGTTAAGCCAAAGTCATTTGGATTCTTATGAATAGACAACAGCAAAAACAATAAAATTAATATTCTGTGTTTATACTGGTGTAACTTAATGGTCTTCTTTGCTGGTGAAGAAGGATGAGAAAGAAGAGGAGCTGTACAAATAAAGACTCTGGGCATGCATTCTTCTTTCCAACTGATCCTTTTGCAATGATATATCTGCATTTAATTGTCGGACAATGGTTAAAAAAGATATAAGGCATTGACTTGCATGTCTTTAACACAACACCTACAAAAGATTTACCATGGAATTTAAACAGTTGAGCTACTGTATAAATATTTTTGTAATGAAGAATGGTTAATCCACAACACATACATATGAATCTAATAATTTTCTGATGTCACTCCAGAACATTTTTGAAGAAAGTTTAAGAAATCTATATAGATCTTTAAAACTTACTGAATTTCTTGACATCTCTCTCCTTCCCATTCTCTCTCTCTCTCTCTCTCTCTCTCTCTCTCTCTCTCTCTCTCTCTCTCTCTCTCTCTCTCTCTCTCTCTCTCTCTCTCTCTCTCTCACACACACACACACACACACAGGCACACATGTCCTTACACTATTAGCTTCTTCCACACAAAAAAGGTGTGTCCTTGGCTGAAAAAAAATCCTTATCTACTCCTACAGTAATTTTAGTAAAATGAAATCAGATAAGGGATATAGATAAGTAGGAAGGAGGTCATTGGCTAGACATTTTCAGTGTTGCTCAGGTCCTCCCATATCAATATTTGTTTGTTTATTTCTGACATTAATTATTGAAAATTAGATTTCACTCTTCAATAAAACTGGTACAGCCTATAAGGACAGTAAGATCAGCTGAGTATCATTTCTTAGTGATATTTGGAAGTAATTTCTTCACAGTCTAAGAGTTTTTCTTTACAACATATATATACTCTTATGGTGATTTTTTTTCTAGATTACCAAATCAAAAGATTCAAAGTGAAATCAAAGTCAAAGTGAAGCTATAAGAATATGAGATGTAAGGAAAATAGCTTTGTCCCATATATGTAAAAGACCAGCTCCTCTGCCATGAGGGCCTGCAGGATTAGTTTAGGACTAGACTTGTCAGTGCTGAGCAGCCTCCTGCTTGCTGCTAACTGGCTAGTTCGAATGAGTAGCTTCAGGGATTGGGGCAGCAGCAGCAGCCAATCAACTGGAAGCTTGCAGTTCAGCCTGATGAGACAGAGGAAGCAAGCTCCTTATTGATTGGCTGATGCTGCTTCCCCAATCCCTGAAGCTGCCCTGAAGCAGGAGGCTGCTGTGGCCCCACCCAGGCCTTTTCTACTAATAAAGGCCTGTTGGCCACAGGACCCACAGTCAAAGTCTTTTACTCAGAAGCTGACAAAAGTCTTTTCCTTAGATTTCACATTCTTACAGCTTCGCCAGTGTTAAGGAATTTGTTGTGCAGAAGTCTCCTTGTGCTACCAAAGAGTTGCACAGACAAGGAAGGGTACTGAGAGCAGCAAGAGTCACACAAGAGTACACTGAGTTGTAAAAGCAAAAAGTATTTTACTTTGAGGTGATGTAAGAACAAAAATGCACAGTCAAAAATAAACAGTCCAAGTAGCAATCCAAATACAAAGTCTTCTTACCGGTCCAGAAGTCAATACACAGTTCAGGTAACAGAGCAAAAACAGTAATAGTAGAGAGCAGTGAATTCAGACAGAGAAAGAAGCTACGTTACTAGCTCCCTCTTATGGCCATGAGAACACTTACACACCCATTGGCCAATTAACATCTTAAAGACATAACATCATGGTTAATATATTTTCAACCCAACATTGTAGGCTAACACTATATGCCTAACAGCCAGCATCTGAATAAAACACTTTGACTTCTTTGCCAGTGGCTCAGCCTCTTCTGGAGCTCTGGGGATATTCAGAAAGTAAGTAATCCACAAGAAATAAGATCTGGAAAAGTTTGGGACACTAGCAAAGCAGGCCCAGTCTGTGGAGATCTGGTGGGGCAGGATAATGGGGGAAGCAATTGTGGGGATCCCAAGGGAGCATGAAGTATCTCAATGGATCGGGGGAGGCCTTGTGTGGTCTGCTCAAGCACCAGGCCTCTCATGGTCTTCCCCCACCCGAGATACCTCAAGTGCATTTAACGACCTGCACATTCAATTAACGAATGCATTGGGGAAAGCAGGGAGTAATCATGTTCATTTAACATGGTTCAATCTAATGAATCCTCAAGTTATAAATGTAATTGGTACGTTTTATTACATTTGTAACTTGAGAATTACCTGTAAATTTAAATTATGTATGTATGTATGTACGTATGCACTGATATCATGTGATCTGGAACATTTTGGAGATCAGTGGTTCAGTCAGGTTTGTTTATTTCAATTATAGACAGACTTTTATTGTGACCGTTTAATTTTTAGGTTTTTGTTATATTTTATTATTATAAACCAATGGGACTCTGGTTAATTCAGTACATAATGTGATAAATAAAACTTCTAATCTGTTATTTCAGAAGAATGAACTGAATGAATTGAATAGATCCATTGTTATCTCATAGCATTTTGTTATTTTCACTGAAAAGACAATATACTTCTCCCTCTCTTCATTTTATTTGTAGCAACTCTAAAGGTACTTGGCAGAAATTGCCTCCCAAGGGGATTCAGTGTAATTAAAGTCATGTCATCACTACAGATACCGCCAGTTGTGTCTGGGTGGAATGATGTTGGCTGAACATGAATAAACGTTTAAAAAAATGTAAATAATTTATAAGGCAAGATTGTTGCCTCTTGTCAGTCTTTCATTTTGGGACACCACAGACCATAGGACCTCTTATCAGTTGAACATGTTTTATTACTTATATTCCAAATAAGGGTTGGCTTCTTTAGTTTTGATATCATTTGCTGTGAGTAGAGTAACCCATAGAGATATGAGCATATTTCTGTTGCTTCTCTGTGTCCAGTTAAATAATTGCTCTAAGAAGTTACCACATTGAATATTATCCTGCTTACCTTCAAAGTAGTTTTTGCTGACAAAATATTCACAGTCTGCATTTTCTTGTCACTTTTATGGTTCCCTATGCATCTTTTGACTTCACATATTTCGCATAACAGTGATTTATTTTTATTTATTTTTTGATCTAATTATGTGTATCTGCATCATTTGATAAGCTTCTTGTCATTATTTCCAGTCTTGCTTGTAATGAAAGTTTATACTGTAGTTTCTGGCGTATAAAACTACTTTTTAACCATGAAAATCTTCTCAAAAGTCAAGGGTCGTCTTATATGCTGGGTGCTGAAAATTTAGGGACAGGGCTGGCTGGAAAACCTGGAGCGGATCTCCCATTTAGTCTGCGCAGGGAAAGCAGGACCAATTGGAGAAGAAGCTGCAGTCTGTGATTTTTTACAGGCTGGGGTCTAGCCGTCTTTCCTTCTAAAGTTGAAGAGCAGCTGTAGTATATCCCAACTTGAAAGGAAGGTGGGGAAGGCAGCAGCCAGAGCAGTGGCTTAGCTCTAAGGACACATCTGACTCAGGAACTGGGCGGGCGGGCTGGAAAACCTGGAGCGGATCTCCCATTTGGTCTTTTTTTTTAATCCCATTTATATCCTGCCCTTCTCCGAAGACTCAGGGTGGCTTACAATTTAAAGCACAAATCAATGTGCTTAGCAATAGCCTTCATTCTGTGTATATGCCTGTTTATTAGGGCTTTCACCCCCCCCCCAGCAGCATTATTACAAAGTCAGCTTATTGCCCCCAACAATCTGGGTCCTCATTTTACCTACCTTGGAAGGATGGAAAGCTGAGTCAACCTTGAGCCTGGTGGGATGCGAACCTGCACTAATTGCAGGTAGCTGTTGTTATTTAAGGCTCTGCCAGGGAAAGCTTTAGAGTGAATTAGGAAAAGTGAAAAAGTGAATTAGGAAAATAGGGAACGGTTGCTGGAATTGGGTATGTGTAGCTTAACGAAGAGAAGGGTGAGGGGTGACATGATAGCAGTGATCCAATATCTCAGGGGCTGCCACAAAGCAGAGGGAGCCAAGCTATTCTCCAAAGCACCTGAAAGCAGGACAAGAAGCAATGGATGGAAACTAGTCAAGGAGAGAAGCAACCTAGAACTAAGGAGAAACTTCCTGACAGTTAGAACAATTAACCAGTGGAACAACCTGCCTCCAGAAGTGGTGAATGCTCCAACACTGAAAGTTTTTAAGAAGAGACTGGACAGCCATTTGTCTGAAATGGTATAGGGTTTCCTGCCTTAGCAGGGGGTTGGACTAGATGACCTCCAAGGTCTCCTCCAACTTCTTCTTCTTCTTCTTCTTCTTCTTCTTCTTCTTCTTCTTCTTCTTCTTCTTCTTCTTCTTCTTCTTCTTCTTCTTCTTCTTCTTCTCCTCCTCCTCCTCCTCCTCCTCCTCCTCCTCCTCCTCCTCCTCCTCCTCCTCCTCCTCCTCATCATTATTATTATTATTATTATTATTATTATTATTATTATTATTATTATTATTATTATTATTATTATTATTATTATTGTTTAATCCACTTGCACTGTTTTATGTTTACATGTTTGATGACAAACAGCCTTATGTTTATAAGTGACAGTTTTCCTACTAAGCACCTGCATGTCATAAGAATTTGAATTAAAATTACCATATTAAAATCAAATCTGATGTTTTTTAATTTTTATTTGGTGTGTGTTGGAAGAGGGGTAGTCTTATACGGCGAGTATAGCCCAAACCCTATAATTTAACAGGAAATGTAGGGGGTCGTCTTATACACCCAGTCGTCTTATAAGCCGGAAAATACGGTATATTGATAAACAGATAAACAGAGCAGCATTTTTATAGAAATAATGCTTAAACTTTGTTGTGGGAACCCATTAGATATATTTTTCTGTTTCTTTTGGCTTTCACCTAGAAAAGAGTTATAAGGATAAGAGTACTTCTGTCTGGTGAAAGAGAATTCTTTACAGATCAATAACATCACTATCTACCCACTGGAATAAATTTACACATTGTGAAGTTCCACTTTCTTCTCATCAAGTCCTATTATATTACCATTGTCAGTACTTATGTACCAACTCTTATGAGTCCAGATGAAGACAATGAAGTTTCTATGAGGACCTGGACCAGATTATTCAAACAGCCACCAACAAGGCACTCATCATTCTGGGCACCATTTTAACACTAGGGTGGGGAAATTCTGGTGCCATATCAACACTAGGATGGAGACAAACAGAGACAACTAAACAGGAGATGGGAAAACAAGACATGGACAGTCTTGTCGACGTCATCTGGGAAGAATTTGATCCTGTAACTCCTAAGGAAGTGGACAGGATTATGAGAAGGTTGAGCTCCTCCACATGCTTACTGGACCCGTGCCCTTCCTGGCTGGCCTATGCAGCTCGAGAGGGGACACGAGGCTGGTTCCTAGCGGTCATCTCTGCTTCTCTGAGTGAGGGTCACTTCCCCACCACCTTGAAGGAGGCGGTGGTGAGACCTCTCCTCAAGAAGCCCACCTTGGACCCATCCTCTTTGAATAACTTTCGTCCAGTCTCCAATCTTCGCTTCCTTGCGAAGGTTGTTGAGAGTGTGGTGGCGCACCAACTTCCTCAGATCCTGGATGAAGCGGTTTATCTAGACCCGTACCAATCAGGTTTCAGGCCGGGCTACAGCACGGAGACGGCATTGGTCGCTCTGATGAATGATCTCTGGAGAGCCCGGGACAGGGGCCATTCCTCTGTCCTAGTCTTATTAGACCTCTCGGCGGCTTTCGATACCATCGACCATGGTATCTTGCTGCGACGCCTCAGGGGACTGGGAGTGGGAGGCACGGTTCTGCGTTGGTTCTCCTCCTTTCTCCAGGGTCGCTCGCAGTCGGTGCTGACAGGGGGACAGAGGTCGACCCCGAGGCCTCTCGCTTGCGGAGTCCCTCAGGGGTCGGTCCTCTCGCCTCTCCTGTTCAACATCTACATGAAACCGCTGGGTGAGATCATTCGCAGTTTTGGAGTAGGGTACCATCAGTATGCTGATGACACCCAGCTTTTTATCTCAACTCCAAACAATATCAGTGATGCCCTAGACGTGATGTCCCGCTGCCTGAAAGCGGTCCGGGAATGGATGGGGAGAAACAGGCTTCAACTGAACCCGGACAAGACTGAATGGCTGTACGTACCGGCAAGCCAGGATATTCAGAACGTCCCACTGCTTAACATTGGGGACAAGTTACTTCCCCCTGTTGATAGGGCCCGCAACCTGGGTGTCCTCCTAGACTCGCAGCTCTCCCTGGAAGACCACATAGGAGCTGTGACCAAGGGGGCCTTCTCCCGGGTTCGACTAGTTCGCCAACTACGGCCTTATCTGGACCTGGATTCCTTACGTACAGTCACCCATGCCCTTGTGACCTCTCACCTAGACTATTGTAACGCTCTCTACATGGGGCTGCCCTTGAGATCCACTCGGAAGCTTCAACTGGTGCAAAGTGCGGCGGCACGGACACTCTTGGGAGCCTCCCGATACTCCCATATCACACCTCTCCTCCGTGCGCTGCACTGGCTTCCGGTTGCCTTCCGTGTGAAGTTCAAGGTGCTAACAATGACATACAAAGCCCTACATGGCATGGGTCCGGACTACCTACGGGAGCACCTTCTGCCAATGTCAGCACCCCACCGTCCTGTGCGCTCCCACAGAGAGGGCCTCCTCAGGGTGCCACCGCTCAAGGAATGTCGGCTGGTGGCCCCCAGGGGGAGGGCATTCTCAGTGGGTGCGCCAGCCCTCTGGAACAGCTTACCAACCGAAATCCGGATGGCCCCTGACCTCCGTACCTTCCGTCGCGACTTAAAAACTTTCCTGTTCCAGCAGTCCGGCCTGGCATGATAGCGTTAATTGGGGTCCCAGTTTGTTTTCATTAGTGTTTCTTATTATTTTTATTGTTCAATCTGTATACATTCCTTCCTCTGTACACCGCCCCGAGTCCCTCGGGAGAAGGGCGGTTTATAAAAACTAATAAATAAATAAATAAATCAAGGTGCCTCCCCCGCTTACTGTCATTTGATGGATCAAAGACCAGAAAGGATTGAAAAACCACTCAGCATATTCACTAGCCTATCCACAGTTGCTCCTGATGTCTTCCACCAGATTCCTCTGTTGTCAAATGCCCTATAGATCAAGATCAAGAAAGTGATCTCACAGATGAGCTCAAATAAAACAGAGTAGGATGGCATTCTTGCTAAGAACTTGAAAGCACTAGACTTAAATGTCTTGCAGGTGTTTCAAAACATTTTGAAGGCATTTGGTCCACAGAAGAGATGCCCAATGACTTCTGTGTTGCCCTCATTGTGGTTCTCTAAAAAAATAAGAGAAGTAAACCAATCTTCAGAAGCTATAGAGATAACTCACTGCTGTCCATTGTAGATAAGACATCTGCCCACATTCTCCTGAACAAATTAGCTATTGTCTCAGGAGGGAAACTCCTAGAAGTGCATTGTGGATTTTGACCAGAGGCTATAGCAGACATGATACTTGCCATGAGGCAAACCAAGGAGAAGTACATTAAGCAAGCCTCTTTATCTTCATTGACCTGATAAAGGCATTTGACAAAGTGCCTCCATACAGTCAATCAAGAAACTGTCAATGCTGCTAACATTGGATGTTCCCGCTCTGACAACCAATGAAAATGCAGCTATTTTCTTTTCTCCTTTAACATGCTTTTTCTTACTTACTTCTTACTTTCTTACTTCAGGTGCAGCAGAGGGGGGTTTGGGATTGAAAGGTCAGCCAGCCATAATAACGCTGCTGTGGGAACCCAAGGACAAGCTTATAACATTTTGGCGGGCTGGGGAGAAAACCCACATTTTAAGCTAATTGGGGAATGTGATTTATGGCAGTTAATTAGAGTTGGGAATTGCATTTTGTTACTTTGTATCCAGGGGAAGGGAATTTAGTTTTGGGGTTCAACTATGTAGTGCCGATACTTTGTTTTCCGAATGAAATGTTCTTTAAGGAAGAATTTTGCCTTGAAGTTCTTCTGATGGGTTTCGTCTATCAGAACCATGACAGAAACTTTATCTGCTGATGACTATGTGTTCCAGAATTAAACAACCAGACAAAAACTTCTTTGAAGTATTCCCACTATGGCTGTAGGAGGAAAGGAAAGGAGAGGAGGGGAGGGGAGGAGTAAAGTAAAGGAAAGAAGGAAAGGAAAGGAAAGGAAAGGAAAGGAAAGGAAAGGAAAGGAAAGGAAAGGAAAGGAAAGGAAAGGAAAGGAAAGGAAAGGAAAGGAAAGGAAAGGAAAGGACTATAGCTTAGAAAGTTACTACTCCAGAAATTAAGAAAGAAAATATATTGATCACAAATCATTTCTAGAATGCAATCAGTAAGAAAACTATATTGTAGAAATTATTTTATTTTTAATACAGTATACTACAAATATATCTTTCATAACTCTGATCCCTGACCCTCAATCTCCATTTTCAATGAGCATTCTCATTAGTCTTTTCATTTATACCTGCTCTTGAAATCTAAGGCATTTCCTCTATGCCCAGTGTCCCTGTTTTTTTTATTTGCTGTTATGAGTTTTCTAATAAAGTAAATATTATTTTAAGAATAAAATTTTGATGTACCCCGGGTTTTGTAAATCAGGCCGCACACTTTGCACAGCACAGATCTCTGCAAATGGAATATTTTTTGCTTTTCATTTATAAAAAAAGTAGACATATTTTCTTTGTATTGGCCTGGCTGCTATATTCCTAGTTACAAGAAAGGGGGAAAAAAACTTCTGGCAACAATAAACACTGGTAACAAATATCACTGCTAATGAATATGAATTGGAAATGATGGGGTAAGTGGTGCCACATGGGTATGCATACATTATATACTATAATTATATAATTTATATTGTTTTAGCATATAATGATATGCGAAACATTATCCTGATTTCTATTGGGTGTCTATGTCAATGCTGCATTCGTTCTGGGCTGTCCTGATCGGATTAGGCAGGACTAGTATAGCAAGACTCTTAAATGTTGAGTAATTTAGACAATAAGGACTGATGAGTCAAAGAACTATAATATAAAATGTACATCTAACAGTATTCTGATTAAATAGAAAGATCAGTTAAGATAAAGATATTTCTCAACAATGTCATATTTAATGCTATTTAAAATCATGCAGTTTTATTACAGATCTATTTTTTTAAACTTTCTTTAAGCTTATTTTTATTTTGTTCTGTAACTGATACTGTATATAGGTTTTGTTAACATATGCACACACAGACAGAAAAAATATCCAACAATTTTAGAATTTGTGTCATTCTCTGATACAGTCACCTCCATTCTGCGTAAATTACATATCACATACATTGTGCTTTCTTTGAAATTTTAAAACCACTTACAAATTTTAAAAAATAAGGTAACTTAGTTCAAAGCATTCAAGTCACAATAAGTGGTCTATAATAATGATGCTTACAAGTAGGCCTTATATAACAATGCTTTACTTTCTATATTTTATATCTCCATGTCCCTAAGAGTAGATTGACATCAGACATTATACATTTTGGACTACTCAGGTAGCTAAATATGAATAATTGAGCCTTGTTACATTACTGCCTTTTAACTCCGGAATCTTCATTGTCCTAATGGGATAAATGATATCCACTACTGAGAGATAACACTACCATTTGCTAGGAAAATTGCTCAAAATTGAACCAGCTTGAGTCAACACATTTGAAGCAGTATGGAGATTTGATAAGACTCATTTTTTGTGTGTTTTAATTTAAGCCTATCATTGAGGTTACCAATACAAACTTTGCTTTAAAGTTTTCTTACAAGAAATTCTGGAATGTGTTATATCTCAGAAGTCTCTCAATGTTCAATAGGGCTGAGGGAGATGAAACTGAGTGGATAGTAAATCTGCATTGCCCTAGGCAGATTGAGATGAAAAGAATCCGTACATATTGTACCTTTGTGTTATTAAAATATGCTAGTTAATTTTGAAACAAAAGCCCTTCTGTTCTGATATTATTTTATATACTGTATATTGTTTCTTAACTCACTGCCATAATAAAATAGGTTGTAATTAGTTATAAATAATCCAATTATGTACAACTGTCTAGTAAAATGTAAGATGGCTTCCTGACTATAGGAAGGAGGCAATGTCAAAACACTTCTAAAATCTTGCCAAGAAAACTACAGGAACCTGCACAGGCTGTGCCCAGAAATAAGCAATGACTCAAAGACAGACATGTCAAACTCGTGACGTCATGTGACATCGCGCGATGTATCAGAGCTTTTTCTCCATTGCCAGCAATGGGGTGGGCGCGGTTTTGGCGCGATGCATCCGGCCCGTGGGCTGGCAGTTTGACACCTCTGCTCAAAGACATGGCCACACTCACACAGAGAGAGACAGACACCCAGATGTTCAAAGTTAAGAGAAATATCAGAGTCTCTCACCTCATGTTTTGGATGATTGATAGTCCCCAGGATAATATTTTAAAAATGTTTTTAATTCACGCACAAACACAATAGTATAATGTAGCTTTTGGAATTGAACTTAAAATTTTATACTTTTTATATCATAAAAATAATTTAATACACTCAGACTTGAAACTTTACTAGTTTTATATTGGGTAATGATTGCACATCCAGAAATTATTAGTCAATTGATGAATAATAATTTACTTGCCAATGCATTTATTGTTTTAAATAAACTAATTATAATAAGCTTTAAAAGAACAATAATAAAACAAGCATAGTGTACTGTTGTACTTTTTAAAACAAGGAAATGAATATATAATTCCATGTCATACATTATATAACTTATAACAATAACTTTTTAAATTAAAGATATTTTGTCTATGTAAAATTCATAGCCTGAGTCACAAGTGTCTAATCTCCCTTGTAGTTTCACATTTTCTTTTTTGAAATCTATAAGTTCTACCAGTTCTTCACTATTCTGGAGTGCTGAAATGTAATCATCCTCAGATGAACCTTGGGAGTAGGTGTAAGAAATAACAGTGGCAATTTAACACTGCACAGTCCAATCTGAAACAAAATATATTTGTAGTAATCAAACTTGAACAATATGTATTTTTAATTGAACTCTATTGCCAAGATGGCTGGTTACTTCCTCTAAAGAACTGATTGACAGATAAATGCTAACATTTCACTTCAAGCTAGCTAGGCATCTTGGGAAATATTAGTATGTAATATCTAAATAAAACACTGCTTTTGTTTATAATGTTAAACATCCCTATGCATCAGAACACCTACAACAAATAAAAGAGAAGGTTTTTTTCCCCTCAAAGTAATGTCAAAATAAATTTTCTTGTGAAGCATCTATAGTCTAGAATGGAATGATGTCAAATGCAGTACAATTATTACATACAGCAGTTCTAATTTTTATATAAAGATGAAAGGCCCATAACATAATGAAACCAATTCCTGACCCAGCAAATGCCACTGATCAACTATGTATTTATTCTCTTCTTGGAGTAGTATCACTCAAGTTAATAGTATGAAATTTTCCTTGGTCTTAAAAGGAAACATGTGTTTTCTTTCTAGTAGCAAACAACCAGTTTAGAGACTTAGTTATATCTCCAAAGGAGTTGAATTATAATCTCCTATTCTCACTTATAGTATTGAACCTGTGCATTGTTTGGTTCTGTAAATTCTTAAATAATGCATTTTTACTAGTCCTAATTTAACTAGAAATGAATCTGAATGTAAATGAATGAGCCAACAGTCACTTTATCTAAGAATAGGGGTGTGCATTCACATTGGAATGACTAAGTGGAAATGAATGAGTTCCATTTAGGACAACTGTCATCTGTTAAAAAATGAATACTTTAAGCCCATGTTGGTGAACTATGGCACACATGTCACAGATGGCACACAGAGCCCTCTCTGTGGGCACGCGCACCATCGTCCCAAATCTAGGCCTTCAGTCCCATCCATGAGCAACTTGCATCAATACCCATGCAGGGCAAGGTTGCCGTGCCCACCCCCACCTCCCCCAAGCATTTTTTTTTTACTAACCTGCCTTTCAGCTGCATTCCATTTCTCTGTTCGCTTCTCAGGTTTCACTGTGTGTTTGTGGGACTATCAGTTAAAAAAAGTTTCATCAGACTTTCTAACTTGTCGCGAGATCTCAAGAAGTTAGAAACTTTTTTTTAAAAAGCGATAGTCCCACAAACACAGGGCAAAGGGTGAGAAGTAAATGGAGAAATGGAATGAAGCTGAAAGGCAGGTTAGTAAAAAAAACAAAAACACTTGGGAGAGGTGAGGGCATCTGGACGGGGGCAGGCGTGGCCTTCTTGTGCCAGGCCAGCCCCTGCAGCCGCGGGGTAGCCATGCTGGGCGGCGGTGGGCAGGGCGTTGAGGTGGGGGCTGGCAGGCCAACCAAAACAGCAGGTGGAGCATGGAGGTTTGGGGAGGGAGGGTGCTGAAGTGGGCGATCAGGCCATTGGCAAGAGCAACACGTCTGAGTGGAAAGCGGCCTCAGAAGAAGTGGGACAGGTAAGGAAAGAAATTTCCCCCCAGAAACTGCCTTTTTTTCCTTATCTGACTCCCAGCTCCGTGCTGTTTCTCCTTTGGAATCCACTGCTGCTGCCACGTGCAAGAAAATGAAGGGTTTTTTTGGGGGGGGGGAAATGGTCAATCAATCAATTCAAACTTCTTGTGAAAGATCGCAAATGAAAATGATTGAAGGGTAAGCCAAGTACATACTGTATAAAAAAATTGCTTCAATATGAGCACATGCTTCTATGTTCTGCTGTACTAACACCTCTTTTAGTAAGTACTGAGCTGATTAATTGCCTTATAAATAGTAGAAATAGCTTTTTTGACCTCTTGCAGGCAATCAGCTTAGCTTCCAAAGCATGAAATTCTCAGTTGCCTTATCTTAGCTTGCATACTGTATCTACAAATGTTATTACTGGCCATAAATTTGCCATCTCTAGTTTAGAAAGCCAGCCACAAATTTTGCTTGGCTCTGCAGTGAAAGCCCACTAGTGGATCCAGTTTTTTTTTAATGCCACTTTCAATTTTATTTTAACAAACTTATGACAAAAAGACTTCATCAGTATTGCCTGCCAAATATTGTCTTTTACTTATCAAAACATCAGTCACGTCTGAACAAATATGAATGATAAAACATGTTTGCTATATAAAAGAAATAATCTTAATCTAAATGAAGATATTTGACCTAAATTATGTATGAATTATTTTATGCCTGCTACCAAGTCATAAAGATGGCTTAATCTAATTTAAATTAGGTATCTAGCTTTGTGATCCCCATCACTTGTTTCCTTTAGCAGAGACTTTATTTATATTTTTAAATATTTTTATTCAATTCATGGAATTTAGTGAGCCAAACTGAAAGAGCAATGAATGGATTTGAGATCATTAAGCCAATGTAATATATAAGAATAATATTTATATCAAGGACTAAGGTAAAAATAGTATATAAAGAGGTGTGTGTTTGTATATATAGGTAAAGGTAAAGGTTCCCCCGCACATGCGTGCTAGTCGTTTCCGACTCTAGGGGCCGGTGCTCATCTCCGTTTCAAAGCCGAAGAGCCAGCGCTTGTCCGAGGACGTCTCCGTGGTCATGTGGCCGGCATGACTAGACGCCAAAGGCGCACGGAATGCTGTTACCTTCCCACCGTAGTGGTCCCTATATTTCTACTTGCATTTTTACGTGCTTTCGAACTGCTAGGTGGGCAGGAGCTGGGACGAGTAACAGACGCTCACTCTACTACATGGCACTCGGGATTCGACCCGCCAAACTGCCGACCTTCTGATCGACAAGCTCAGCGTCCTAACCCACTGAGCCACCGTGTCCCTGTTTGGATAGATAGATAGATAGATAGATAGATAGATAGATAGATAGATAGATAGATAGATAGATAGATAGATCTTTGGTCATTCGGGTTTTTCCCCATGTAGAATTGGAGGTATCAGGGCAACGTTTCGATGAAATCTCATCCGTGATCCTCAGGCTTCAGCTTTGTTCTTCTGGGAGAAGTGTGTGGTAGTGGCTGTTTTTTCTTCCTTTTTAAACTGCCAGAGGGGGTGTGTTCTGTGGGTGGAGGAAGTGTGCTCTGATTGACCAAAGATCTACATACAAACACCTGCGAAAACCTCAGAAAACAAACATATATATATACTGTATATATATACTGTACAATATACAATTTTATCTAACGTGATCTTTAACTGTATTTTATTTTCAGTGTTATATTGATTTTGCTCCTATTTTTTCATCAAACATATTTTGCTACGAAAACAGTGATGCACAGTTCTACTGTATTGAAAATGGGATCATAACTCATAGACTCACAGAGACGGAAGGAACAATTTAGGACTGAGTCCATTTTCACATGCCATGTAATAATACAAATTAAATATATCTGGCAGATATCTGATTCTATTAGGCTTTATCTAATGTACAAGAATAGATTAGCATTGTTAATTGTGAATAGAAACTACAGCTTTGAGTAAGTAGTTCCACTATCCGACTGTTGTTACTATTACATAAGAGGAGTTTTTGTTGTTTTGTTCTTTTAACACACATTCAGTTAAAAAGTTATTTGGTAGAACTTATTATTTTGCATTCTGCCCTCTGGAACCCTGCAAAACATGCCTGAATTATTTTTCTTGGAATCTATTTTAGTTTCTTTAAAAAAAATTTTTTAAAGATTCAGCATCTAGAATTGTACACAGTGCTTGAGATACAGTTTATTGAAAGAGTAATAAGTAAAGCTATAAACTGCAGGAGCCCCACGGTGACCAAAAGGCATCACTTTGAACTGGAAACTTCCCAGCAGGCAATGAAAGGTGGTCTTCCATTCATCCCCCTCCTTAATTCTTACCCAGTATTAAGCCTGCCCAGGCCAAGTTTAGTGAAAGATCTTCCCCTTTGCCAGATGGGCTAACATTTCCCATCTGGAGAAGAGGGTACATGTTCTCCACTCTAACAATGTTTAAGCTTTTAAAATCCATTCACAATCTCAAGAGTTCCATCCTTTTTCTCTTTGAACAACAGAGGGGCAGCCACACATGATTTTGCTGGCTGGATGAGACCCCTAGCCAGGTTCTTATCAATGTATTCTCCTAGTTTGTTCATCTCTTGGGGGTCATGGAATACATCTTTGCCTTGGGGGGTTTTGCTCCCAGCAAGATTTCTATTGCACAGTCTGTAGTTCAGTGAAGGGGGAGTACATCACACTCTTTCTCAATGAATACATCAGCTAGGTCCCATGATTCATTAGGGATAAGTTGGATCCCGGGCAACTGCTCAGCTGCGATTTTCAAGGTCTCAGTTGGTTCCTGCCCATCTCCAGTGGGGGTGGCTTCTCTCTCTTATATATATAAGGAGGAAGTATGGGCCCAATTCCTAATCTCCTAATTCTCACCCCATTTTCCCACTATATGGTAGGTTGCTACTTATCTAGCCAAGCCAGCCCCAAGATTACAGTCTCAGTCATTTTGGGTATCACTACAAACCAGATAATTTCACATTGCTGCCCTATTTCCAGCTGTACTGGTTCAGCTAGGTGTGTTGTGGGTGACACCCCCCCCAGTTAATAACCCATCAACCTGCTCAAACCTCATGGCTAGGGACAGCCTTTTTGCTCGGATTCCTAGCTTAAGCACAGTCTGAAGGTTAATCAGGCATCAAGCCTGAATCTTCTACTGAATCTATTAAAATTCAAAATGTGAAGAGAACATTCAAAAAGAAAAGACCACTGGATTCAATTTGATCTATTTTCAGTTTTGATATTCTATCTGTTAAGAATTAGTCCATAGATTGTAAAGGAGATTGGCCAGATTGGATGTATAGCAGGCAGAGGAAACCCTTTTGTGGGACATGTGCTGTGTTTCAGCTAATTGTAATATAGAGTTTTATCACAACAATGCCTCCTATATCTCTTTTAAGAGATTGTGCAGCAAACTGTTTAGCAAAGATACTTCTTTTTTCTGTTTTTTTAGGACAAAAAGTATTTTCATTATTTATTGTAACTGCCATAATTTTCAAAAATAATTTCAGAAGTAAATTCTTGTTTTTCGGCTGAAATGCAATTTGACCTGATGGCAATATAGGATGACCTGGTGGCAATATTCTAGTTAGTAAAAGCAGCTGTCACAGTGAAGTACACTATCACAAAGAGATAGGAACATATAAACCCATGGATATAAGCTATATAATCAACATTAACAATTAGCCAGTGGAACAGCTTGCCTTCAGAAGTTGTAGGTGCTAGATCACTGGAGGTTTTTAAGAAACAACTTGTCAGCCACTTGTCTGAAATGGTATAGGGTCACCTGCTTGAGCAGGGGATTGGACTAGAAGACCTCCAAGGACCCTTCCAGCTCTATTCTGATTGATTGATAAAAGTAATGGATATTGAGGTGAAGGCCTGATAACTTAAGCTTTGGAGACCTTAAGTTATGATAATGTGGGATATGCATTGTCACACAGATTGTAAAAGCACAATTTGCACCAAGAGTTTATATCCATGGATTGGTAAGTACTATAAGCCTATAAAAGTGCTGAGAGCTGAACTGAGCTGCAATTTCTGTTGGCAGCTTTAGGACAAAAGTGTAACATTCTACTAATGCATGGAAGTGCAGTTAGGGTTTGTGGGCTAGTTACAAAGAAAATAAGTACTGGAAAATAATGACTGTTATGGTTGTTGCTATCCAAACTGCCTGCCTTATTTCACAATACACATTTTTAGAAAACAGGAAAGGCCTATTTAATTAATCAATAAAACATTTAGCAAAGAACATTAGTAAAGTACAATTCCCTCAACTAGACAGAACCTGCCTGCCAATAAGCCAAATTCCTAATCCCAATACACATTTTGGAACACTTCTATTATTAGAAGAATATGTCAGCTCATTCAGTTTTTTGTTGATGTGAAATTTAAATTTGATTAAGACCAATACAGAAAATGTCAGCTTCAAATCCTACGATTACTGGTGATCTTGGCAGATAGGCAGCTTTGAATGATACCCCGCCAAAATAAAATTCCAAGGATTACCAAAACCTTTATGAGCCCATACCTTCATTAAGCTTGGCAAACTTAGATTTTTAGGGCAGGCATTTCAAACTGCTGGCCCGTGGGCTGGATGTGTCACGCTGAAACCACACCCACCCCATTGCTGGCAATGAGGAAAAAGTCACAATATGTCACACAATGTCACATGACATTGTGAGTTTGACGTGCCTGCCTTAGGGGAATGATGTTAAACATATCAAATTAGAAATTTCTAAATAACCTGAATTTAAACTCCCAAGTTTATACTTAGATGACATTGTATTATGTATTGTATTATGTAACTTACTATTATGTAACTTACTGAAAGAGTTGTCCTTCTGACCAAACTTATTCTCATACAGTAGTAACAATATTATGGAAACTCAGATATCAGTGTTTTTAACACCCTGGCTGATCTAGATGGCAATATGGCAATATGAGAATACAAATGTTAATGTATGAAAGGTAGGCAAATTAATCAAGGTGGAACAGACGTGGCAAGTTAGCACCAAAGAGTAGGAAGCCATTTTGAATGTCCCAAAGCTGCTTTTTTAAAAGGCAACTGGACTTTCTTTGTTTTTTTAAAAAAAATGTTTCGCTTTGCACCCAAGAAGTTTCTTCAGTTCTGACTGAATGGTGGAGAATGAAAAGATTTATATTCCTTGCAGGCATCTCGTTGTTAGCTCTCTTTCTGAAAGTCATTAAGGCCACTTGGAGCTTTATCTTGAAAAAGCATCTTTGGGACAACCATGATTTGGATGACTGAAAATCTCCACAGACAGCCTATTTGAATATTGAGGCATTATAGGAAGATGGAAAAGGATGTGAACAACTACTTGACAGGAGTTATAGTAGAGACACAGACAGCAATTATGCCTTCAGTTTCAGCTGAACAAACTATTCCAAGATAGGGCCAAGACAATATAGGCTTAATAAGATAACACATCTGAAAACATAAAATTTCATTTTATACCTTGCCTCATTAAACCAAAGAAAAGACTAACAGTTATCCTCTGTGTCTAAAAGGAGTAAAATAAACTTTGGGGACCTGCTGTAGTGTTAACTTTTGCCAGAATAAATGGAAACAAGGACTGGCTAAAGCAAACATTAACCAGGCCATGGCAACTAATCCTGAAAGAATTGTTTTTCTCTTTTTAAAAGCAAAGCATTTGAGTGAATCATGGGAAAACCTTGGCACATTTAGAGAGACAAGAGCCATTGCCCTGTTCCTACATAAAAGCAATGCATTATCATTAGCAATTAAGGGCCATTCACAGATCACATCTTGTTCCCTTTTCTGCTTCAGAGAAATAAGGGATATTTGGAGACAACCTATTCAGTCGCACTCTCTTTTATATTTTAGCTTTTAAAAGCTTCTAGATGGCTGCATTTAGCCTCTTTTAAGGTAGAGAATCAGAGTAACATAGATTAGGAAATTATGCCTCCAAATGGGTATGTCATGCCAGTAAAATGCTAAATTTTTCTCTCGTTAGGGTAGCTCCAGTTCAAGAAGAAATGAACTTTGGGGCTAGGTTATTTCTCCATACCTATTCATCAATTTGAGAGTTTAATCAAGCCAAATTATAACCAAAACTAAATATGGTTAAAAATGGAAGAACAGTGACTTATCCAAATTGCACATTTCATACAGAGCTGGAAGGTTGCAAGATGCAAGGTTACAAACAACAATATTAAACTCAAAGCATTGTGTAACAAAAGGAAAGAGAACAGTATGACATTCAAGAGTTGATAGAATTCTCTGACCCTTAATGAAAATGGAAGTTCAAAATTATTATAAAATTCAATTACCCAGCCAGCCTATGTAACCTTTTGTCACGTGTGATCTTTGACACCAATGCTCTTAAGTTATAAAGCTTCCATTGAGGAGAGATGAAGCAAGTACATAAACATCCTATTGAAAGATTGATTTGATCAGTAGGCTCCTCAAAATCTTTTTTTCTACAGGAATCAAAATCAGCATAACAGTGGGTGAAGCATCATGGTACCAGTGCTGGTTGTAAAGACATCAATATTATGTGCACATTAAGAAAATTCAGAGGTAGCATTTTAATGCTCTATCATGGTGCTGGTTTTGATTTTGAGGCCAGATTTCATTAATGTTTGCTAGGTTCACCTGTTCATCCATGATCATATCATGAATTGTAATGGCCTTGTTACAATGGAATTAGCATCTGTCTCAGATGAAGGTGGGATTCTATCTCCTCCTCCATACCCTCAGCCTCAATGCCAGCTCATTTTATTTATTTATTTTATTTTTTTATTTTAATTTGTTGTTGTTTTTTACTCCAGAATACTATCTTCTCTTTAGCAGTGCCTACTTTATGGACCAGAAGTCCAAAAATCCTTAATTCTATTTATATCCCGCCCTTCTCCGAAGACTCAGGGCGGCTTACAAGCTTAGCAGTAGCATTTTGGGTAGAAGGAGCCATACTGCTGCCAAATGAGAGGAAAATGTTCTTACTACACTTCTGTAACATCCTAACAAAAACATTGGCTGCCTCCCATTATACCACACTGACACCTGTCATATTAGGAGAAAACAGAATAGAAAATCAGGAAATGTGGAAAGGAATCACTATTTTTGTTTTCTTCTTGCTCAGAGTGCCTTGTTGAAGTGTGCAGTTACAAAAATCAAATAAAGTATCTATACCACAATGTCTGCCCAAGTTTATTTTGCTCTTTTTTACTTTAATTATTTAGTAGTAATTATACAAATTCAATTTAATTAAAACTGATATGTTTCCGTGTTATCACTAACATAAATAGAATACCTTTATATCATTTGTGATATAAATAGATAGCGTTCTACAGACAGGCTTTTAAGACTTAGCTTTAATGACATTAAAATGGTGAAAGTTGTATTGTGATATTACAATACAAATTCCACCCTTCATGCTTGTGTCATGATATTATATGTAAGTATACATTTTGTATACTTGACAAGCACATTGACAAAGGCTAACAGAATCATGACCATCTAAATATTCAGAGGATTTTTGGACTTCTGGTCCATAAAGTAGGCACTGCTAAAGAGAAGATAGTATTCTGGAGTAAAAAACAACAACAATATTATTGTTTTATAAACAGGTCACAGACCATGCTAGATCTAGTGGATTGATGAGAAACACTAAAATGTTATTGCATTCTGGAAGAGCTTCAGCTTCTAGACATTCTTCAAAGAGAGCCAATTACGATAATCTAAACAGGAATCTATTAAGACATAAGTCACCAGGAACAAGACTTCCTGGTTCAGGAATGGATGAAATTGGTACACAAGATGAACCAGTCCAGTGACTTCCTAACCTACAATACCTGTCCCCATTGTTTAAAGAGCAAAGGTGACCACAAATAAATCAGAGCTCTACCCCTGCTTTTATCAGCATTTGCTGACATTATCAAAGTACAAGCCAGGATTGGGGAGTTATAGTTCTTGAGAAGCCAATAATTTAAACAGTGTGTTATGGGTCTACTAGGCCCACACCCTCCCACCGTCAGCTGCCTCAATCTTGTTACTATCGTGCTAGCTGATGTCTGTTTGAATTTTGCTGCTCTGCCTCTCCCCGCTCACCCCACCCACCGGAAGCATTTGTCTTGCAGCACACAATCATCTGACATCACCGTCTGCTCTCCCCACTGTCATATCTGGGTGGTTGCTCTGCATGTAATGCTGTTGTTTTGGCTCGCCATTCCTCCATTGCACCAGCATCATTGATCACAATGGTCCAGTGTCTTCTCCTAAAGTCCATGGGTCCAGTCTGCTTCCTCACAGTCTCCTGCTGTGCCAATATGTCGGCTGGTAGGCGATCATAATCTTCCATTCTCCTGTTTGCACAGGAGGGAAATGATCGTTGGTTCATCCTTTCCAGCCCCCTGTATGACAGTTCATGTTGGCACAATGCCCGGTAAGCCGACAATAGTTCCATATGCTGTTTGATTGAGTGTTCATTGGATAACCAGGCTTCCTTTAGGAGGCTTCCTTTAGTTGTATCGTGGGCAATAACTTTGACCCCTGCAAAATTGAAAGTGTGGTTATACTCGATTGTGTGAGCCCATACCTGGGATCATTGTTCATTGTGTTTAATAGCCAGTTCGTGCTCATAGAGCCTTGTCTGGAGGTGTTTTGTGATTTCTCCATTATAATTGCATGAACAATTGTTGCAGTTGATCTGATAGACCATCGATGACATGTCACCTTCGGACAAGGGTTCCTTAGGGTGCATTATTCCTGTGTGCAGGGTCTGACTAGGGTTGTGTGCCACTATGATGTTGTGGGTTGAAAGTATAAAGTATAAAATATGCAGATTTTATCCAACGCTGCCACCAACAACGAGCATCATGACCTACTGATGATCGAACAACTGCTACCACCTGGGCAGCACTCCCCTACGTCCACAGCATTTCAGAGGCAGCTGCACAAATACTTTCAACCCACAACATCAAAGTGGCACACAAGCCTAGTCAGACCCTGCACATGTGAATAATGCCCTGATAAATATATTTGTATATGGGTTTTTGTACTTTTTAAAATGCTTTGCTGTGTCTTGCAATAAATTAAGAGAATAATTAAAACCACATGAGAACATAGCAATAAGTTGCAAAGTAAAAAGCTAATAAATGTTTCACAGAACCAAACACAACTGTTGACATCAGAGCCAAAAGAAATTGTTGTGCTAAGAATGAAATCACTGTTCTGTCAACCAAAAATGGGATTTGCTCTGTGTGTTTGGCCATAGTCCATTCCTCCAAGCAACCTAAAGAAAATTTAAAAATAAAATTAAAAGACTTCACTCTGTTAATAAAAAAAAATCAAAACTCTTAAGTGCCCAGCATGCAGCTGCTTTCCAATTTAACCCACCAGCTGAAATATACTTGGATAAAGGTATACTTCTTTTCTGATAGCTCCTTTTTATTTTTTGTTGTTTTCTTCTCTGCAGTTGTCATAGTTTCCGACCAGTGTTCAAGTCAATCTCTTTAATTCACTTTGAGACAAAGGCATTTAAGATTAAAACTCCAAAGTTGTTAGCATGCTATGCCTTGTATTTCTCACATACTTCACAAAAATATATTTACTTGTGGTATGTGTTTAGGTAGAAAATGGAGTAATACTGTAAAATAGGTAAATATGAATGTTTCTCTGAAGAAGACATATAGCTTAGTGACAAAGAAAGAAACTCCAGCTTGGAAGAGTCAATGAGACATTGGAAATATTGAAAACCTCTTTTGGAAACTCACATAATGAGACTTGTCTTGATGACGTCAAAGAATGCTTACAAAACATTTGACTGTTGCTACAGGATGTTTTATTTATGTAAGTCCCAGAAGAATTTTTTGCAATCCATTACATTGGATATATCTTGATGGCTTTCCATTCATTTTTTTGAAAAATCTGAAAGCAATTAGAATAAAATAAAAACATGTAGGGCAAAAAGTTTAGTGAATCATAAGGAACTTCGTTGGTAGATGTTGTGTCTGTAGATTAATTAAATGGGCCTTTCCTAGAAGCAGGAAACTCTGAGTGCAATTATTGGCTGGTGCAATTTAGGCGGGAGTTTCCGGGCTGGGGATTGGCCACTGTTTGAATGTAGCAGACTATATACTGTAAAGGGGAGTTAAACGGTTAATTGCCAGTTGACTTATGCGTGTGTTAATAAACGTTCTTGCATTAAACCTCACGGTGTCGATCGTCTATTCGAACCTAACAATTGGCGACGAAGGTGGGATAGACGGCGGATCAGTGAAGGAACGGCGGAATCAGCTGTGCGCAAGGCGGGAAAATTTGAACGCAGTCAACCAAAGTACGACACTGCCGAATAAATCTAATTATGGCACAAGTCGGCTCGCTGAAAGAATTTGATCCACGATTTCCAGAAGACTGGGAAGAATATGTGGGCCAGGTTGAAGGGTTCCTGTTAGTAAACGGCATTACGGACGACAGAAAGAAAGCCGCGGCTCTTTTGACCATTAGTGGTACGCCTGTGTATCGGATTGCCGTCAGCCTGTGTCAACCGCTGCCGGTGTCCAGTGTCTCGTATGCAGACTTATTGGCAAAATTGAAGGTTCACTTCACGCCAAAAAGGTCTGAATTATTTTGGAGACGGATTTTTGAAAAAAGGAATCAAAGACCTGGCGAATCGATTACACAGTTCTTGGCAGCGGTGAGAGAGGTGGCTTTGAGGTGCAAATATGACAACCTTGAAATTAGGATCCGAGATCGAGTGGTGCTCGGCTTGCGGGACGAGAATCTACAAAATCGAATCATCGCTAAGCCCACGGGAGATCTGCAGGAAGTCCTCGATGAGTTATTGACTTATGAATCAACAGGAACGCGAGACCCCCCCGAAACAGCATGGGCTCTGCAGCCGAAATCAATCTGGAAATCCATGTGGACAGCGGGGAGGTGGACCAACAATGGGAGGCCGACATAGCTGAGATCTCCAGACGATTCGGTAAAATGGCAGCCAGACCACAGCGCACCGAGGTACCAGACCAGGCCCGAAGACAACAGCCACAAGCAGCGCAAAGATTACCACGAGACAGCCAGCCCAGACCGAGAGACTTGGACACTAGATGTGGTAGCTGTGGGGGCAACCACCCCAGATCAACATGCAGATTCCACACAGCAAAATGCAGATTGTGTGGAAAGACCGGCCACATCCAGGCCATTTGCCGCAAACGGACGCGAGACAACCGAATCCACGAAATGGACGTCTGGGCCGAAGGTAAGGTAACCCCCTGGGATCATGGCATAGAGACCCCTAGACCTAGGGCACGACAATCCAACCGCGGGGTGGGGGCGAGAGTCAACCACATAGGACAACAAAAAATAAATCACATACTGACGCCTAAATTAAAAATTGTAGTCCAATTGCAAGGACTACCCTGCAAAATGGAGGTAGATTCAGGGGCCTCAGTATCAATAATTTCATGCGAAACCTTGAAGTACATTGAACGAAAAAGTGGTCACAAAATTCCACTTAAACCGACCGGAATCCAGTTAGCCGATTTCCAAAAATCCCCCATAACCATTAAGGGGAAAATCACCATTAGGGTTAATTACAAGGGGTTCAATGGGTCATTGGACCTGTTAGTAACCGAGGGCCAAAGAACTATTTTAGTAGGCCTTAATTGGTTCCCTGCTTTAGGAATTTGGGTAGGGGGAATAAATACAATTCAAAGTAAGACCCTCAAATCTGTTTGCGACGAATTCGCAGACGTATTTGATGGATCTTTAGGTAAATATAAAGGCCCCCCCATTAATTTCAATTTGGACCCCACAGTAAAGCCTATTAGATTGAAGGCCCGGAGGGTGCCTTTTGCCCTGAAACAAAAAATCGAGGCCGAGCTTGATAAGCTTGTAGGCCAAGGCATGCTAGAACCGGTCGAGGGAGGCCTGTGGGAGGCACCAATCGTCACACCCCTTAAACCTAATGGGGATGTGAGGATTTGTGCCGATTATAAAGCCACCCTAAATTTAGGAATGAAAAAACACGCTTACCCGGTCCCAACGGTGAAGCAGGTCCTCGCGACGATCCAGGACGGCGCCATCTTTGCCAAGCTCGGATTGGCGCAGGCGTATTTACAGCTTACCGTGTCTAAGGAAGCCGCCGAGGCCCAAACGATTGTTACCCACAAGGGGGCGTTTCGAGTTCACAGGCTTCAATTTGGAATTGCAGCAGCTCCAGGCATCTTTCAGGAGGTGATGGAGAGGACCTTAAAAGGCATACCTGGTGTATGCCCTTACTTTGATGATGTCCTGATTGCTGGAAAAACTGAAGAAATCTTAGCTGACCGATTGGAACAGGTATTGGGGAAATTTAGAGCTGCAGGACTTAAATTAAAAGGGAAAAATGTTTTATTGGAGTTAAATCAACAGAATTTTTGGGGTTTAGAATTTTTTTTTTAATTCCATTTATATTCCGCCCTTCTCCGAAGACTCAGGGCGGCTTACAAGCTTAGCAGTAGAATTGATGAGAAGGGCATTCACCCAACAACTGAAAAAATTAAAGCAATTAAATTGGCACCTGAACCAAAGAATAAGGCTGAATTACAAGCCTTTTTAGGATTAGTTAATTTTTATCATACATTTTTACCACATAAAGCCACTATTGCTGAACCATTACACAGGCTTTTAGACAAGAAAACCCCTTGGCAATGGCAGGAAAAAACATAGAATCAGTTTTCAAACGTTAAAGGACATTTTGTCTAGCCATTCCACTGTTACACACTTTATTGAAAATAAGCCAATTTATTTAGCGTGTGATGCTTCACCTTATGGTGTAGGGGCTGTCATCAGCCATATGGATGACAAGGGTCAACAAAAGCCAATTGCATATTATTCTAGAACGCTTACTAAAGCTGAAAGAAATTATGCTCAAATTGACAGGGAAGCCTTAGCAATAGTGGCAGGTGTAAAAAAGTTCCATGATTACCTTTATGGTAGGAACTTTACCATTTACACTGACCATAAACCCTTATTGGGATTGTTTACTACGGATAAGCAGACACCTCAGATCATGTCCCCAAGGATGCTTAGGTGGTCTATATTCCTGTCAGCATACTCGTTCTCCCTAAAACATAGACCAGGCAAGGAAATGGGCCATGCAGATGCTTTAAGCAGATTGCCCCTAACTGACACTGAGGGGGATCCTGCTCCAGCAGGCCAGATTTTGTCATTACACGAAATACCTGAGTGCCCATTAACTGCAAAGGACATTGCAGTAGCCACTAAAAAGACCTAATACTTAACAGAATTTCAGCATGGGTTCAAGGGGGATGGCCCAATAAAAATCCAGACCCTAAATTCACACCTTATTTCAGGAGAAAAGATGAACTATCATCTCATTTGGGATGTTTGTTGTGGGGCAGCCGGGTGGTGATCCCTGAGACTCATAGGAAGTCAGTATTAGCTGAATTACATGAAGGTCACCCGGGTATTGTACACATGAAGGCTCTAGCTAGAAGCCATTTGTGGTGGCCTGGGTTAGACACTGCAATTGAAGAGTGCGTAGCTGGGTGTTATCTATGTCAACGATCTAGGCCAGAACAGGCTCACACAACAACTCACAAGTGGGAGGCGGCTAGGAACCCATGGTCACGCATTCATATTGACTTCGCAGGGCCATTTCAAGGCCTAACATTCCTAGTTGTGGTAGACAGCTTTTCCCGGTGGTTGGAGGTTGTGCCTGTCAAATCTATGTCTAAAACAATTCAGGTTTTAAGGGGCCTCTTTGCCACCCACGGGTTACCTGACGTGATTGTCTCTGACAATGGGCCCCAATTCACCTCTGCTGAATTTCAGGGTTTCCTCAAGGCCAATTGGATTAGGCACACGACTTCGGCACCCTTTCACCCATCCACCAATGGCTTGGCTGAACGCAATGTCCGAACAACAAAAGACACTCTGAAATGAATCATCCGCGGCAACTGGCAACAGAGATTGGCACAATTCCTTCTGTCACAGCACACTACACCGTGCACAGCTACAGGGAAGAGCCCGGCTGAAATGAGGTGGGGAAGAAGATTAACAACAAAGCTGGACAGACTTCACCCTGATAGACTACCCACAGAAGCTGAGGCGGCTATACCAACCCGGTCTCTCAACATCGGGGACTTAGTTTGGGCCAGGAACTATGGTCCGGGAGACAAATGGGTACTGGGAGCGGTCATTGATGTCACGGGGCCGTTATCTTACACTATTGAGGGGGAAGGGAATAGAGTAATTAAGAGACATATCGACCAATTAAGGAAAAGGGCCCCAGAAATTGTGCAAAACGATGTGGGCCAATACACACAGGCTCAGGATGTCACATTCAATCCTGACCACTCTAGCACAACGACTACTGGGTACGGAGAGGTAGGAGTAGAAACGCAAACCAGGCTACCAAACACGGTGCCTCAGCAAGGAAATGATGATTGGGAGCTGTTTCCAGTGGGTAGCTCAAGTGTATCTCATAGTGGTCCAGTACAACAACAACAAACACAACAACAACAAACTCAACAACAACAAAACACTAACATTGTGTCATCAGAGCCCATGGCCCAAACACCTGGGTCAATTGCCAATGGCCAGACAGCAAATGAGACCGTTGCCAACAAGAGTAATAGATACCCTGCCAGAGTTCACAAGCCACCATCATATTTAAAAGACTATGTTAATAAATAACATTAGTGGGGGGGAAGGGGTGTTGTGTCTGTAGATTAATTAAATGGGCCTTTCCTAGAAGCGGGAAACTCTGAGTGCAATTATTGGCTGGTGCAATTTAGGCGGGAGTTTCCGGGCTGGGGATTGGCCACTGTTTGAATGTAGCAGACTATATAAAGGGGAGTTAAACGGTTAATTGCCAGTTGACTTATGCATGTGTTAATAAACGTTCTTGCATTAAACCTCACGGTGTCGATCGTCTATTCGAACCTAACAGTAGACACATTATACCTTCTAGTGACAATATTGAGGACCATATAGTACAGCACTGGTTCTTACATTAGGGAAAGTTTGACATAATCCTGAATCAGAGGATATAAATAATCATAAAAAGCTATAATTAATGAGGAAACTAAATAAAACTATCCATCCAGATGAGACAGATCCTAGCTGAATGTTCTGTTATGATTGACTTATCATCAAAAGATAAGCAGGTTGAATGGAACATCATTAATATCAGGCTGTCCATTAAACTGGGATTTTTAAAAAAACTTTCTGTTAAGGAGCAGTGGCAAACCACTTTCTTTTCTTTTTTTTATTTTTGGGTGTCTATGATATTACTAGGAGTTAAGGTCCACAATACAAATAGTCCTTAAGACCACAATGGAGGCCCAAAATTTCTGTTGCTTAGCAAAACAGCTGTTAAGTGAGTTTTGCCCCATTTATGACATTTCTTGCCACAGTTATTAAGTGAATCACTGCAGTTGTTGAGTTACTAACATGGTTGTTAAGTGAACCTGGTTTTCCTATTGACTTTGCTTGTCAGAAGGTTGTAAAAAGTGATCACATGATCCCAGGATACTGCAACTGTCATAAATATATTCCAGTTGCCCAGAGCCTTAATTTTGGTCATATGACCATGGAGATTCTGCAATGGTCATAAGTGTGAAAAACAGTCATAGGTCACTTTTTTCAGTGCTGCTGTAACTTCAACAATCATTAAACAAATATTTGTAAGTCAAGGACTACCTATATTTTTCCCTTAAAAGAATTGAGGTGGTATAGTTTAGAAAATAAAATGAATCTTGCAATGCGTGTGAAGAATATGTACATACTACAAAACCATTTACACTTGTAGAATACTATATATTTATAAGATAATATTGGCCATTGATTACACCTTTAGACTATTCATCTGTACTGTGTGCTAAATATTATATGTTAAGAATTTGGCAGCAGATAATTGTATCCACGTTAAAAAATAATCAGCATTTTGATTCTGTTCAGATAAACCCAGTCATTTTTTTTTTAATCCCATTTATATCCCGCCCTTCTCCGAAGACTCAGGGCGGCTTACAATCTAAGCACAAATCAAATGTGCTTAGCAATAGCCTTCATTCTATGTATATGCCTGCTTATTAGGGCTTTCGCCCCCCCCCAGCGGCATTATTACAAAGTCAGCTTATTGCCCCAACAATCTGGGTCCTCATTTTACCTACCTCGGAAGGATGGAAGGCTGAGTCAACCTTGAGCCTGGTGGGATGCGAACCTGCAATAATTGCAGGCAGCTGGTGTTACTTAAGGAGGCATTAGCCCACTGCTCCGCCAAGGCCCTCTTTAAATGAATATTTTAAAAAAATTAAGCAAGCTTGCTGTGTTTTATAAATGGTCAACTTTCCAGATATCACTTGGTGAAACTGTTTTTCTCCTCGTACTGAGATAAAAGGGAAGGAAGATGTACTATTCTCTACAGGGGAACCATAGCCTGCTGTTATATTTAGTTTATATACAGCTTTACTTAATTGTGGGCCAGCCTCTACTCTTTTTTCCTGCTTTTACATCTTGAGAACAAGACCACTAATAGATCTTGTATTATTCTGGTCATTGAGAGTAGAGAATCTGATTTGGGAGATGAAAATATGGACTTATTAAAAATATTAAAAAAATTAGAAATCCACTTAGACCCACATAAATTACTCTGAAGTATGAGTCTTATTTCACCATTAAATAAATAAATAAAATGTCAGTTTAAAGGCAGGAACAGTAAACTGGTCATTCTTCAGAAGCTGCTTAACTGCATTTCGCAGCCTATCTAACTAGTAATCATATTAATTCTAATGACAAGATATTTGTGGTTTACCACAATCTCTCTCCAGAGGTACAAAGAGATGCTAAAAAGAAACCCCAACATGGATGAAGAATTCTGGGATTTCCAATGATCCTTCTTCATTTTTGGAAACATTTTAGAGCAAGTAGTTTCATTTGCATAGATACCATTATTTGTGAAAGTTACAGTATATTGCACCCTTCCTTCTCTTTTTCCCTTCCCCTTCCCTTTTGTCTTATGAGATGATTTAGAGCCCCTGGGCTTTTATGATAATAGTAACTCATATTTACCATTCTCAAAAATTTGAAGAAGGACATCAACAGTTTTAACACCATTTTAAACAGCTTCAGTAATGTTAATATACGTAATAAATTGCTTTATGCTTTTTAAACACTGAACAGGAGACATAAGTCTGGTATAGGAGAGAGACAGAAAGATAGATCGAGAGAGAGGTTAAAGAAGAATGTAACCAACTGAAGATGATCATACCCTGGACAATTCTGAATATGGAATTTAATGCTAAAGTGATTGAATGCTTAACAGAAGTGAAAAAAAATTGAATTGCGGAATGTCAAGTATAAAGATATAACAAATGTTCACTCAGAATGGGCAATGGTATATGGAACACACTATCCCAACTAGCGCTCTTTGTGCTCTGTTACCAATGAGTAGGGAGACAACACCTGCCATTTCAAAGCCAGGCAAAATAAATCTGAAAAGGTGAGGACAAAATTATCCCACATTGTTTTGCTCCAATGAAGTTCATTTGATTGCATATTGAGGGTAACAACATTAATGCAGAGGCTTACTGTCGGTAGGGAATTGAGACCTATTGGTGGTAGGGAGCCTAAATCTTTCATAGGATAGGGCTGCTGTTAACTTTTTTTTTGAATTGGTGGAATTACATGCTGTATCTATAATCCAGCTTCTCCTATTGATAAATCAAGGTGGATTGATTTATTTATTCAATACATATGGTTTTCAGTCTCAAATTTGTAACTCTAGGCAACTAACAACAGCTAAAAACACCATGAACCATACATCAGTAAATACAATATAAGCATAATCAGCAGCCAAGGTGAAAACAAAGCCATCATCAATGAATAAATACTGTATAACCATTGCATGGACTCAGCCACCCATCAAATCCCCAAACTTGGTGATGAAACCATGCGTTTGCAAAAGGCCAGTAGAGTCAAAGCCAATCTAATGTTGAGGAGTTAATGTTCAAGAATCCGTTATTCTTAAATAGTCGTTCACCAATATTCTAAAAAGAAAATGTTTAATATTTAAGCATGGTATGTGCATATAGTGCACAAACATAGAACACACACATGCAAGAGAAAGAGTGAGCGAGAGAGAGAGAGCATTTAAATTAGCCTTTGCCTTTTTAGTTATTGCACGTACGATCTTCCTGGCAGCTCCTTCTGTCATGGATCTGTCAATCAGCAGAGTATGCCTAGACATCTGAGATTATAGGGCAACTTGCACAGTTTTATTACAGAAGGAACCGTATTAAAATTCTTGCAAAGTCCAGAGGGGAAAAAAAGAAGCAATAAGCACAACAGCAGCAATTCTTTTCTGTACAGTTGTAAGTATGGATAACAGAACAGGAACCAGTAAAATGGTTGAATAGACAAGAAATTCCAGAAAAAAAATTATGATTGCGACGATTTTAAAATTCTATTACCACTAGCTCATAAAAGAAGAAAGAAGTCAGAGAAGCAAGAAACAGAAGAAAGCACAGCAACACCAACATTTCCAGCTAGGGGTCTACTGTTGCTAAGATATTAGCTGTCTTTTCTGGGCTTTATTTCTGGTATAAAGCTTATCCAGCCATAAAAGCTTTTGTATCTAAAACTAAGGAAGAATCGTGGTTATCAATAGATTACCCAGCCCTTGGTTTTACCTTTGACTTTCCTTAATATGAAGTTTTGCCAACAAATTATTAATTCTTGTGGTACATACTAGGAACATTAGTCTCAAATGTTTTTTTTTTTAAAATTAAGTATAGTAACTAACTAAAACCTTTAGGAGAAAAAAAACACATTTCATTTGAAACACTATCTCCCAAATCTTAAACTACAATTCAGTTGAAGGCTTGAAACTTGTCACATCTACAGAACATCCCAAGATGTTTTATAAATCTTTATAAATCCTTAGTAAGATCACACCTGGAATACTGCATCCAGTTTTGGTCACAACATTACAAAAAAGATGTTGAGATTTTGGAAAAAGTGCAAAGAAAAGCAACTAAGATGATTAAGGGTATGGAGACAAAAGCATATGAAGAATGGTTGCAGGAATTGGGTATGGCCAGTCTAGAGAAAAGAAGGACTAGGAGTGACATGATAGCAGTATTCCCATATTTGAGGGGCAGCCACAAAGAAAAGGAGGTCAATTTATTTTCCAAAGCAACAGAAGGCAAGACAAGAAACAATGGATGGAAACTTTTCAAGGAAACAAGCAACCTAGAACTAAGGAGAAACTTCCTAACAGTGAGTGGAACAGGTTGCCTTCAGAAGTTGTAGGTGCTTCATCATTGGAGGTTATTAAGAAAAGACTCAACACCTATCTGAAAGGGTATAGGATCTCCTTTTTGAGCAGGGGGTTGGATAGAAGACCTCCAAAGTCCTTTTCAGCTCTATTCTGATTAATTGATGATTTTTAATTGGTATGCATATTGTCTGAAAACACAGTGGGGCAATCCTTGATTTTTTTCCCTTTTTAACTGAGCAGATACTGACTGATTAAACAGTGCAAGTCATAATTCTAAGTAACCGTTAATGTAAGGTGTTCTAGATTTAGGCACTAACCTACTAGTTTAAAATGAAAATGCTTCAGGATTGGACAACGTTTTTTGGCATTAGGCTATTAATTTAAAGGAACCTGACAGTTTTCCTATTTTTTAATTCTGCAGAAAGTGACAGGCTTTCTTAATTAGACACCAATTAAATTGTATAACCATAAAAATCTTTTTGCTGCTAGCTTCCAGAGACCATGCATTCTTTCTCACACAAAACACACATTGGCTGCAAATGATGTACTAGGGTGATGCTGACAAGAATATAAATATAATTACATTTAACAAAAATTAATAGCTTTTTTTCCAAAAATATAATCTATGATCCTAAGGTGTGTATTTGAAATGAATTGAACATATGAGAATGCATATACCATACAGTTATGCTTTGTTTTAAAATTTGATATAGTCTACCTCCTCTTAGTTGTACTAAATGCTGCACGAAGACTTTTGATCTACTGTATTGAGAGATTAACCTCATGGAGGGTGGAAGGGTGGGAAACCTCAGACATTCTCTGGCACTGTCCTTCAGTTAAAAATGTTGCTTCTATGACAAATTGTCATGCATAAACTTTTTTTTTGCTGACATAGGCATTGAATAGCCAACTGGTTGTCTAGAAGGCATCACACTCCATATTAGAATAGTCTATCCATTCAAACCCTTTCATGGATTACTGCCTTGTTGTGGTGAAGGGGCTTGCATAATTCAATGAAGCTATGAGCTATGCCGTGCAGGGCCACCCAAGACGGACAGGTCATAGCAGAGAGTTCTGACAAAATGTGATCCACTGGAGAAGGAAATGGCAACCTAATCCAGTATCTTTGCCATGAAAACCCCATGGACAATACCAAAAGGAAAAAAGATATGACGCTGGAAGATGAGCCCCTCAGGTCGGAAAGTTTCCAATATGCTACTGTGGAAGAGCAGAGGGCTAGTACTAGTAGTGCCAGAAAGAATGAAGCGACTGGGCCAAAGCCGAAAGGACGCTCAGCTGTGGATGTATCTGGTGGTGAAAGGAAAGTCCAATGCTGGAAAGATTTTTTCTCCATAGGAACCTGGAATGTAAGATCCATGAATCAAGGAAAGCTGGACGTGGTCAAACAAGAGATGACAAGATTGAACATTTATATCTTAGGAATCAGCGAACTAAAATGGACAGGAATGGGTGAATTTAATTCAGATGACCATAAGGTATACTACTGCGGGCAAGAATACTTCAGAAGAAATGGAGTAGCCTTCATAGTCAATAAAACAATAGGAAAAGCAATACTGGGATACAATTCCCAAAATGACAGAATGATCTCAGTTCGAATCCAAGGCAAACCATTCAATATCACAATAGTCCAAGTCTATGCCCAACCACCCATGCTGAAGAGAATGAAATTGACTGGTTCTATGAAGCCCTACAACACCTTATAGAATTAACACCAAAAAATGATGTCCTTATCATCATGGGGGATTAGAATGCTAAAGAAGGAAGCCAAAAGATAACTGGAATAACAGGCAAGTTTGGCCTAGGAGTACAAAATGAAGCAGGTCACAGGCTGATAGAATTTTGTCAAGAGAATACAATGGTCATAGCAAACACTCTTTTCCAACAACCCAAGAGATGGTTCTACACATGGACATCACCAGACGGTCAACACAGAAATCAGATTGACTATGTACTCTGCAGCCAAAGATGGAGAAGCTCTATACAGTCAGTAAAAACAAGACCAGGAGCTGACTGTGGCTCAGACCATGAGCTTCTCATTGCAAAAATTAGGCTTAAACTGAAGAAAGTAGGGGAAAGCACTAGGCCACTCAGGTGTGAACTAAATCATATCCCTGACAAATATACAGTAGAGGTGACAAATAGATTTAAGGAATTAGATCTGATAGACAGAGTGCCTGAAGAACTATGGACAGAGTTTTGCAACATTGTACAAGAAGTAGCAACTAAAACCATCCCAAAGAAAAAGAAATGCAAGAAAGAAAATGGCTGTCTGAGGAAGCTTTGCAAATAGCTGAGGACAGGAGGGAAATGAAAGGCAAGAGAGAAAAAGAAAGATACACCCAATTGAATGCAGAATTCCAGAGAATAGCTAGAAGAGATAAGAATGCCTTCTTAAATGAACAGTGCAAAGAAATAGAAGAAAATAATAGAATAGGGAGGACTAGAGATCTCTTCAAGAAAATTGGAGAGATGAAGGGAACGTTTCATGCAAGAATGGGCATGATAAAGGGCCAAAATGGCAAGGACCTAACAGAGGCAGAAGAGATTAAGAAGAGGTGGCAAAATTACACAGAAGAACTATACAAGAATGAGCTTAACATCTCAGATAATCACGATGAGGTGGTCACTGACCTCGAGCCAGACATCCTAGAATGTGAAGTGAAATGGGCCTTAGGAAAGTTGAGCAACAACAAAGATTTGAAGCCTTAGAACTATGGTGCTGGAGAAGAGTCCTGCAAGTCCCTTGGACTGCAAGGTGATCAAACCAGTCAGTCCTAGAGGAGATCAACCCTAACTGCTCTTTAGAAGGCCAGATCCTGAAGTTGAAACTCAAATACTTTGGCCACCTTATGAGAAGGAAGAACTCACTGGAGAAGAGCCTAATTCTGGGAAAAGTTGAGAGCAAGAGAAGAAGGGGACGACAGATAATGAGGTGGTTGGATGAAGTCACTGAAGAAGTAGGTGTGAGCCTAAATGGACACCAGAAGATG
Organism: Vipera ursinii; assembly: GCF_947247035.1. Lineage (NCBI taxonomy): Eukaryota > Metazoa > Chordata > Lepidosauria > Squamata > Viperidae > Vipera > Vipera ursinii. Next base: position 33,204,137 of record NC_139514.1, on the reverse strand, counting down.
GTAGAGGACTGGAAGGCCTGGAGGAACATTGTCCATGGGGTCGTGATGGGTCGGACACGACTTCGCAACTAACAACAACAACAATCCATTCAAAATGAAAATCAGAAAGAGTTCAGTAGAAAACCATGGGAAACTACTCAGTGCAGAACTGCAAATACAACTTTGTTTCTATGGGAAATTATTTTTAAATAGCACCATACTTATACTTCAGTGAGTGTAAGTCATAAAATATGAAGTCTATGATACGAATGAAATGTTCTCATAGAAGTGATATTTTACAGTAAAGAACATGTCTACACTATATAACAAATTGTACATAAAGTGTAAATGTGTTCCCAGAAATATACAACAGCTTTTGTTTAGTTTTTTTTCCAAATCAAAACACCATATTGCACAGCCATCTGAATATGTTTTTAATCCCACTCTATATTTACACACACATTTAACTATAAAATATCATCATCAAGGATCAATATCTGGCAGAAGTTTGAGTTACTGTTTACACAGACTTTAAAAAACGATTAGCATAGTGTTAAGGAGACAGATTAATCACCAGCAATGTATTTCCCAAATTGATTAAATTGAAGGAGTTCAAAGTCTTGGTAAGTTAACTTCTGCAGTTATCTTCAAAAGGTGGGCTTAACATAAAGGAAAAGATTTACTGAATATGGTTTAGTATTCTAGTTTATATAGTGTGTTCCTTCTCTTTGAAAGGCTGCCAGACAAACTACCCTGTTTGAAGACATTCCTTACTTAAAGGGTTGTGTGGTCCAACTTCAATTTAAAAATAAATGTTCTCTTGCTAGCTTATGATGGGACACTAAAAATATCCATCTCAAAAGGCTTCAAAGGCAAGGCCTTTCTTTGTATAAATATTGAATACATGAGAATTTGAACAGTTTGAAAATAATCATTTCACCCTTTTTATTCATTTATTTTAATTACCTAAGTATGAAATATTTTAAATGAGAAGTTAATGATTCTGCTATTATAGCCTCAATAAAGAACAATTCTACTCATTCTGTGGAGTTGCTTTTCTGGTCTAGTCTACCTAGTGAGGCTATCAATTTTTCAAGCCTCATTGTGCTTATCTCCCCTCTTTCTTATATCCTAGTGAATCAGGAGGAACCTGACTCAGTTGCTTCTGAATACTTGCTTCTCAGGACTTAAATAAAGTTTCAGTACTCTTTGATTATATAACAGTTCTTCCATCTGCCTGTGTCTTCCTCATTCTCCACAGTATTATTATTAATATTATGAATAACCAAGCTGGGCCAAAAGAGGAGGTCTCGAATAACTTTAGTCCATGGACGCTATGGGAATCACACAGACCAGGCAGGTAGGATACAGAACCACAAATGCTGAATCTTTTTATTGTGCTTTCAACTATTCAAGTTAAATCAGGGACGGCTAGTCAGTTTCAAGGCTTTTCAGGCTGCAGGTTGACAGGTCAATCATTCATTTTTTCAACCATAAGGGGGCATACATACCTCCATCATATCTCAGTATTTTTCCACAGATGAGGCGGTGCTAGAATAGTTTAAAGAGCTAACCTCTGAAGTTATTTTTCCAATAGCTTTCCTCAAGACACAATGTGCAGGCTATATAGGGAGCATTGAAGTATGCACAAAAAGAATCCAGAAATGATGTTTGATACTGGTAATCTAGTGGTGTCAGTTGGTTTTGCTCACTTCCTGTAGGACACTCATTTCAATCTGGCTCCTGATCTTGTCATATTATTCCTATTTAATTTATAAGGCAGATTAGAAACCTGTCTTCTGTAGACATTTTAAACTTTTTAAAAAATGAGTTAATTGGTTGACATAGAGACCTTAAAATTGATCTGGGATGGAATCCTGATGTGGGAACGGATGGAAGCATAACAAAGAAGGCCAACCAAATATACTCATTGGTAAGTGTCAGCCCTTTCAGGTAGACAAGACAATACTAGGGGTATTATGAATACTAATACTATTTTTATTATAATATTATAGAAACAATCTTGCAAATCTGAATGTGCTTTCTCTCTCCCTCCCATTATCTTCAAGAGAAATAGAGAAGACAAAACCTAAAATGCTTTCTCAACTTATATTTCTACGTCCTACTCAAGCATCTTTAGTTTGTTTGTTGGCTTTTCTAGTCCAATATAAGTAGTCCAATACAAATTGGTTAGTTGTAATAGTCTTGATCCCCCTTCTCCAGTAGCAGAGAAAGAAGCAAAAGCTCTCCCTACCAATCCAATACTTAAAAATACCTTTATCTAATACTCCATGGTCATATCTTATCATCCACTTTTAAGGTAACAAACTTCAATCAAGTTCTTGGAACAGCTGCAATAATGGTCAAGTTTTGTTTTGAGAGCAAAACAAACTCTTGAAGAGTTTTCGTTTTTTTATACATGGACCTGTTTTGACATTGCTAAAATTTATTTCAGTATGGAAATCTTTTGGGCTGAATCTCAGTCAGTGGTTTGGAACTGATAATGGAAAATACTTTGCCATGTTAATTAGAATACTTAAAGGCTGTGCTTCAAAAATGACTGAATTTCAAATAGTCCCAAACTATACAGATGAATTATTCACATGAAAGTAATTTAGGATTATGGTCATAATCTGCACACTATTATTAATGAGTATTTTTCTTGTGTCAGTGGTAAATTAATTACACAGACTAATATTCCCTGCTGCCTTCTAATGAGCTTTTAAAGAATGAACAATAATCTCTATTTTTTCTACTAAGTAATATTTTTTCTAAATTTCTTTGCAATAGAAAATCACTTCAACAAAACCCAACAGACCAAGTAATCAAAAGTCCCGTTTTTGAGGCTTTTGCTATTAGTAAGAGGAGGGCAATCTTCCAAACAATTCAATTTACCATCATTCCATAAAACTCAGCAATGAGGAAATATGAAGTTGCTTTCCAAATACATTTCTTCTTGCACCAATGACTGTATAAAAGAAAACTTCATTCCTTTAGAGCTATAGACGTTTGCTTAAAAATGCACTGCATGCTATATACTAAGGCTGTACCAAAGGGCTTTCAAGAACTGTTACATATTCTATCTATCTATCTATCTATCTATCTATCTATCTATCTATCTATCTATCTATCTATCTATCTATCTATCTATCTACCTACCACAAAGAGAGACAGACAGAACTTGAGAATGTAAAGAATCATTTAAGAATCATGAATCTGAATTTGATCACTTGTACAGAAATCTATTGATTATCTATTGGTGTATAGGAATTTTCACTTCTAGTTTACTTCAATCATATTTAGCTCTAAGTCATTTAAGGTAGTAAAATAGAAATACAAATATATCTATCATAAAATAGTTTTTCATGAACAATAGGTAATACAAATGTATACTGATCTAATATTTACGACACTGGATCTTCCCTAATACAGTAATTTTTCAGTAGCAATCTGACCTTCTAAAACCTTTCAAATAACCAGGTCATAACAAATGCTGGAGCTCTGAAAGACGTCATTACTGTTCTTCAGTTTTAGCTATTCTATAGCAAAAGTTACCACAAAGAATGCCTGTATTTATGCATCTCTCCAGTGAACAGACTGATGGTTATGAGGGGCATCTTCAGCATGTACTTACTATTCTTATGACTGGATGAGAAATGCAATACAATGTAGGGCTGTATACTGAATAGAAAACAACCATATCAATACAGAATAGTATATGCTTAAAAAGTACCATCTTATGTCCAAACAGTTTTATACAATTGTGAAGAGAAGGAAAATAGTTACTTCTTTTACTAAGTGTTAAAAAAAAAGAAGATAACAGAGAGAACCAAGGGGAAAAAATGTCCAGTGTAGCTTGTGAACTGCTTTTAATATTCTATTCATTAAAACAGACTGGAAAGGGCAAGAACTGCCCAGGATATAGTCCTTATTTTAGAAATGTGCAACCTGAGGTGCTAGACTTGAATTTGCCAAGCAGGAAGCTTGGGCACATCCGTCAAATCGTCATAGGTTGTTTTAACATTTGTTTAATTTGTGAATTTTTATTTATTTATTTATTTATTTATTTATTTATTTATTTATTTATTTATTTATTTATTTATTTATTTAATTTGTATACTGCCCTATTCCCGTAGGACTCAGGGCGGTTTACAGGGCAATTAAAACCATGAAATACAAAAATTAAAATCAATTAAAACAATTAATTAAATTCAAGCCCCAAAACTAAATCTAAAACCCAATTAAAATTAAAAAACCCTCAGTCTGGGCCAAACAGCTCAAAGAGCCAAGTTTTCAGGTCCCGGCAAAATGAGCGAAGGTCGGGGGCAGTCCCAAGTTCCATAGGTAGTTGGTTCCATAGGGCAGGCGCACCCACAGAGAACGCCCTTCCCCTGTGAATAACCCGCCGGCATTCATTAACCAGCAGTACCCTGAGAAGGCCCTCCCTGTGGGAGCACACAGGATGATTGGAAGATGATGCTGGCAGCAGGTGTTCCCTTAGATAGTCCGGACCCAAGCCATTTAGGGCTTTATAGGTCATTATCAGCACCTTGAATCTTTTTTTTTATTGAAAAGTTTTAACATACAATTTTTCTTTAAAAATCCCCCCTCCCCCTCCCTTCTCCCTCCCCCCCTACCTCTCCCCCCTCCCCCCCTCCCCCCCGACTTCCCAGAGCTAAATACAAGGTATATATAAAAAAACAATCATAAACAACCATATACTAACAACTATAAACTCTAAAATCCATCACTCTCTAGCTTATATAGGATAAAACAAACCTTAGTAATATTAAATATATATAAAGAAACTAAAATAGAAAAAGAAAAAAAGAAAGAAGACTTATTCAAATGCTACATGAAACTTCTTAACCCTATACTTGTTCTGGATAAACTCAATCCATTTTCTCCATTCCATAATATAGCGTTCTTGCGAGTGATCTTTCAAATAAGCCGATATCTTTGCCATCTCTGCCAGGTCGGAAACCTTTAAAGTCCACTCTTCTATGGTCGGCAGTTCCTCTTTCTTCCAATACTGACCTATCAAAAGTCTTGCTGCCGTAATTAAATTCAACATCAACTTGGTGTCCACAACTGTAACATCTGTAATTATTCCCAACAAAAAAAGTTGCGGACAAAACTTTATCCTCTGTTTAAAAATCTTCTGCATGTTCCACCAGACTTTTATCCAAAAAGCCTTAACCTTTTTACAAGTCCACCATATGTGAAAATATGTTGCGTCTTCATCACCGCACCTCCAACATTTAGGCTGATAATTCGGATACATACTTGCAAGCTTTTTAGGATCTAAATGCCATCTATAAAACATTTTGTAAAAATTCTCTCTTAGATTTTGAGCTTGTGTAAATTTTACGTTCCTCACCCAAATCTTTTCCCACGTGTCCATTGTGATAACTTCCTGGATGTTTTGGGCCCATTTTATCATACAATCCTTAACAAGTTCTGTTTCTGAATCAATCTCTATCAATGCAAGATATATCCGTTTAATATGTGCTGGTCCCTGATTTCTAATTTGCTTTATCAAATTTTCATCAGTCATTGTAAAACCATTTTTCTGGTCTTCTTTCCACCTGGCCCGTAACTGAGTATATTGAAACCAGTTTTGAACAACCTCCTCTTCTCGCAAGAGGCTATATGATTTCAAACACCAGACATTTCTTTCCAAGCTTAGGATCTCCTTGTACGTAGTCACATCATGTTTGAAACCAGCATGTATATTTTCTATTGCGTGTTTTGGAATTGCCCACAGTGGTATCTTGCAATCTAGCTTATGTCTATACTTCTTCCAAACTCTCAACAATGCCTGTCTTAAAATATGCACTCTAAACACATTGTCTACCTTCTTGTCATACAACAAATATGCATGCCAGCCAAACAACAAATCGTGGCCCTCAAGATTTAATAATCTCTCTTGTGTCAAATTAATCCAATCACTTATTCCTACTAATGCAGCAGCTTCATAATATAGTTTAAAATTGGGCATTTTAAGACCACCTCTCTCACGAGTATCCTGCATAATCTTAAGTTTAACTCGTGGCTTTTTCCCTGCCCAAACAAATTTATTGATACCTCGTTGCCATTCCTCCAAATTAGAATCTTTCTTAAGAATCGGTATCATTTGAAATAAAAATAAAAATTTAGGCAGGACATTCATTTTCACTGCTGCGATCCGTCCCAACAAAGACAATTGCAATTTTTCCCAACTCTCCAATTCTTTTTGAATTTTCCCCCATAGTTTTTCATAATTACCCGGAGGGCAACTAGAAGCCAATGCAGCTCGCGGAGAAGAGGTGTTACACGGAAGTATCAGGAAGTTCCCATCACAACTCGCGCGGCTGCATTCTGCACCAGTTGAAGCCTCCAAGTGGTCCTCAAGGGCAGCCCCATGTAAAGGACATTGCAGTAGTCTAACCGGGAGGTCACGAGCACATGAGTGACTGTGCGTAGGGCATCTTGGTCCAGATAGGGCCACAACTGGTGCACCAAGCGAACCTGGGCAAAAGCCCCCCTGGTCATGGCTCCTATATGGTCTTCAAAACTGAGCTGTGAATCCAGGAGGATGCCCAAGTTGTCAGCCCTATCAACAGGGGGTAACACCTCACCCCCTATTGTTAATGATGGAAAAAGCTGGTCAGTCCGAGATGTCGGTATGAACAGCCACTCAGTCTTGGCAGGATTGAGACAAAGCCTGTTTCTCCCCATCCAAACCCGGACCGCCTCCAGGCAACGGGACATCATGGCGAGGGCATCACTGGGTTGGTTCGGGGTGGAAAGAAAAAGTTGGGTATCATCAGCATACTGGTGATACCCCACCCCGAAACCACGAATGGTCTCACCCAGCGGCTTCATGTAGATGTTGAACAGGAGGGGAGAGAGGACCGATCCCTGAGGGACTCCACAAACGAGAGATCTCGGGGTGGACCTCTACCCTCCCGTCAACACTGACTGCGAGCGGCCCAGGAGGTAGGAGGAGAACCACTGTAAAACAGTGTCCCCCACTCCCAACCCCCTGAGACGCCGCAGTAGGATACCATGGTCGATGGTATCAAAAGCCGCTGAGAGATCTAATAGGACTAGGACAGAGGAACAACCCCTGTCCCAAGCCCGCCAGAGATCATTCACCAGCGCGACCAATGCCGTCTCCGTGCTATACCTGGGACTGAAACCCGATTGGTACGGGTCAAGATAATCAGTTTCCTCCAGGAACAGAGGGAGCTGATGTGCTACTACACTCTTGACAACCTTCGCCAAAAAGTGAAGGTTGGAGACAGGACGATAGTTATTCAAAATCTCCGGGTCTGGGGCAGGCTTCTTGAGGAGGGGCCTCACCACTGCCTCTTTCAAGGCAGCAGGGAAAACACCCTCCCTCAAAGAAGCAGTTATTACTGCCTGGAACCAGCCTCGTGTCTCCTCCCGGGCCACATAAACCAGCCAGGAGGGGCACGGGTCCAGTAAACAAGTGGTGGAGCTCAGTCTCCTCATGATCCTGTGCACATCATCGGGGGAAACAGGATCGAACTCAGTCCAGATAACATGCTCAAGACCGCTCGATTCCTCCATGTCAGACTCTGCCAAGTCAGAGCCCAAACCGGTCCGGATCTGAGCGATTTTATCCACCAGATGATGACTAAACTCCTCAGCCTGCCCCTGTAAGGGTTCCTCCCTCATCTCCCGATCAAGTAGAGAGCGAGTCACCCTAAACAGGGTGGCCGGGTGATTATCTGCAGACGCGATGAGGGCAGCGAAGTAATTAGACTTCGCCGTCCTGATCACAGCCAGATAATACCTTATAAAGGTTCTTAGTTGCGATCAGTCAGGTTCAGACCGGCTGGATCTCCAACAGCTCTCTAGACCCCGTCTCCAACGCTTCATCTCCCAGAGCTCCAGAGAAAACCATGGAGCCCACCAGGATCTGCACCAGGTTAGGGGTCGCAAGGGGACAACACAGTTGAGTGCCTCAGTGGCAGCCCTTTCCCAGGCATCCACTAAGGTGTCGGCCGAGCTGTGAGTGAGGGAGATAGGAATAGACCCAAGCGCCATCTGGAACCGATCCGGGTCCATTAGGCGCCTGGGGCGGAACCACCTGGACAGTTGCATCAATGAAAAAATGTCTCCAGGCAGCTTATACAATGGGATTAAAATCATCAGCTGAATAACAGCTACAGAAAACAAGACCCCAGAAGCAACACTAGGATTCAAATATGTGAACAACCGGTTCTCTGTGTGGATGCCTCTTCCAGAAGTCCATTCTGGGCCTGGGGAACAAAAAATTAGCTACCATTTTTGCCAAAGTGGTGCAAACCAGCTAAATCCCACCACTGCCCAGAAGTGCATGAGACACATATTTTAATGTAAAAGAAAGAGAAAATTATTTACATACTGGAGACTAATCATATTCATATTCTACTTCAGTTAAATAGAAAAGAAAATGAGAGCAAGTGTTGGAAATGGAATGAAAAGTGAGACTTGTCCATTTTAGGGATTATGGTTCCTAAAACAAAATCATTCTGAGGGAAATAAGGTCTTTGACTCAGAATAAATTTGCACCTCTGTTTCCTTGGCCTTAATGAGAAATTGTTCTTGACAGCTGCACAGCTGTACAGTGCACAATTAAGTAGATAAATAGAGAAAGAATTAAATCAATTATACTAGTCTTCTTAGTATTTACATTCCTAGGGAATAACTTTTTCAGTCCATATCTTGATACATGGTTGTGTGATTCTTGCTTTTAATTGAAAGATAAGTCTTATTTATCAGCAAGAAACTCTGTTTGCGGACAGAAAAAGTTTGTCAGTTGGCTTTCATTTTCTCTACAAATCTATCACCAATGTTTCTTTCAAACCATCAGCTGGAGGTCTTAACAGCTTTTGAATTATGCAGTTATTTGGGCAACATACTGGCCCCTTCAGTTGCTTTCCAAATGTCAGTGAAATACAGTATTAGACAGATATCACCATGTTGAAGTTAATTCAGAGTGCTTTTAAAAAAATTGTGTACATGGTATGCATTTCGATCATTATCAGGGGATGCTCTTAATTAGTAGCCCAAAGCACATCTAACAGATGGGGGTGGGGTGGGGGTAGTTATTCATGTTTATTCTAACTTTTTTTTATGATAATTAAAATATGTAAAATTGGCCTCTCAGGCAAAGCTTCAACATGATTTAGGTATTTTAAAAATATTTGAAATGTTAAAGGACCAAATTGATTTTTAAAGCTTTTCATGGTTCCCTTATTCTTTTTCATCTTGTCATATGAAAGCATCCTAAAAATAGCCTCTCTCTTGAACAATTACTACAAAATTAATATAATTTTACAGTAAACTCTTCTAGAGATATTTTATCTTGGAAAGCAGTTTTTTTTTAAAAAAATAAGGAAAAAAGGACCCAGATTGTTGGGGGCAATTAAGCTGACTTTGTAATAATGCCGCTTGGGGGGGGGCGAAAGCCCTAATAAGCAGGCATATACATAGAATGAAGGCTACTGCTAAGCTTGTAAGCCGCCCTGAGTCTTCGGAGAAGGGCGGGATATAAATGGAATTAAAATAAAATAAAAAATAAATAAAAATATCATGTATTATATTCTTTATTATTAATGGAAATGACTTTAGTTGCAGACTGTTGGGAAATTCTGAAAGGCAAAGTTTTTGTTACCAATGCCTGTTTGCTATCTCCATCTGCAAACTGAATGAGCATAAAGAGCATGATTTAATGATATAGGACCAGAAAAATATAACATCCAATCCATACAGAGTCATAGATGATAAATGGGCAACTTTTAGTCAGTCACTATCATCTAACCCTACTACTTCCTATACTTATTATAAATCTAATAATATGTAAGTGAATGAAATTAATTTCTCTATTAACCCTAGATGAGTGGCTAAAATTCCTGAAGAATATTCCTGTCCAACATTTTTGTAACATAATGTTTTCTAAATATAACTTATTTATTTAAGCTAATTCTGAAGTATTAATTTTCATGCAAGTTTCAATGATAACAGTTAGCAATAATGGTTTATACATGCTGACCTTAAAAGCAAACATGGTCTTAAGACTTAAGTAATGAGCACTAGTCACAATACTGAAATGAACAAGAGATATCCCAGTGATTGAGGGGAAATATCCTTTAACATTACACATTCATAAATGTTAAAAGGGATGCAGTGGCTCAGTGGTTTAGGACGCTGAGCTTGTCGATCAGAAGGTCGGCAGTTTGGCAGGTAGAATCCCGAGTGCTATATAACAGAGTGAGCGCCTGTTACTCGTCCCAGCTTCTGCCAACCTAGCAGTTCAAAAGCAAGTAAAAATGCAAGTAGAAAAATAGGGACCACTACGGTGGGAAGGTAACAGCGTTCCGTGCGCCTTTGGCATCTAGTCATGCTGGCCACATGACCACAGAGATGTCCTCGGACAAGCGCTGGCTTTTCGGCTTTGAAACGGAGATAAGCACCGGCCCCTAGAGTTGTAAACGACTAGCACGCATGTGCGGGGGAACCTTTACCTTTACCTAATCATAAATGTTTATAGAAAAATGCAGTTGCCATTCTATAACCAAGGTTATTTTCATTATCTAGAGAAAAAAAGGAACTTGTATTTGTTTTTAATATATAGGACAAGAAGAAATGTAAGAAATGGATTGATCTAGTAAATCCAAGAACAGGTTTTCAGCATCATGAAGATAGCAATGTACGTTAATGATCAGTCTCCCAGATAAGAGAATGATAATTCATTCTCAGGTAACACAAAATTGTGTTTATCTGCTTTTTATCACATAAAAATAACTAGCAATTGCAAGTTTTATTTTCTAGAAGCATTAACTAATGCTTCTAATTAATTTAACCCTAACAAATATAGTTGTGAGTGGTCAAAGGAAAAATAAATATATAAAGTTGAATAATGAAAACAAACTATTACAGGTAGTCCTCGACTTACAACCACAATTGAGCCCAAACTTTCTGTTGCTAAATGAGAAATTTATTAAGTGAGTTTTGTCCCATTTTACAATTCTTCTTGCCACAATTGTTAAGTGAATCACTGCAATTTTTAAGTTAGTAACACAATAGTTAAGTGAATCTGATTTTCTCATTGACTTTGCTTGTCAGAAGGTCACAAAAAAGATATCACATCACCCCAGGACACTGCAACCATCATAAATATGAACCAGTTGCCAAGCCTCCACATTTTGAGCACATAACCATGGGGATGCTGCAACAATTGTAAGTGTGAAAAAGGTTCATAAGTCATTTTTCAGTGCCACTGTAACTCTGAATGGTCACTAAACAAATGGTTGTAAATTGAAGACTATCTGTATTTGTCATCAGTGGGTGACAGGCCTTTCAGTTCAGCAATTCAACTGCAGCCCCTTTCTCAAAAAAATCAAGACATTATAAGGATTAAGCTTTTGGTTAACACATAAACTGGTAAATAAATATGGCAGTGACAGAAAAACATTCTTAACATCTAAACATATTAAATACTTATTTTCCTATAATGTCCTCATCTCAGTCCAAATTTGATTATCCTTTTCTTTAAAATTCCCACCCCTTTCCATTCCTAAAGCTATAACAGCTCTGCATTGTTTATACCATAGTATGCACATTTTTCTGAACAAAAAGCCTTTTCTCTTTCAAGTCCTGACATCTGGAAGTGTCATCAACAAAATAAACAAAAGAAGAAGAGACCCTATAGAAACAATTGCACATTTTAGATTCCTTGAAACATATAGTATCATTACAGCATCCTGATAAAAGTCTCAACATAAGGCTTACAATATTTTCTGTACATGCTTCTCGGTTGTCATGAGAAATTGAAATTGGTTCCTGCAAAGGAACTTGAACTTTTCCAGAACCAAATCACTTGAATACAATGTCATACACAGATACATAACTTTTTCTTGCCATTGCAAAAAAACAACAACACTACCATCTATGTAACTGAAGATACAGTACATAATAAATTGCTATTTGCTGTCACTCAGCCCAACTTTAGAAAAAAGTCAAGACATGTGAGATGGAATAGAGTCAAGATATCTAAGACCTCAGTGTTAATTACAGTATAATGATAACTGTGCTGCTATTTATACTTAAGGTTTTTATGTCTTTGAACTATGCTAAATATTTAACATTATCATTTCATCAAGATAAAAGTTGTAGTTCTGTAATACATATTTTTTGTTTTCTATGTATAAAGAGTTGATTATTGTATATTTGTTATTCTTAATGTTATGGAGATCACTTATAATATTACTTGTAGATTCCCTCAGGGAGAATACGTGTATTATTCTATAAGCTTTTACTTATCAGGCAATCAGTCATACTATGCAAGCATATGCTTTGTTTATTTGTATATCTGATTGCTTGCTGTATATCTGATTGCTGATCTTATGGCTGCAATAAAAATGTGTTTTGGTTTAATGCAAGGGGTCTGATCCTGAGAAAGAAGTATAAACATAATAGGGTTTATTTTCATGGGGAGGTATTATGTCCTGTGGTATTCTGACATGAGATCTGGCATGGTATGATATACAGGTAGTTCTTGACTTACAACAATTTGTTTAGTGACCATTCAAAGTTACAACAGCACTGAAAAAAAGTGACATGACAGTTTTTCACACTTATGGCTGTTGCAGTATCCCTATGGCATATGATCAAAATTTGGACACTTGGAACTGGCATTTACTTATGCCCCAGGGTCATGTAATCACCTTTTGCAACTTGATTACAAGCAAAGTCAATGGAGAAACCAGATTCACTTAACAACTGTGTGTTAGTGTTAGTAATTTAACAAGTGCAGTGATTCACTTAACTGTGGCAAGAAAGGTAATAAAACACACTTAACAGCTATCTTGCTTAGCAACATAAATTTTGGGCTTGATTGTGGTCATAGCTCAAAGACTATCTGTATTGTTTGAATTGACATTAACTCCTAGTAATATCATAATATCCATGTATGGTGTCAATGCATCCACGTATTGTATTGATGTCTACCTGTAGTATACATGAAAAAAGAGGGCAGGAGAGATGAATAACCTAATTTTAATTCTAAACATTAGTAAAGCAACAGTTCAGTTTTTGCATTTTTGCATTGAGAGTTCATATAGTATGATAAAAAGAATTCATCAATATTAAATCTTATATATTCTAGCCCAACAATTACAGTATGTTAGAATATCTTTCTGTACATTTTCCTGTTACTATTCCCTCTTCCCTTCCTTAAATTCAAACAACTTTCTGTACAGATGTTTAAGACTATTTACCATGATTTTTATTAAGAGGATTTTAACCCATGAAGTCTTATGCAACAATAATTGTGTTTATTTTTAAAGTGTTATCTGTTATCTCTTCTATTACCTTCTCTTCTATTAAATTTGTCTGTTAATAAGATAAAGTTAAAGAAAGGTGTACATACAAAGTATAATGAATTAGATCTGAATTGTCTATTCTCCATAAATATGCATCTCTCTGTGTGTATTCCATTGATATGCACATTTTCTATACTTTTTTATATTTTGACAAGCTATACTTTCGATGCTTTGACTTTGCTACAAGATACATCTGTGCAGTGATTCAGATTTGAGAATAGAAAGATGCTTTGGAGTGAGTAGAAAACAATGTGAATAAATGTATGTATGTATATTGCATGAAGTGGCAGGCTAATGCTGTATTTGCACACCTGTGTGTTCTGATATGCTTTTTATCTTTGAATCCAAAACATAGTACAAGCCTGAAATATATATGTTGATTCATGCCCAATATGCACTCACTTAAACAGTCTATCCTGGAAATCTGTTATAAACACTCAAATACCTAAAGTCTTGCCATTATAGGTAAAGGCATTAACACACACCACCACCCATCAAATACAAATGCCTCTTGTTTGCACATAAATGTTGAAAAATAGTGGGGGGGAGGGAAAAAGACAGAGGGAAAGAGACACACTAAAGCACAAGAATATAGATCTTTACAGGGCTTTTTTTGTCATTGAACTCCCAGAACAGAGTTCCGACACCTTTTTTGGATGGAACCTTGTAGGGTAGACAAGGCGGGTTGTATGACATGTGTGAGTTCCGGCACCTTTTTTTTTTTTTTTACAGAAAAAGCACTGGATCTTTATAACTACATTAAAACAAAAGGGTAAAAATTGCATTGACCATTCAAAAACCAATGATGATGCTAAGTCAAATATCATGGCACTATTAAGCTAGTTGCCATCAGTGGGATAATATTTTTTTAAAAGACTCATTAATTTGATATGGAACATAATCAATAGATCTGAATTTTTTGATAAGCCCTAATTCATCACTTTCACACCAGATTTTCCTTTTGAAATTACTTGGCATAAGATAACAAGTCAAGGTTCTGACAATAGGGTTTAATTTGCTGGTACTATCTTTCAAGAAAGAAAGAGGATAAAAGCTGAGAATCCTTAGCATTCTAATTAAACAGGCTGGTAGTGAAGTATTTTAATTTGATCAGAATGACCCTAATTTCAAATAGCGGTTTGCATAGGTGGAAATCTGTCTCAACAACTAATCTGAATAATTAATATCAACAACTGGGAAAATTAAGAAAGGAACTGATTTGAAAGATCCTCCCTAAGCAATTATTTTTCAGTCACAGTGCTTGACCTCATTTATTGAGATGATGAAAATAAAATAAAAGGGTACGGATCCCTGATTGTCTGAATGACAAAAGGAGACAAGTCTGGATCAAGGAGCTCAGGCTGACAGATTCAGAAGAAACCACCAGTAGCTTGAAACTGATCTTTTTCTTCATTATTTTATTACACCTTTTGTTAAATTACAACTATATTGCCTTCTTTGTTTGGGCAAGAAATCAGATAAATTGACACTGAGCTTTTCTGCATCATGTGCTTATATATTAAAGACATCTTTTGGATTTGTGGTTATTAAGAACAAGATCTACAAGTCCAAACTTGGAAAAATAAATGAAACACAATTGAAAGATTACAGGTGACTTGAATCTTGGAAAAATATGATTTTCTTATATTAATTCAATTTGTAGGGCTGATCAATTACTAAAAAACTCATGTTATCCTTATGCCCATGTTATCAAAATGAAGAGAAGTAGAGAAGAGTCAAATTTGCTTATTGAATTTCAGAAGGGCAGATTTTGGTGAATGCATGTGGAAAGCAGGTCAGATCCTGCAGCCTGAGAAGTAACCTACTGTACCAAGCTAGACATTGAAAGCATTATTTCAAATTCCTATTAGAATGGAAGAAAATGAAAGAGTAGTATGTATCAATACAGGGTTTTCTAAGTTGCTGAACAAAAAAAATGACATATAGAGGAAATAGAAGGGTGGCTGCATAATCAAAGGAGGATACAAAGAAATAGCTAGAAACTATAGGATTTATATTTTCTGAGCTAAAGATCACAAAATTCTTGGGCTTGTGAGATCAAATAAAAGAGTAAAGAAAAGAAAAGAGAAAAGAAAAGAGAACTTTGTTGGGAGGGAAGGGTACATTAAAAAAACGCAAAGATCTGTATGTCTTGACTAAATTGTTAAAGTGTGACAGTGAGAAAGCAGAATACCCTCCTTCCTCCCTCCCTCCCTCCCTCCCTTCCTTCCTCCCTTCCTTCCTTCCTTCCTTCCTTCCTTCCTTCCTTCCTTCCTTCCTTCCTTCCTTCCTATGTTGTTGGCCATATCTGTGCAAGAGGAAGGAGGGGGATGTTACTTAGGATAAACATGAAGAGGGCAAAAAGAACACTTAAGTAATTTAAATAAACTCCCTGGCTAAATTGCTTATTAATTAATAATGAGACACACACAAAGATAATAGTAATGGACGCACATACATTGTCAAAGAAAAGGGGAAAAACATAAGTGCGGAAACAAAAAAGTGAAAATATCGAACAAAATATATGTCATAACAACAAACAATTACAATTCTCTATATAGCTTTTTTAATACAAACAGGCTCCACAGCAAGAGACTGTGAGTTTAGGTCATGCCTTGGCCATGAAAGCCAGCTAGTTGCCTTTGGGCCAGTCACTCTGTCTCAGTCCAAGTCACCTCACGGGGTTGTTGTTGTGGGGAAAATTGCAGAAGGAAGGTGTGTAACAAATGTTTGCTAGTATACTTGTAAAAATAATAAAATCAGGATATAGGCAGTCTGATCATATGTATGTACATATGTACATACATACATATGTATATACATATATATGTACATACATATGTATGTACATACATACATACATACATACATACATACATGTACATATGTACATACATACATACATACATACATACATACACACTTTCCCTGGCCAAATGAAATTACATTGTAGGTACTGAAAAGCTAGAGGATGTGATTGCAGAACTGTTAATATTAATCTCTGAGAACTCCTGGAAAACTGGTGAAGTCTCAGATAATTTGAAGAAAGCAGATGTTCTTATCTTTAAAAAAGTGAAGTGTAACTTTATTTCCTTTTTTGACAGCTTTACTAATTTAATAAATAATTGGAATGCCATGAATATGGTGTACTTTGACTCATTAATAAAATGTTAAATTTTGAACAGTTGTTTTAACAGTTGTTTGATAGCTTCCCAGAGTTTGATAAAAGATGAATTGCTAAATAAATAAACATTTTAAGCAAACAAATGAGATGAGTGAATGTGCCTAGAGAGTTGTCTAAAACTACCCCACATCTGCTTGGAAAGTACCAAAGGTTTCTGTCTTTGGCTTTGTGCTCTATAAGATAGATAGATAGATGATAGATAGATAGATAGATAGATAGATAGATAGATAGATAGATAGATAGATAGATAGATAGATAGATAGATAGGTAGGTAGGTAGGTAGGTAGGTAGGTAGGTAGGTAGGTAGGTAGATAGATAGATAGATAGATAGATAGATAGATAGATAGATAGATAGATAGATAGATAGATAGATAGATAGATAGATAGATAGATAGATAGATAGATAGATAGATAGATATAGAATAAAATTAAGGGTGGCTAATACTTTGGAACCTAAGATTTTTTCAAAAAGGGACTAGACGTTGAATAGTGTGCCTAAATTTACAGAATAAAAGTTATCTAATTAAAAAACTTAAACACCATTTATGGAAAAACTTAGGGCACAAGCATAAGTTGTGAAAAGTATCTGAGTGCTAATGAAGTTAAATTACAGTCAACAGTGTGATGTAATCACTAAAACAGTCAAATACTATTTTGAGATCCTTAACAGTAACACAAAGTCCAGCTGATGAGAAATAATTCCTCCATTTTTCTATGCCTCAATCAATTACCACTTGGAATATTTTATCCAGTTCTAAGCATCATAGTCTAAAATTCCTCTTAATTCAAGTGAATTCAAAAGATACTTACCAAAATAGTTCTGGAAACCAGGTTCTAGGCATGTTTAGCCTGAACATGAAAAAAAAAACCTAAGGAGATACATATTAACAAATAGAAATATTTTTTTTAAAAAAATATTATACAAAAGAGCCGTTAGATTGCATCATAGAAGACAAGATCTGAACCAAAAGGGATAAAATCAAAGAAGATTCAGATCACATGTTGGAACCAATTTCTTCATTATAAGAACTATTCACCATTTGAATAGGTTGCCTAATCTAATGAAGAGGTATGTGCCTCTTGACTGAAGGTTTTTTAACAAGAGTACAACATTTAATTGCCTCAAATCTTTAGCAAATCATCCACATTTCTCTCTTTCTCTCTCAATACATATATAAATGATATGGTCAGTGGACACTCAGACTGAGTTTGGATATTACCCTGTGTCAGAAGTCTGATAGGAGAAATCAGATATGTCCCTTCCATGAATTGCTCGGTATGAGTTCTCCGTTCGTATACTTAGGTTTTTGTTTTGGTTTGGTTTGGTTTTAGCAAGCCAGACTAGGACACACAGAAAAAAAACCCCCTCATATTCCAACTTCAGCTTATTTGGATAGGAATGAAGCCAAAGATTTCAGTTTTCATATCATATTGAACAAACCTGGAAGTAGAAAGGCCAAGAATGAGCTTTTTTCCCCCCTGATCATTATGTTAGCTAAAAGTAGCTTATCTCAGTACAACTGATTCTTGAATTATCTTAGAAAATTCTGCTGTTATCTCTTTTCAATAATAGAATTTTTATTTTCCTAACCACGAAGCCTGGAGGTTTTCTTAGAATGTGAAAACTTGTTTGCAAGGTTCATACAAGGCGATCTCTTCCTGGAGTTTCAAAGCATTTTTATATTATTTTGGAAAATTCCAGCATGAATTTATGAAACATTTAGAATTTAGATACCCAAGTGCTGCTCTAATTATAATCTGTGTTGTGTATATTGAAGTAGTTTTAAGAGCCATGAATGATAGTTGTTTCTGACAAATGAAAATGTAAGCCTTACTAGAATACAAAACCAATAAAAGGCACAAATGTGAATTCAGGAATACCTTAAGAAACAGAGTGAGACTAAGCATTATATTTTATCTTTCCCTCTTCCCAAGCCACAATACATGTTATCAGTTTTTTATCTCAGCTATTTCTAGTTTTAGCACTTAACTGCTTAACTTAACTGTCCATGATTAACCCTAACATATTGTCTCTCTATATCTCTACATACGCATGCATACAGTACATGCATAAATGTACTACATATTGTGCTTAGATATATGTATTTTGCAAATTACAAGGAATATTGTATAATAGAATAATGTGGCACATAATGTAACACTCAAACCACAAAAGTACCTTCAGTTTTGACAAGTATACTATTATTAATTATTAATTAATAATTAATTATTAATTTTTAATAATACCATAATTATTATTTCTCAATTACTATCTTATTCAGGCTAGGGGACGCGGTGGCTCAGTGGGTTAGGACGCTGCGCTTGTCGATCGGAAGGTCGGCAGTTTGGCGGGTCAAATCCCGAGTGCCGCGTAACAGAGTGAGCACCTGTTACTCATCCCAGCTTCTGCCAACCTAGCAGTTCGAAAGCACGTAAAAATGCAAGTAGAAAAATAGGGACCACTCCGGTGGGAAGGTAACAGCGTTCCGTGCTCCTTTGGCGTCTAGTCATGCCGGCCACATGACCACGGAGACGTCCTCGGACAAGCGCTGGCTCTTCGGCTTTGAAACGGAGATGAGCACCGGCCCCTAGAGTCGGAAACGACTAGCACGCATGTGCGGGGGAACCTTTACCTTTACCTTTTATCTTATTCAGGAATTTAGCACTTTCTCAAAATATCAGATATTTTATTTCTTTGGATTGATCAGTAAAACCATCTCTTTCCTTCACATTTTTCAGCAAATTTATTTTTTATTTTATTTTAATCCCATTTATATCCCGCCCTTCTCCGAAGACTCAGGGCGGCTTACAATTTAAGCACAAACCAATGAGCTTAGCAATAGCCTTCATTCTATGTATATGCCTGCTTATTAGGGCTTTCCCCCCCCAGCGGCATTATTACAAAGTCAGCTTATTGCCCCCAACAATCTGGGTGTTCATTTTACCTACCTCGGAAGGATGGAAGGCTGAGTCAACCTTGAGCCTGGTGGGATGCGAACCTGCACTAATTGCAGGCAGCTGGTGTTACTTAAGGAGGCATTAGCCCACTGCTCCACCACTGCTCCACCAAATAGATCTTTAAAACTTTAGCTATCAAATATTTTTTCTTAGCAAGCTTTACTATGGACTAATCAATATTCTCTGCAAAGAATATTAATATCAAAATAATCAATTATCAAAAGTGGTGCAATCATTTTTTCATATCTTTGGGCACAGACATTCTGTCCATTGGGATATGTAGAGAAAGGCTAGTGATGAAATCTGCATCTTGACAGAATGATGCAAACCTGCAACTTACTTGTGTCTGATGTCAATGCATAGCATTAACACCACCATGTTCATGTCACCATTTTAAGATAATGCTGGGAATTTCAAATTCAACAGATTTCCTTGTTAGAAGATATGTTCCTAATATAAACAAGGTGCTAAAAAGTGGTAAGAAACTAAAATATCCTAATCATAATATAATTACCTTGGATGCAGATTATGGACTTGAACGGACAGTGAATGATAGCTGACATTTATAGCAGATACTGATTGCATTAAATAAATGAAGTAAAAACTATATTTATTTATAATTAAATTAAGATAGGAAAGTTTCAAATCTAAACTATGTCTTGAAAAGAGTGTTAGGGTGAAGGCGTTCCTTTTGTCTCTCAAACAGAATCATGTTTCAGTCAGGATTCAGGCCTGGCCATAGTCCTGAGATGACATTGATCATGCTTGGTAGGCTCAGGATGAGGGTAGTGCATTCATCTTGGTTGACCATGATCTCTGAGTAGCCTTTAATACCATTGAGCCTTCTGGGCCATCTCAGGAAATAAGGAGTAGGAGGCAAAATGTACAATGGCTTTTTTTCTTTCTCCCTGGGCCTGTTCCAAATAGTTTGTTTTTTTAAATAGTGGAAAGTTCAACCAGAGCATTCTGCTTTGTGTGGAATGCTTCTGAAAATTTTTCATCTCATATCTGATGAAGGGTGAACTTTCTAGTTAGAACTGGCATCCTTATGGACTCATGGCTGCTGATCAAAAAGCAGATAGCAGTTATGGTGGTGACAGCAGGGAGGAGCTTTGCACAGGTTTTTCTCTTGTACCAATTGCTTATTCTTGCCCCAGCAGTTCTTGCTACGAGTGACTTACGCTTCGTCACTTCTCACTTTGAAAGGGACTGTTTAAAGTATTTAGAAGTTAAAGCTGATCCAGAATAAGTTTCAGGGACAGTTATTGGCATTTCATGATACATCCACAAAACACTAGCAAGCTACCAAATTTAATTCAATTTGCTGGTAACACTTCAAAATCCTTATATGGTATAGGACCAGGCTATTTGCTGGACAACTAGTCCTCCATTGCCTTTGCCTATCATACCATGTCTAGCATAGAGGAATGGTTCAGATCCCTTCCATCAAACAATATTATCCTATTGGATCCTGAATATGCCATCCCTGTGGCTACACCTGCCCTATGGAACAGCATTTATTCAGAGATCCAGATGGCCCTGATACATTTAGTTTTTTGTAGGGGTCCTAGGATCTGGATATTCCACCAGACTTTGGGGCCAGGCAGTTAGCTGAGCTATGCAGGTGATGTGATTTTGTTTTAGAGGTTATTGATTAGCTAATATGTCATGTAATTATATTGTTATGATGATTTTAATCTTTGTATGTTGCCCAGACTCTTTGCTGTGAAATGGGTTGCTTTATAAATTGAATAAGCAAAGAAACACACAAGGTCATTTAAATAATAGAATCTTTAGTCTTTGGGGCTGACTTTCTTTCAGAATAAGTCTCACATGATTGTCTGCTAGCCCTATTAGTGCTTTTTAAGTAATTTCAATTAGCACTGCATTTCATACAAGTGACTGTTCAGTCTTTTTAAAAATCTCTAATGATGAAGCACCCACAGAGTCTGAAGGCTCGCTGTTCCACTGGTTAATTGTCCTCACTCTTAGGAGGTTTCTCCTTAATTCAAGCTTTTCTCCTTGATGAGTTGGCAGATGTTATCTCAGAACCATTGTATTATATCTTTAAAAAATCTTGGAACACTGGGGAACTACCAGAGGATTGGAAAAGAGCTGATATTTTGATCTTCAAAAAAAAAGGGGAAAAACAGACCCAGGAAACTACAGACCAATCAGCCTAATATTAATATCTGGGAAGATACTGGCAAAAATAATTAAAAAATGGATCTATGAACATCTAGAAACAAATAAAGTTATAATTAGTAGCCAGCACTGGTTTGTTAAAATCAAATCATGTCAAACCAATCTTATTTCATTCTTTGACAAAGTGACTAAATTAGTAGACTAGTAAAATGCTGTGGACATAGTATGTTTAGACTTCAGGAAGGCATTTGCCAAAGTAGACTACAATCTACTTCATGGTAAGGTAAAAAAAAAGTGGGATAGACAGCATCACCACCAGATGGATTTGTAACTGGCTGACAAACTGTACTCAATGTGTATTCCTTAATGGTACTACAATCTACATCAGGGGTCTTCAAACTCGGCCCTTTTATGACTCATGGACTTCAACTCCCAGAATTCCTCAGCCAGACATGCTAGCTGAGGAATTCTGGGAGTTGAAGTCCATGAGTCATAAAAGGGCCGAGTTTGAAGACCTCTGATCTACATGGAGAGAAGTAAGCAATGGGCTACCACAAAATTCTATCTTAGGCCCAGTACTCTTCAATATCTTCATAAATAACTTAGATGAGGGAATAGAAGGGGATCTCATCAAATTTGCAGATGAAACTAAGCTGGTAGGAGTAGCAACACCCCAGAAGACAAGCCAGAATCCAAAAAGATCTTGACAGACTTGAACAATGGCCCCTATCCAACAAAATGAAATTTAATGTGGAGAAGGGCAAGATTTTACACCTTGGCAGGAAAAACCAAAGGTATAAGCACAGATTAGGTGAAACCTGGCTCAAAAACAGTAGCTGTGAGAAGGTTCATCGAGTCCTAAGTGGACGATCACTTAAACGTGGGCCAGCAGTGTGTGGCAGCAGCTAAAAAAGCTAATACAATCCTTGGTTGTATAAACTGAGCCATAGAATCAAAATTATATGAAGTATTAGTACCACTTTATAAAATCTTAGTAAAGCCACATCTGGAATACTGCATCCAGTTTTGGTCACCACATTACAAAAAAGATGTTGAGATTTTGGAAAAAGTGCAAAGAAGAGAAAGTGATGATTAAAGACCTGGAGACTAAAACATATGAAGAATGGTTGCAGGATTTGGATATAGCCAGTCAAGAGAAAAGAAGGATTAGGGGAAACATGATAGTATTTGAGAGGCTGCCACAAGGAGGAGGTGAATTAATTTACTTTCCAAAGCACTAGAAGGCCAGACAAGAAACAATGGATGGAAACTAATCAAGAAAAGAAGCAACCTGGAATTAAGGAGAATTAACAGTGAGGACAATTAACCAGTGGAACAGCTTGCCTTCAGACTCTGTGGATGCTTCATCACTGGAGGTTTTTAAGAAGAGACTGGACAGCCACTTGTCTGAAATGGTATAGGGCAGTGATGGCGAACCTTTTAGAGACCGAGTGCCCAAACCCGAACCCAAAACCCACTTATGTATCATCAGGTGCCGGGTGGGCGTGGCCCTTTGGGTGGGCATGGCTGCAGTGGTAACGGCAGACTGGGTGGGACTAAAAAGTTCAATCAATTCCAACTTTGCGAGATCTTTTTTTTCCCTGCGAGAAGTTGAAATTGATTGATTGAACCTTTTTTTTTTCTTCCACACAGCAGCGGAGGCCTAAAGCGAGAAGGTTTTATAAAACCCAGATGAAAGCCTAGGACTGGGGCAACGGCTTTGGTGCCCACAGAGAGGGGTCTGCGTACCACCTTTGGTACCCGCCATAGGTTCGCCACCACGGGTATAGGGTCTCCTGCTTGAGCAGGGGGCTGGACTAGAGGATCTCCAAGGTCCCTTCCAGCTGTATTATGATTCTGATTCATTCTCTCACATTTATCCCAGAGGCTTAACAGAGACTGAAAGTAGGTGAGTTTATTCTCCATATTAGGATATTAGATTTTTCATGTATATTATCAACTGAGTATTATAAAGCGACTCATTTTTACTTATAACTGTACTTTCTGATTCATAGTTATGGTATTCTCGTGACTTTATAATGAATATCATGTGTCATGTGGTTTTTTCCTAGGGTTTTTATAGCTGTCCAATTAGTCTATTTTTCTGAAAACCATTTGCAGATTATATCAAAAAGCTGCAGAACAAATCCAGTTCCATATTAATTTGTGAATGGATTTTCTTTTTTTCCCCTTCCCTCGGAGCTTAGCTACATTCTCATGCCAGTTTATTTTTTTATCAGCTTAAAGAACTTCTTGTAATGATATGCTCAGCTGAAGTATCAAATTATAAATTCTAACAAAGATTAGATTAATCTTCTAACAAAGATTAAGCAAAAATTATATTGTGTTGTAAAGGGCTACCATAGCTTATTATCTTAAATAAATTAAGTGCTATTACTAAGTTCCAGTAAATATTTATAGAAGCACTTCTGAAAATAAGCACTTTAAGTTAAGAATGCTTTCTAAGAGAACCACTGGGTGGTTTGTGTGGTTTTCAATAAGATTCATGAACTTAATTGGATAGACCACCAATTTAAAACCACTCCCCAAACAGAAAAGGAGCCTGAATAAATTAATACAGAAAATAAAAACAAGGAAACAGGACCATGTTAGAAGACTAAAGAAATACATTTTTCTTATCTTAGTCTATGCAGTGAGACAGGGATGAGCATATGTAAAAAAGGTACAAAAAAGTTATCTGAAAGGTTTTGCTTGTCTGTTTATTTGTTGTTTTTAAGATTAATCAGTCGATAAAGTTCAGAAGCAATCAGTGATTAAAATCAGTGGTAAATAAACAAATAAAACAAATGTTTTATAAAGCCGATATCAGTGCATATTTTATAAAGCAGATAGCAGTGTATTCTCATAAAACATAAAGAAAAATCAACCACCCTTGGGTTTTCCTAAATCTCTAATCATGTGAATTTAAGAAAGGAGAAAGATGTAAATCTGAATGAAATTGTCTGATTTTGTGGAGTTTAAACATGTACAGAATGTATATCTGTGTTTACTGTGTTTACTTGAAAAAAGGAAAATGTAGAGCAGAAAGTATAAATTGAGATTATCTAAATTCTTGTAGGAGCTTATGAAAATAGGCTTCTATAGGCTAGAAGTAGTCACAGTTACGTTACAGTGAAAGTGATTTCTTTACTTGATATGAAAGGATGTATGAGAGAGAAATAAGTTATTAGATATTCAAAATGAATGAAACAGTCACTGTTTGATAATAAAAATGTTTCTTTTAAAGAAATATATCTAGATGTCCAAAAAGCAAAATGATATATTTATCTGTCCATGCAGGAACTGATTGTTTATGATGAAATGCTGGAAAAAAAATAGTGAAGGATAGATAGGTGAGTCGAGCGCCAATTCTGTTTATTGTTTAAGGCACTTGGATAACTTTGACTTTCTATTTGTCTCTCTTTCCTAGCTCTAGAATATAAACTACTTCCAAAACCTTATCAATAAAAATTTAGGACAGTCACGAGATCTCAGTGATGAACTTGAAAAAAACCACAGTTCTGAGCCTCACTCCCATAAAAAGGAGACCAGAGATTTTCAATTTGGGACATATCTTTTTTTTTTCTAGAATCAAAAGGGAATCATAGGAAAAATTAAATAAGTAAAGAAACACTAGAATGATAGTGAAATGATAATAGAAAATGGAAATCCTTGTGGAAAAATATTAGAAGATTAATCTCCAAACTTAATGAATGGAGAAATGGGTGAAGAAGCTGCTTGGAACTGAATGAAAGAAACAATATTGCAGAGTTCCATGATAATTGAGAAGTTATGTTTTAAAAAAAGGTGAAAAAGGATGATTGGCAGAATGAAGTGAAAGAGGCTATCCATGAAAATAATGCAGATAAAATGACTGCTGCAAACGCTAAGGAGAGAAAAGAATGGGAAGTTTTATGCTAGCCTAAACAATTCTCTGTCCCGTGGGAATCAAGGTCATTTCTCTTATTCTGAAGGAGGGATGGGTATATTGAAAATGGGATTTGGTATTTATCAGAGATGGCAAAATTCTAAAACTTCTTTACCAAATTCCTGGTAGAAAACTAAGTAAAATATTTCATCAAATTTGTATAAATGAAATTTATTAATTTCATTTGTACATTTTCAGTTGCCACAAGATTGAGGGGAGGAATGGGAAGTTTTATGCTAGCCTAAACAATTCTGTTTCTTGGGTTCTGTCATGGTTCTGGTAGATGACACCAATTAAAGCAGAACTCCGAGGTTTGAGTTTTCCTCTAAGAAGTTATGTATGCTCCAACACTGGAAATTTTTAAGAAGAGACTGGACAGCCATTTGTCTGAAATGGTATAGGGTTTCCTGCCTGATCAGGGGGCTGGACTATGACATGGCTTTTCAACCGGTGGTACACATACCACAGTAGTACTTTGGCACCTGGCAGGTGGTATGCAACCATCCTAGAGAAGTCGTAGTGAGGTGGGGGGAGAGAAAAGAGCTGAAGTGGTGGCAGCACTGCACAAGCCTGAGGGAGAGACAGATGGAGCTGCAGGGCTGTCGGGACTTGGCAGAAGATCCAAGATCAGTGCCTGGCTCCAACTGATTGGTGCTTCCGAAATCAGTGCATAGCTGGAGGTGTGCTGAAAAGGAGAGGGGAAGAGAGTAGATGATGTAAAAAGAGGAGGTTTTGGTGGGAAAGGGACAGTGAGGAACTGCCCCTGCCTTACCCCCAGGGTGCATGCACAGGGGACAGCGAGCACCCAGTGTCCCTGCTGACCACTCAGAAAGAAAAGAGGCCAGTTCAGGCCAACTGGGTGCTGATTTACAACCTAGTACAACCTCAAAGCCAGAACACGCTCAGCTTTAGATCCATGGAGCAGCCCTGGAAGCAGTGAAGGACTACTTTGCTGCCTCAGCCCTGCCCTTGCCCTGCCCCCTGAGCACATGCATAGGAAGTGAGTGAGCATGCAGGGCCCAGCATCCCAGAATCTGCTTTGCAGATTCATTTTTTCAAGCTGCCTGAGGCTCCAGGCAGGAGGCTTCCCATTTTGGCCCCTCCCCCCTGTCTTTGCCTCTGTGCCTGAAGGGCCTCTCCATAGCTCTCAGCTCACCTCTCCCAGACCTGTGCACAGTGTGTGTGTGTGTGTGTGTGTGTGTGTGTGTGTGCATGCGTGGATGCGCATGGGAGGAATTTCACTTCTTGCAGCCCCACTCTGTGACCTTGGTGAGGAAAAGAATGGGAGAGATAAGAGAAGCTGTGATGGGAGCTTCTTGCAGCCTTCCACAAAGCTGTGGGTGGGAGCTGAGGGGGGCAGGACACAATGCAATCAGCGTTGTTGAGAAAAAGAAAAAGTACTACATTAGTTTGCAGCCTGCCATCACAGAAGATCTCTGCAATCAACCATCTATGCAATCAACTACGTTTCCCAATAAAATAGTTTGGCCGGCTTTCTAACATTAAGTTCAACCTCCCCGGCAGAGGGAAGAGAAATGACCTTGATTCCCATGGGACAGAGAATTGTTTAGGCTAGCATAAAACTTCCCATCCCTCTCCCCAATCTTGTGGCAATTGAAAATGAGCAAGATGGCTTCAGACAGGTTAATTGCAGATTGTCAAATTTGTTGCAAAAGTATACACTAAATGAATTGGGTTGTTCCACAGTAAATCGGGTTAAACTAACAAACAGCACAAGAAACTAGACACCATTGTAACTGCTGGCTGTTCTTTTCTTCTCTTCCCTTCCATCTTTCCCGGCACTCTTTCATCTTTTTCCAGAGAGTTAGGTCTGCATAATTTGTTTTAAGTAGAATAATTTGAGCCTTGTCATTTGTGCCTTGAATGAGAACTCTAGTTGATTTGTTTAATGATCCATTTGTTTGTTTTCTTGGCTATACATGTCATTCTCAGGAGTCTTCTCCACCACAAACTTCAAAAGCATCAATACACATCTTGCTTCTTCAAAGTCGAACTTTCATTTCTATACATTGCAAGATGGAATATTTTGGCCTGCAAGAGTCTGACCTTTTGCTTTCTCCATGGGAAGATTCAAATATAGATGGAAGGAGGGATGGAGAGAAGGAAAGGGAGGGAAGGGAAGGGAAGGGGAGTGCCAGATTGATTATTAGCTTGGAATTAATGTCATTCAGAGATTTTATGTTGCAAAAGATGTTGAGAGCTGGATTTTTTATTCTGTTATTTTACATGCATTTCCATTTCCAGATGTTAGACATGATTAAGAAAAACAAATACCAACTTTTGCATAAGTAAGGGCTCATTCTTTCAGCTGAATTTAGTCAACAGGAGGATAAATCAAACACAGGATTATAAAATACCATTTATGTGTACATAAGAAGTTGTCAACATCTAGAATTTGCATAAGAAGCTGCATTAATAAGATGTTTGCAGAGAGAAAAAAACTTAAAAACAAAGTGTATTGCTTATAATTTTCAAAGAACCTAGATATCTAAGAGCAAAACAATGTGTGATAGTTTTCTAATGTAGCACTTTAAGAAGACATTTCATTCTTTAATGACTCATCACACTGAGGTTTATGCATATATATTCAGAAGTAAGTTTCAATGTTTATGGACTTATTTTATGGTAACTATGAATGCAACTGTGCCATCCTTTAAAAGCTTAATCATAAATAACTGGGCATAGAACTGTAGCCTTAAACATATATAAACATCAATTCAGTGATTTTTTTTCTGCATTTCCCAAGTTTACAATCTTCAGAAATGTTTCATTGCACAATAAAAAAAATCCAACTTCAGGATTTATTGATTTTGCAGTTTGGAGAAAATGCAATTGTGTGTATTTATGGGGATTCCTGAGACAAGAAATCTAATCTGAGCAAAGATTGGTGAAGCAGGTTTATAACTATAGCAGAAAAGAGCAGCCAACTAATGACACTCTATAATGAGGATAATCAGAGAGCAAGCGAGCCATGCATCCGTACCTAATACGACAAATAAAAGGCAGAATAACCAATATAAAAAGCTACAGAGAAAATATTTATTTGTCTACCTGTGCACTATTGTTCCTTGTGGTCAATAGATTATGATGGGCTGAAAATTCAGTACCTTTGAAGTAATATTTTTAAAATTGTTTTTTTTTTTGTTCATGCTTCCTCCCATAATTTCCATCTTTGCTACGGTGGCATTTCACATGTTCTATGTCTCCTCAGAACAAAGGCTTAGTTAATGTATACCAGCAAGTTTTTGGATTGACAGTATTTCAGTTCAATGAATCCCTCTTTAGCATTTCTCACATAGCAATATACAGTATACTAATAATCTGTGGGCTTTATCCTGCATGTCCTCTTCTTCATTTCAGAAAGTTGAATACATTCTTGATTGTCCTGAAATAAAACTGTTGGATTTGGCTCATCTATCTCAAAATCCCATAACATTTTAAGCAGTCTCACAGTCTCTTGGCACATGTGCTGTAGATCCTCTGCCTCAGTTTATAGACTACCTACTGACAAAATGTTGGCCAACTGATAGACAAAAAGCAGGCACATAATAAATCATTAATTCTCAATCTCCATCTCACTATCCCTTATGGTTAGATATAGTTAATTGTTTGTGAAGTGCTGAAGAGACAATACCACTGAAGACATATTTCCAATTTTCAAACCATAAAATTTAATTTTTGAATATTTTGAGGTTCTTTGAAATATTTTTATCCCAAGGTACTGGGTGATTTTAATCAACACTTGCTGTACTTTCCTATCAATTCCTTTCATATTATTACATCATAAATATGTACCACTATGTTCACATTTTCTACTTGAAGTAGAAGTTTTCTGAATTTAAGAGGTGTTGCTAAAAATAAATGCAACATAAATGTTTCCAAGAAATTCTGAAATTACATCCAATGTCAAAACCACGAAATACCTGTTAATATTTCACATTCATATGATAACATCAAAACTGACCATTTGCAATGAATTTTGTCAGTGGGTACATCTGTTAGAAGCTTGATATGAGAAGCTGGATTTGGGGGTGTGTGGAATTGTTTTGCATTGCAAAATGTTAATTCATATATAATGATGAGACCACAGTTGGAGTACTGCATCCAATTTTGCTCAACACAATATAAACAAGTTAGTGAGACTCTGGAAAGAGTGAAGAGAAGAGCAACAAAATGATTTGTTGCTGGAGACTAAAATATATGAAGAATGGTTACAGGAATTAGGTATGTCTAGTCTAGTGAAAAGAAGGACTAGGGGTGATATGATAGCAGTGTTCCAATATCTGAGGGACTGTCACAAAGAAGAGATGGCAAACTTATTTTCCAAAGCACCAGAAGGCAAGACAAGAAGCAATGAATTGAAACTAATCAAGGAGAGAAGCAACCAAGAACTAAGGAAAAATGTCCAGATAAGGAGAAGAATTAACCAATGGAATTCCTTGCCTTCAGAATTTGTGGGCGATCCATCACTGTGGGCTTTTAAGAAGAGATTGGACAGTCATTTGTCTGAATTGGTATAGCAGCTCCTGCTTGAGCAGAGAGTTGGACTAGATTAGAAGACTTCCAAGGTCCTTTTCAACTCTATTATTCTGTTCTGTTCATATATTACAGAAAATGTAAGAATCAAAAGCAGAAGTACAGAAACTCTCATGCTTTGAGCTCTCAGAAAAAAAGTGTGCTAGAAATAAAATAAATAAAAGAATGGGTGAAAAAAAAGGAGCACGCATGAGGAAAAATCTTTGTACACTGTTAAATATCTTTATTATCATAACAATAGTACCTAGATGAGAGCCAGTGGTGCAGCTGTTTCTAGCCTGATGCTAGTCCCTGAGTCTTGTCCTGCCTTAAGAACAAAGCCATCTGGGTGATCTTGGACTTATTACTTTCTCTCAGCCCTAGGAAAGAAGCAATTGCAAATTATTTCTGAAAAACCCTGCCAAGAAAACTGCATGGAGCTATCTAGGCAGTCTCTGAAGGCTGGACACAATTGAATAGAAGAAATAAAAAATCACCTGCTGCTTTAAACAACTGGTATAGTTTACGTTTTAGTCAGTGTAGAGAATATATGTGTTTGTGTGTGTGTGTGTGTGTGTGTGTGTATTTTCAAGCCTCTACCATGGTAGAAAAATATTCTAAGATATCTGGACAAATCCCTCAGATTTCATATGAAAAGAGAACCACAATATTTGAATTTTCCTTTAACAACATCTTTACCTTTACTGCATGTTTTTTTAACATGCAATAATAAATGAATGAATTGATGAATGAATGAATGCTGGAGTGAGATTTAAGTAGGGGCATAAATTAAAAAAAATCTAACAACTAGATTTTTTTATATCACCTAGCAACTAAGGAGAATCAAGACTGTTTCTCTTTTCACTGGACTTTTCTAATTTTAGAAATAGTTTTATATTTTATATTTGTGTGTGTGACAGAAAACTATGTTTACCTTGTATCTTTTTGTATTGGAATCAATAAAAATCCTTGAAAGTCTTAATTTTTCAGTTCTATCCAATAATACACCTGTGGAAAATATTGGTCTTCTGTTAATATTAGACTGTGATTTTGATTATTCTTTAGTAATTGGTAATGGTGACTAAGACCGCTGGAAGTTATAGGTAATGACAGAGATACCTAGTTCTCATTTGTTTTAGAAGGATAAGTATTCCATCATGGCTGTTGAATATGGCATCTATTTTTACCTGATTTTATTTATACTGTCCTGCAAGGTTAAAAATATCAACATATAATGTTCATTGCAGTAAGCGGAAAAACATTAATGAGATACTGTAGGTCAACAGATAAAAGTGGAAGATTAAATGAGCATTGGTGAGTCATGAAAAACTATTGTGAAAGTCCGAAAGGAATTGTCTTGTTAAAAGTTGGATACTGTAATTTATTTGCAATTCAAAAACTACAGTAGCTGCAAGGATTTAAATCAACTACAGAAATTGATAAAATTATTGTATGGAGGTCCTGTCAGGTGCAAAAGATCAGATCCACATATGAAGGTTCAATTTAACTAATTTATTGCTAAAAGCCTATGCACAAGAATTTATTTTGCTAAATACTGGAATTTTCTTCATCCTTATCTTTTAGGATGGTATATACATGCAAGAATGTATCCCCTGAATCAGAATTTCTCAGTTTGGTGACTTTAAGATGTGTACAATTCAACTCTCAGAATTCCGCATACATCTTAAAATTGCCAAGGTTGGGAAACAATGTTCTGGAAAAAGTAAAGATTTCATGTGTTTCTCAACGTATAATAAACTAAGAGATGGAACTTTCAAAAATGTAATTGAATGTCCAGTAAATAATTATTAAAAAAAATAACATGATCACCATCATGACAGAGAGGCAATCATCTGTTATCATTTCCCATGACATGCAGAAAATAGCAACCCCTGATTTCATATTGATTGTTTCTGCAAAGACCACATTGAGGTTGAAAGACAATGGATCTAGAGCAGAGATGTCAAACTCAAGGCACGAGGGCCGGATCCTGCTGGCGATGGGCTCAGATCTGGCCCACAGGGCCTCCTTGGAGATAGCGAGGGACTGGTCCCTGCCACCCCAGCCCCACCCCAGCCCAGCCTGGCCAGGTGCCTCCCACAGATGTGTGCACAGGAGGTAGCAAGTGTGCAGGGTCCTGCAGTGTCCAGAAGCAGCTACAACCTGCCAGCCCCTTAGCCGCCCATTGGGACACTCTGGGGTCCCACAGCCTTTGCATGGCAAGTGGGTCCAAGTGCAGTGGATGCTTGGCCAGCCCTCCAAGTGGCAGGTAGAGGCAAAGGTGCAGGGAGAGGCACACTATCTGGCCCACAAGCTTGTGGGCACAGTCAAGCAAAGTTGACCACACCCATGCAACCATGCCTCCCATCCACCCCAGGGCCACCACAATGCTGATGCAGCCCTCAATGAAATTGAGTTTGACACCCTGATCTAGAGCTTCCGATAAGGAAACTAGATGTGTCTGAAGAAGTGGGGATGGCATTGTGTCAGATATGGAAAGACAGACAGTGAATTGTGGTTGGCAATTTTGTCTGCTTGGATTCCAGAGAGCTGCTCCTTGGGAGTAGACTACAGAAACTGAGATTTTGCAGTTGGCTCGTGAATTGAGTTGCTGAGAGTCAAGGGATTTTAGTCAAACTCACAGTCTTAATTCTTCTTATACAGACATAAGGTTTGCACAAGTTTAATTTCTTAACCATCTTCATATGAAACTAATTTACAGCTAAAGAGGGATCTTTTTGAACAGCAGGATAAGAAAATTCTATTTGGTAAAATATCATTTTTTCTGTATTACAATGGAATGATAAAAAGGGGTTTAAAGACTTAAAAAGGCAACAAGCTGAACAATGAGACAATTTAAGAAAGTTTAAAATCAATAAACAAGAAAGTTATTTTAAAAGATTATTTTCCAAATTGGAATTAATTGGGAATTCTGAGAATTGAATTATACACAATTTTGAACAAATTGGAATTAAATTAGAAAATCAGATAAGACCTGAAGAAGTGAAGAAGTATAAAGGAAGTGACATCTTTCTAGAGAAAATAGATGACTATCCAAAGGGGGGGGGCTGGAAACCCAAGTATTACAGAGGAAGTAAGGTAGATTATGAAGAGATTTATAAGGGAAGTTTCTACAGATATAAACATGATGAAATCTATCTCACAGGAACAAAAGATGCCATGGAGGTCAGTATAACTTAATATCTAAAAGGGACAAGATTTGACTATAAAAAAATCTATAGACTGACATAATTCATAAATAATTACTTTAAATTGTTTGCAATTATCATACCTGACAGATTGAAAATATTTTTACTAGAATTTATTTATGAGAATCAATATGTGTTCTTACCTAAAAACAGTTAAAGGACAATGTTAGAAGTATGTTGGACATTTTGGAATATTTTGAGCAACATAATGAAAAACAAGCCACACTGATATTAGATGCAAAGAAGACCTTTGACAATTTGAACTATGTCTTCTTATTCAATACATTGGAAGAGATGAAAACTGGAGATAATTTTATACAATGGCTATAATTGATTTACGAAGTCTTGTGAGATACAAAGGGAACTGTCTCTTTTCTAGCTTATTTTGGGTCTTGAAATACTGAATAGCATTATAAAATAAGATGACTGTGAAAGTAAAGATTACAAAAGAAACTTGTAAGTTAGGGACTTTTGCAGATGGCTTGGTGTTGATTGTTGAAGATCCTTAAAAAGGGAATTGAAATATTAATGAACAAATTAAAAGAATCTGGTGCATTAGCAGATTTGAAGACTAATAAATTGAAGATGAAAATGTTAACAAAAATGTTGAGTTAAAATATTTATCAGAACTGATGAATAAAATGAGTTTTAAGGCTGAGAAGAAGGTAAAATATCTGAGTATCACTGTGACAAATATGAATTGTACACATCAATTGTGTTAAACAGTTATTTAACTTTTTAGTCAAATAAAATAGAATTAAAATAGAAATATGTTAAGATGAGAGAAATTACAATTTTCATTTTTGGAGAGAATTCCTGTGAGAAAAATGAAAACTAATACATCATTTAAACAGTGGCAGAAGATATATTTAATTTTGTGTGGAAAGATAAAAAAAAGGAGTTAAATATAAGGTGTAACAAAATTCAAAGGAAAGAGGAGGATTGGGCTTACCTATTTGAAATTGTATTTTGTAGCTAGCTATTCGGTTTGTAGGAAAGATCCAGTTGCATGATCCAATCTGGGTTGTTCACTGGAACCATATGTTTAATCTTTCAAAGTAATCTTCAGGAAATGTATTTTTACTGGAATCTGCATAATACATGGTAGAAAGAAGTTTCCTGAGGTTGAGGTCCAGCATGAGTCCTAAAGTTTGGAAGACTAAACCTCTGGTCCCAGTGAAAAACCCAGATTGGATCCTGAAACATTATCCTTTGACATGTATATTTGCCTTCATTCGTGAAAGAGTCAGTGTTGTTGAGAAAAAAAGAGTTTTGGAGTTAGAGGAACATGACAAGATTTGGGTGGCATGGTTATTTGTTGCATAATGAAATCAAAGTTAATGTGGATTTTAAAAATCATTATCCTGCATATGTCAGGTGTCCCCAACCTCCAGGACGTGGCCTACTATTGGGCCATGGCCCATTCAGAATTGTAGCTGGCCTGCGCACAAACACACACACAGTTCAACTTGCACAAGCAGCTGGCTGATTCCTCTCTCCCTCCCCTCCAGGCCATCAAGCCATGAAGTTTGGGATTGCTGGCATATGTCATATTGAGTATATGGAACAGATATAAATTTAAGCTGTGCTCAAAAACACCTTGATGACTCTCAGTACAAGAAGCATTTAATATAAGAGAAATAATAAGCAAACAGAAATGGCTAATTTATTGTAGTAGATTTTGGACATGTAAAAAGAAAACAGAGTAGATCTGGTGCAGAAGTGTATAATTGTCAATTGTCATGTATAATAAAGTGGACTAAAATTTGGTTATACTGTAATATACAAATGGAACAATGGAACAATATGTGGCTGCAAGGACTGAAATTTATGCCATGTTATAATTTTAAAGAGAACTTTTATGAAACAATGTATCATTGGTATATAATGCCACTTCAAATTTGTGTTGAAAATGAACAAGAAGGAATATGAAAATTCTGATTCAAATACACACACTGATTCAGATGTTTTTAAGATTAAAGAGGTTTTTCTTTGGGGATTGATGAAAAAAAGTTGAAATAAGCTAAAGATCTTTGTTACAGTGAAATTAATATATGCCCAAAATGGAAAGATTTGGTGTTATCCACAGTGGAGGAATTGTTGTTGAAAATGATGAAACTTGCTTCTTTGATCAGAGAAAAGACAATATCTGAATTGATTGCTGACCAGAAATCTTTTATAGACTTTTTAATGAAACAAAAAAAAAATGAACTTACAATTCATGGTTTGGATAATTAGACAGAATAGGTTATAAAAGAAGAAGGTTATTTATATTATTTTGTACTCATTTTTATTTAAAAAAAATCTTTGATACAGTGTTCATATAGATATTATATACCTACACCTGCATGTGCATCTACATATGGATATATGTACATAAAGATGATGAATTTGGAATTGCAACTCCTTTTTCTACCCAAATGACAGAACTCAAGATGACTGTTGGCAGTTTTCCATCCCTCTTTCATCAAGACACTGACAGACGATAATGGTTGGGTAAAGGTTGCTACATCAGTCATCCCCTTGATGCTTTTTCTGTTTTGTAGGTCAGTGAGTTTTTAATCAGCAAGCATCTTCCTTCTTTGCAACCAAGTGTCACTCTGGATTTCATTCATATTTCTCTCTATGGGGAAAAATTGATTTTTTTTATAAACCTTTCCTGTGTCTTTCCAAGAAATAAAAGAATAACTCCTCTCTCTGAACTATATTGGCTTGATTCACAGAACAAATTATATTTTGCTAAAATTGGGTTCATTGGCTTATGATTCAGCACATTATTGGATGAGTCCACACACAACAGTGCTAACCAATAAAGAAAGATAAAAATAACTACAGTGTTGTAGGTCTTACCTTGAACAATAGATGACAGATCTGAAAAGTTTATTGTATGTACCGGGGCAATGACAACCACTACACAATTCATCTATTTCATTAGCTACATCAATGTTACTATTTTATATGGTGAAAATGTAACATATATATTAAACAGCCATTAAGGACTGCAATTATAATTTAAAAAATGCTGACTTGTCATTTGCCTATTTGAAGTTCTCTTGACTTGCATACAGGAGATGATAATAA
Source organism: Vipera ursinii (assembly GCF_947247035.1). Lineage (NCBI taxonomy): Eukaryota > Metazoa > Chordata > Lepidosauria > Squamata > Viperidae > Vipera > Vipera ursinii. The sequence goes on along the minus strand of NC_139514.1, from coordinate 33,167,738 downwards.
ACCTTTCATGTGTTATTTTTTTTAGCATGTTGTATGAATAAGGCCATCACACTCTTCTACAAAATGGTGCATTTGTTTGGCCTTGTATGTTTTATGTGACCCTAGTGAACATATGTTGCTGATATATCTAATTCTGTTATAACCTATCTCAATTATAATAATTAGTAACAGAATAAATGAGCTTTATCAGATAACACCATATAGGAACAGCTGCCACCCTGTTAAAGAGATAATAAGAATTTATTATTCAATATTAAATAAAAGTAAACTAGGCTTACTAGAACTACTATTAACAGCACTACAGTTTACATATTTTGGAAATGTGATGCAAAGCCAAGAGTTTCAGGATAAAAAGCTGTTGGAAAAATTAAAGGCAACAGAAAAAAGGGTAGTAAAATACAACTCAGTTTTATATAATACTATGGCATGAGCTTACAAGAACTTACTATACATTGGCCAACACTGACAAATAAGCCTGGAAAACTGTTGCCCACAAGGTCACAAAGAGTTGGAAACAATTGAATGACTGAACCACAACAAAAACACCCTTTCTTAGCCTGCTGTGTGAAATTAGCTATTGTGAACAACATCAATTAGTCCATGCTACAAAAAGGACAAATTAAATTATTACTGGCCCATTTCATTATTTTTACTCATCCAGATTTTTCTTGTATAAAATAACCAATCAAGTCTACTCTGAAATATGTTTTAATATTGGATATTTGACAAAAGTAGAAAATGCAAAAATATTGGATGAGTAATTTTTGCACCAGTTTTTGTTTTGCCTTGTTTTCAAAGAATCAAGACAGCTGTCATTTTTGCTTGAAAACCTTTACACAAAGATGTTTGTATTTGTAAAAGTTATACTTTCTAAACTTCATTTAGTTGAATATAACATTATATTTATTGATAATAATTGCATATAGCATGACACATCTAAGATTGTCTTTTCATTTTAAAAAAAATGAAGAATATCAGACAAAAAGTAATTCACAGCTTGAAGTTTTCTTGAATCACTTTTAACCTGATGATTTTGTCAGAATACACAAAGACACAATCTGTACACTATATAGAAGCAGTTTGCCACTTATTACTTCCAGATTTTTAAAAACTTCCAGTCTAAATCTACAGCCCTGGGATTTTTTTTGTGCTTTCCCATTCAAGTACAAAACCGGTCCACTTTCTCAACTTTTTCAAAATCAAACCACTGAAGGACAGGATAAGCTTGAAGGGTATTTTATATATACATGTGGAAAATGAGGGTCAGGGATATATGGAGAATTGGCAAGGATTGTATTTGAACTGTTTCTATGTATTTCCAATTTACATATCAGCCTTGTATATGTGAATAAGATCAGTTTATATCAGAATATGAAAAGAGCAAGTGACCAAGGCTTCTGAATCTTCAGATGATATATAACACATATTATCCATTTATTTTTTGTATGCTATAAAAACATATTTCCCGTTATGTTTACTACATGCTTACTTACTTATTTAACCCATATTATAAAGATCAACAACTTTTTTTAAAAAAAACAGCATTTTAAATAATTTTATTGCCTCTTTGGTTTCTGTATTCGCATTTATTTTTATTTAAATGGCATTATTTCCTTAGGTTAAGACACCAGTCCATGTTCTAACTATAATGGAAACTCTAACACCAACACTGCCACTAAATTATGTATATATCAAATATCCTTCAAGCTTATTCTGTCCTTCAGTGGTCTTTTGGAATCTACTTTTGTCACTGTATAATTTACTGGCCTCATAAATAAACTCAGAAAGGAAATGGAGGTTGTAGAAATGTTAATTGCATTACAAAAAGTCTTTCCCCATCATTCCTGCCTTACTATATCAGGGCTTTTCAACCTTTTCACCCATTGTACCACTTTTAGGATAAGGCAATGTCCGAGTGCCACCAGTCGCCCAGCAAGGTGTCAAAAACTTGACTGGAAAAAAAAGAAAAAAATAATAAAATACAGGTAGTCCTCGATTTACAACAGTTCGCTTAGTGACTGTTTGAAGTTACGATGGCACTGAAAAAGTGACTTATGACCATTTTTTACACTTATGACTGTTGCAGCATCCCCAGGGTCATGTGATTTACATTCAGATGCTTGGAAAATGATTCATGCTTATGACGGTCACAGTGTCACAGGGTCACGTGATCACCTTTTGCAACTTTTTGACAAGTGAAGTCAATGGCCGGGGAGGGGCAGCTCATCACTCAGGTTGCAAGGTGCCTGTGTGGGGGGAATCCATGGGTCTCTGGTGGAGGGGTTGGGACTGGGGTGGGTGCCCTCCTTCCTCCCTCTCTCCCATAGTCCCTTCTTTCCTTCCTTTCTTTCCTCCTTCTTTGTCCCTCCCTCCCTTCCATTGTCCCTCCCTCCCTCCCTCAGGTTGCAGGGTGCCTGTGTGTGTGGGGGGGGGGGAAATCCATGGGTTACTATTGTGAATGGGCAGGAGGGAAACAAAACTTTTCCATAGGCATGTTGCTGTTTATACTCTGAAGGGCAAATATCTCTACCTTTCTTCTTCCCTTCCTTTCTTCCTTCCCTCCCTCTCTCCCACTGTCCCTACCTTTCTTTCTTCCTTCCTTCCTTGTTTCTTTTTCTTTTAACTTGATTGTATTTGAAGTTCTTTTTATTCCTCCACCAACCTTGGTTCATTCTCAGCAGTTCACAGTTCTGGGCTTCTTCTTTTGTCACCTTTTTGTTTTCCCAGTTCTTCCCTAAGATGTTTTGGGTCACTTCTCTTCTTTTCTCCTCCATTCTCCAAGCAATTGTGCTTTCAACGAGTCCAACTCTCCCACCCTACCTCGTCTCCTTTCCCCATTATTTCCTCTTGCTACCAGGCACTCTCGGTTTAGGAAAACTGCTTTCTGAAGTCCAAGATAGGGAGGTATCAGACACAGTCACACTTCCATTGCAGTTGCCCTTAAAGTCCCGAAATTGGGCTTACTTTGCTTCCATAAAGATTGTTCTTTCCCATGTGGGCTTTGGCTGCCTCAGAAGATGCGAGGGGCCTTACTCCTTATTGGAGACACACAGAGGGAGGCGTTGGGTGGGGGCAGAGCCTGGAGGAAACTCTTTGGAGGGAACTTGCTACTCACCCGCCCACCTCCGCAGCTCCTTCCCTGTGCACTTCACGTCCTGTAAAGGGTGATGGGAGAGGAGCGGGTGCAGGACCAATCAGAAGCCCTGCTAGGGGGCAAGCCAGCATAAAGAGAGAGAGAGAGAGAGAGAGAGTGCCTCTCTGTCTCTCTGTCTCTCTCTCTACAAATGCTGGAGGACTGGGAGCTGTAGTTGAAGGCTGAAACGCCTTCAGCTGTAACTGTTTGTGTGTGTGTGAGCAGGGATCAATGCTGCTTTCCAGGTGATAAGTGCTTCTTCAGGGCTCAGCAGACGTGCTGGGATCAGTGCTGCTTTCCAGGTGATTGGTGCTTATTTGGGGCTCAGCAGCTCCAGCTGGAGCCTGGCACTGATCCTGGCGCTTCCGCTGAGCCCTGACTGCCCCAAACAAGTGCCGAACAGCTGCAAAGCGGCCTCATCCTGGCACTTGAGCCCTGGCAGCCCCCAAAAAGCCCCGATCAGCTGCAAAGCGGTGCTGATCCTTGCTGAGCCCTGGCAGCCCCGAAAAAGCGCTGATCAGCTGCAAAGAGGCGCTGATCCTGGTGCTTGAGCCCTGGCAGCCCCAGCGCCGGGCCGCCACCTCCCTCCAAGCCTCCCCACTGGCTGGGGCTGCCGCAGGGAAGCCATCGACCTGCCAGGACTGGAGACCATCGGCGGAGGTCAGGGCCAGCCGTATGGAATTGCCAGCTGATCGGTGCATACAGCTGGCCCCGACCTCTGCCGATGGGCTCCAGTCCACAGAGAGCTCCCGGCGGGTCGACGCAGCAAGGCTGGTGCATGGGCGCGATGGGGGGGAGGAAGGCGATGCCCTGTACCACCAGCCCTGTGCTTGCGTACCACCAGTGGTACGTGTACCACCAGTTGAAAAGCCCTGTACTATATCATATGTTTTCTTATAGAGGCTTTTTTTTAAGGGTATGCCTGCCAGGAGTGGTTCTTCAAGCAGTTTCCAAAACCATTTGTTTTGTTTTGTTTTGTCTTTAGAATTATGAACAGGTAAAATTTTAGCCTCTCTTATAAAGTCATTTAAGGATCCAAGTAAATTCTTCATCAACATATTATTGGCAAAATAATGGCCAGAGCATTAGCTCTTATAATCTGGGTTTAACTTTACAAGTCACATACTTCTTTCTCTATCTCTTTTTTTTACTATTGTAAACCAGACACATATAAACTGTTGCTTCAGGGTTTGATGTTATAAAAGTCCACTATGAATGGGAGTGATATTATTAAATACACTGGACTGATGGTGTTATACTACCTGTAAACAGCAAAATTTAATCTTTTGGAGTTTACATCATGCTTGGTAAATTTACAGTACTTCATATAATGATAAATCACTATGTTTTATACTTCTATAGTTTGCTCATTCATTCAAATGGACAACCTTCATAAATTTATAATTCTTGGTGACAACAATTAAAAACATCATAAAAATAAAATAGTTAAAAAACAAACTCAACACATACACAATCAGCAAATAAGATGAAAATAAAACCACCTAGAACAAATCAACATAATAATTGCATGGAATCTATTAACATTTGCATCACCACATTCAATGATAAAACCATGTCTTTAAGATCTTATGAAACTCAAGTAGGGTTGGGACCTGATCTTTATAATACTAACCCAAAAATATTTATATTCAAGCAGAATGTAATTTTAATTGTAGTAACAATATCATAGCGTTAGAGTTCCTAGTAATTTATTATCAAATTTGTGTAGCTATCCATATCACAATAAAAGTTATTCAGTGAATTTCAATTTTTTTTAAAAAAAAGATAAGACATTTAGCCAATGTTTCTTTAAATATCTCCACTAAAGCATATTACTGTAAAGGCTTTTTCACCTTCAAGAAGGCTACCAGTCTAATTTTCATAAGTGTATAACAAGAATATCAGTAAATAATTCACTATTATCACACATTTATTAATCTTCTATAAAATCAGATTGTTCAGATGGATAAAAGAAGATAGTATAACCTGTAGTATATGAGCCATAGCTGCTATCAATATTTCGTTGTCAGCATATTATGCAGAAATAAGGCAATTACTTGCAAGGTTATATATATGTTTAACTATAGGAAAACATGTTAATTATTATAAACTTTCAACAATACTGAGACAGCGCCTGTTTTCATGATTTAATGGTATCCATTATTTATTGAAAAAAGAAATATTCAGAAAGATATTGTATACAATTATGGGTAATTTCTGTATGAACTGTATTATGTTAAAGTGAATTAAATTTTCCTTTGGTTACATTTAATTTTATTATATTAATAGAAAAGAATGAAATAATTTTAAGAATAAAATTTAAACAAATTAATGTATTAATTATAGTCAGCATATGCAGCCTTTTACCCTAAGTATCCTTGATAATAGGAACAGCATCACCCTTCGAGTATATTAATTCAAACTGTGACACAATCTTTCCCAAAACAAATCCTTGGTCATGTCATTGTTTATTTTTATTTATTTATTAAATTTATATCTCACGATCCAAAGTAACTTATTACATATGTAGGATATAACATGCAGCCACCAGCATCCAATAGATCTTCACTTTCATACTTATACACAACTGCCTAGATGACAATTATTCATACATTCCGACCTGTATCTTAGCCTATGTATTCATATTTAAATCTATACCTGTGTTCTCATTTACCTATTCATTATTTCCCCTTGACTCAGTCTGCCTTCATTCAAAACTTTCTCTTTAGTTTCATGAACACATACCATTTATATTTTTACTTTACTTTATTAATTAAGATTCTTTATCATTTCCCCCTCTTTGATTTCAACTCATAAATCATGCTCCAATACACTAGATTATCTCAGATATATTGACTTCCTGTAACCCATTATGATGTTGGTGAAATACAGGTAGTCCTTGACTTATAACCACAATTGAGCCCAAAATTTCTGTTGCTAAGTGAGACAATTAAGTGAGCTTTGCCCCATTTTATAACTTTTCTTGCCATAGTTGCTAAGTGAATTACTGCAGCTCTTAAGTTAGTAACATAATTGTTAAATGAATCTAGCTTTCCCATTAACTTTGCATGTCAAAAGGTCACAAAAGTTAATCACATGACCCCAGGACACACTAACCGTCATGAATATGAGTCAGTTGCCAAGCATCTGAATTTTGATTACATGATCATGGGGATGCTACAATGGTTGTAAGTGTGAAAAATGGTCATAAATCACTTGTAACTTTGAATGTTACAAATCATTGTAACTTTGAACGGTCACTAAATGACCGTTGAAAATCAAGGACTACTTCTAAGCATTTTTAGTATGATAGAAAAGGTATCCAGCCTGACCCATACTTATTCTATGCTACATTTTAGCATTTCTTTCTAAAATAACAGTGGTTAATGTTGGCACTTATTTATCAATACATCACAAGAGCAGGAGATACCAAATCTGCTCACATTTTAATATATGCACATATGTTAACTTTTATGTAAGATACTGTAGTATCTCTACTCTAGAGATAACTTTACAGCTATCATGCTGTGTTCCTCATCCATCAGCTAAGAAGTACACACAATTAATGTTCACTTTGTTAATTCACAAAGTGCAGTGTACAATTCTATGCAAAGTAGTGAAATAGACTTGTTTTTCAAATGAAGTAGTTGAATAGGTAGAGCATAACTGTATATCTTAACCTTGGAAAAGACAATTTACTTTTTATGCATGATTAGTAGCTATTTTAATTCTGTTTAGACATTTTTATCCAAGTGATAGTATAAAAAATAGATTTTATCACTGGTATAGTTCAGATTCAGTGTGAAAAAAGGTCAAGGACTCAAAGTACATCTAACAAAGATTAAACTGAGTTCCTGCTTGGCAAAACTTTATGCTGAAAGGTGATAATTACAGAGATGGAAGGCAGAAAAAATGAAAATCTTTGAATGAGCCCACTGGGAGCTTGCTGATCATTCCAGTCAATCAGCAGGAAAAATACAAGTGAAGTGGGAAACCATGACCTCAGTTGAGATTGTGTGTGTAGATGAAAAGAAACCTACATAAATATAATACACTTCTTTGTGTGCTTACAGCATGTAAGCTATTGAATATGTTAACCTTCGCTTTAACATACCTAGTGCTTTATCTTTTGTCTGTTATCTAAATGTTTAAAAAGCTCTTTTATATATAACTTTTTTTCTGCATTGACAATTAGAGATAATATCCATATATGATCATTAGTGTGTGGGATGGGAATCTACTAAGATTCCTACAAAAAAAACTGCATACTATTCACCAGAAACAATAAAGAATTCAGTATTGAAAAACCTTCTATTAATCTAAAATAGCCTGCAAGAATGTGGTGTAAAAAAGTTAGGATGTGACAAAGAGAGCTATTCTATATGAGTACAGAACAGTTTTAGCCAGACTTTGCATGAAAACATTTGAATAATTTGTTGAGCAAAAGAGGCAGGTCCACACAGCAAAGTGTTGCAATTTCCAGACTATTTATCTATGCAACATGCAATTCTTTGATGCCATAGTTCTACTTATAACTACTCTGACTCAACTTACAATTAGGTGAAGCCTATTAAATAATTTCATAGAATCAACTGCTATTGCTTGAAGAAAAAAATTCTTCTTTAGTTCAGTGATATTTATAGGGAGAATACAAAAACTGCTAATATTTATCACTCTTTAGATAAATAAGTAAGAATGAGCCAAATCAATAGTGTGAGTTGATGCTGTCTTCTCTGGTGCAACATTTCTTTCCTTTCATGAAATAAATTTTGCTTTTTAGCTTCTCTCTTGAATACTTGAGATGCACATGGGCATCTGCAGAAAAGTAAAAGGAGGCAAATTTTATTTTTATTTATTTATTTTAATCCCACTTATATCCCGCCCTTCTCCGAAGACTCAGGGCAGCTTACACTCTAAGCACAAATCAATGTGCTTAGCAATAGCCTTCATTCTATGTATATGCCTGCTTATTAGGGCTTTCGCCCCCCCCCAAGCGGCATTATTACAAAGTCAGCTTATTGCCCCCAACAATCTGGGTCCTCATTTTACCTACCTCGGAAGGATGGAAGGCTGAGTCAACCTTGAGCCTGGTGGGATGCGAACCTGCACTAATTGCAGGCAGCTGGTGTTACTTAAGGAGGCATTAGCCCACTGCTCCACCAAGGAACATTAGGAAAGAAACATTAGGAAAATGTCACAACTTATACTTCTCATTGTCACCCAACTGTATTTATTGGATTTGATATTAATGGTGTTTTCTATATTTTCTCCACCAAGGATCTCTTATGGAAAATTTCTACTACATTGACTCTGATTTTTGTGATGACTCCATCAGTGCAAAGTTCTGTCCAACTTCTCTTGGCCACTTTCAGCTTCACTGTGCACAACCTCAGCTTCCCATGGTGTTCTCCATGGCCATGTGATTTGTGCTGCTTACAGAGTATAAAACTTGGCTTTCATATAGAGTTGGTCATATAATCCCTACATAGCACTTCCAAATGGGTCTTCCACAGCCTTTAATTAATACAGCATGATCCCTATAAAGATTAATATCAACATAATCGTGAAGATTTATCTGTATCTACGTTGTCAATGGTGATGTACACTGATATTTATAGAGGCCTTTCAATTATTCCTTGAAATTATATGTCAGAAATGGGGGAGGGGGGTTAGGGAGCAGTAAATTGGCATAGAGCTCACCCAACAATCACACTTTGGTCCTTCCTGCTTTGTCCCATGATATTCCACCATGCTAAAGGCCACCAGTTATTTCTTCTCTATTTCTTTTCCAGAAGAACATAGGTACCTGTTTATTACTAATGCAAGTATCAGTCCACACACATCCATGTTAGTAACTTGTTATTTGGACAACTTGAAAGGGTACACATGACCTTTATTTTCAATATGATTGTTAAAATTATCATCATGATTGTAATAACTTTGATAAAACTATCTTGAATAATATACCATTTCTAGAAGGGAAAATGCAGCCATCAATATTATTCTTGACTTGTCCTGCATTACAAGGGTGAGGCAACATAACTTGCCAGTCCTGTTTAATGAGGCAGACTTGATGGTCTGAGCAGAATAACAAATGTCAACATCTTTTTATACTTCCTTGTGGATTGGAGGAAAACATGTTAAAGTTGTTTTTTGGATTAGTCCTGTTGTAATATTTCATTTGAAATATGATAGTGATTCAAAATGGATAGGCTTTTCAATAAAAATAATAATTAGCATTTCATATCTTCTACCAACTGACATTCTGCTCAATGTATAATAATTACCAGCTAATGGGGAAAAGATGGAAAGACGATTGGTACTAGACTGGAAATGTTAACTTTTACACTATAAAACACTACATTTATTACCTAAACTTTCTTTTCTAATAATAATTGTTATTGAAGTTTAAAAATGCAAATTAAGATAAATATAAAAAGTACAGGAGAAAAATAAAAAGAGAGGAAGGGAAGAAGATATATATATTCCCCCTTCATCAAGAGAAATACAAGCATTTGTAGTAAGTTAAGACCTTTTATAAAAATTTTAAGCAGAAATCTCTTCATTAGTCATTCTTATTCAGCAAAAGTCCATTAAGAGCTACCAAAAAATATTATATATTTTTATTCTAAAAACGAAAAATAATCATCCCATATCTCATCTCACATCTATAAACAATTTTTTTAAAACTTCATCATTCAAATTTAATCAAGAAAAATTCCATTAGGAGCTACCAGAAACAACAACATATTAAAATTTTTAATCCTTAATCTCTTCAAACGATATCCCACAAATTAATGTGTTATTATCTTCTCTTCATCTCCTCTGAATTTTAATATCATAGCCTATCACTTTGTTTAAAAATTCAGCAAAAACTCTCTTCTTCCCATATCTTTTCTATAAATAATTTTAAAACTTCATCATTCTGTCCTAGTCAAGAAAAACCCATTAAAACTGCTAGAGAAAAAAAAGAATCATATACATTTTAATCTTGGTTGAATAAGCCAAGATTAAACCTTTGTTTTACTTTTAAAGGCCTTAATGTTTATTCCTTTTAGTAATGTAGCAAAAGCTGATTTCTTTTCTTTTTCTCCTTATCTTTTCTCAGGATTTGTTCCCCCATAAGTATAACATATCTCTTTTGAAAATGGTACATAGATATAGTATAGGTGATGAGGATGGGCATGTATTTTTTCCCCAATTTTTTTTTGTTTGAGATAAGAATGTTTTATATACTTGCCTCTACAGTATATATCTATGTACCAACTTATGTTAGAATTACAGGTAGTCCTTGACTTATTACCAAAATTGAGCCCAAAATTTATGTTGCTAAGTGAGAAATTTGTTAAGTGAGTTTTCTCGCATTTTATGACTTATGTAATCAGTTTGTGCAATTTTGCTGCACTCACATATTAAATGTGAAACAGTTTCAACTTTGTTGTTGCAAAGTTGGCAATTTAGATTGTCAGTAGATTTTTGTTTTTTTGCTTTCATGGCATTAGTTTGTACTGCTTGTTCTTGAGCAGCCAGCATTAAGCCTTCTGTTTCTTTCTTGATGGTTCCCATCTTAAGCCATGCCCATGTCAAGTTGTTATCACATTTTCCTTCAATGTTTTTCAAATGTTGTCCATGCAAAGCTTTGGTTTTCCATCTATTTAATCTATCATCCAGCTGTTTTTCCTTATATTCTGCCTTTGTTTCTGTTATTTTGATAATGCTCTCTGTTTTCATAGCCTGCAGCAATTTTTCTGTACTTTGATTCACATAGTCATTCAAACTTTGTTTTTCTTCTTCTACAGTTTGGTGGATTTGCAGTAGCCCTCTGCCCCCTATTCTTCTTGGTAGGTACAATCTGTCAATGTCACTTCGTGGATGTAGAGCAGACATGTCAAACACAAGGCCCGGGGGCCAGATCTGGCCCACAAAGTGGTTTCATGTGGCCCGTGAAGCCACCCTGGAAACAGTGAGGGAACGGCCCTCACTGCCTTGGCCCTGGCCCAGAGACCCTCCTTCTGCCAGAGACCCTCAGATCTGTCCCACTCCTGCCCAGGCCCCCATAGGCACCCTTGATGCGAACGATGTAGAGCTGGCCATGCCCACCCAGTAGGCCTTACGCACTCTACCCACGCCCACCCAGTAGGCCACGCCCACCCAGGCCATACCCACCCAGCCCCCTGAGGGCAACTGCAATGCTGATGCGGCCCTCAATGAAATTGAGTTTGACACCCCTGATGTAGAGCATGGTGCATGTTCAAAAGTTTACGCATTTTCCAGTCTAGGTGTTACAATTCGGCCAATGTCCAGTTGATAATTCCAGCTGGGTAGTGTATCACTGGGACTGCCCATGTATTAATGGCTTTAATTATATTTCCACCATTCAGCTTTGATTTTAGCATTTTGCGGACTCTTCTGATGTATTCCTTTTGTGTTAACTCTTTGACTTTTCCATTCAAGATGTTATCTGCTTCCAATATGCCTAGGTATTTGTAACCATCATCCTTTGCTAGTGCTTTTATAATACTTCTGTTTCCCAGTTCTATTCCTTCTATTTTTCCCATTTTTCCTCGTTGCATGGATAATATAGCACATTTTCCAAGTCCAAATTCCATTCTGATGTTGCTGATAAACAGTTGAACTGCATTGAGTATTGATTCAAGTTCAGTGTGGCTTTGCACATACAGTTTTAAGTCATCCATGTATAGTAGATGGTTTATCTTGCCATACTGGCTTGAGATGTGGTATCCCAGTTTTGTGTTTCGTAATATTATTGTCAATGGAATTAATGTGATGTTGAATAGTAGTGGTGAAAGTGAGTCCCCTTGGAAGATTCCTCGTCTGATATTGATTTCACCAATGTTCTCCCCATTTGCTGTTTTCCATTTTTGCATATTTGCTTTTAAAAATGTACAGATGTTTTTCCTGATTCCAAAGATTTCCAAGCACACATTAATCCAACTGTGGGGTAATGAGTCAAATGCTTTCTTGTAATTAATCCATGCCATATTTAAATTTGTTTTTCATCATTTTGCATTTTAAAATACCATTTTGTCAATGAGCAGCTGATCTTTTGTTCCTCTTGATTTTTAATAATTTCCTTTTTGTTCTGCTGGATACAAATTGTTTTCCATCGGATGATTGAATACTGAATTTGCCAGTATTCTTGTAAAAAGTTTGAACATTGTTGCAGACAAGTAATTGGGCAGTAGTCGGTTGGTTCTGTGCTCTTTTCAGGGTCTTTCATTATCAAGTATGTTCGACCAGCTGTTAACCATTTTTCACTTATGGCATTTTGAAGCATTTCATCAAACTGAGTGGCCATGCGATGATGGAGGCTGGTGAGGTGTTTCAACCAGTATCCATGCAGCTCGTCCAGGCCAGGTCTACTCCAGTTCTTGACCTTCTTTACTTGTTATTCTCCATTTTGTTTTGTGTTGCTTGTTTTTGGATATCTTTGATCCAGCAGGCAGTTTTATTATGTTCCACTGGGTTTTCCCACAGTTCTTTCCAAAGGTTTAAGGTTGTTTCTTTACATGGTAGAACAGTAGTTTGGACTTTATTTTCATCAAGTGACTGATAGAAGAGGTGCTGGTTTCTTCTGAACTGGATGTTTTGACGATATTGTTTTATTCGTCCTTCATATCTTTCTATTTTCTTTGATATTGCTATTACACACTGTTTTAGGTTTTCCATGATTTCTGTTACTGTTTTTTCCTCCAGGTTATATTTTTTGTATAAACTATTTTTCAGCTTTTCATTCTTTAGTTTTTCTTCTTTCAAGTATTTCAATTTGCTGACATCTTCTCGTAGTTTTTTTGTTTTATTTTCAAGTCGAACTTTCCACTTTGATGTTCCAGTGGGTTTCTTTTTTTGCATTTTATAACCCAATTCTGCAGTTATAACGGTGGCTGTACTGTACATTAGTTGGTTTGTTTCATACAGTGTGCTGGATAGTATGGAAGTTAAAATGTTGTTCACAGCATTTAGTAGATCTTTCACTCATTTGCTATGTACTTCACGGATGGCAGGCAGTCTTTTTCTTTCTGTGTTTTCTTTGATGTGGTTTTCAATCTTTTCTTTCAGCATTTTTGCTAGATTACTTAGCTCTACACTTTCGAATTGTTGCACAGGGGAATCTTCATCCCGTGTGGTGGCTTCTTCCACTAGTTGGTCAGTTTGTTCAGGTATTGGAACAATTTCTTCAGCCTGTTCATCATCATTGCTTGTTGTTTTCTTTTTAGCCAATGTTCCTAGATGTTGAATTTCCACATCTGTAAAAACTTTATTATGGATGATGAAACGTCTTTGATCCATTAATCATTGTTCAGTTACATCACTTTCCGGATGCTTTTCCTTCCACAGTTGCATCATTCTTTTTTGAAATCCCCTGGCTGTTGGTTCTGCCTGGTAGTAGCATTGGATGATTTCTTGATTTTCTTCGGTTGTCCAGGTTTTGTGCTTTTGTTCCAGTTGCTTTACAGTCATACACTCTGGTTCCCCAGCATTAGCAACTGAGCCCTGTGGCCCATTTTTCAACAGATGTCCAGGAGCCATAGCATCTGACGGGGTCCTTGTTGACCCAGGCAACAACCGATCCAGTATGGATTTTTTTAATTTCTTCTCATCATTGGTGATGGGAGGTGCCTGGGTTGGTTCACGGTGGCTAAGCCACTACCAATCAGAAGACCGGTAATCCCATAACCATAGGGACCGCACCCGATAGCTGTCCAGGCACAGCCACAGGATGATGATGATGATGATGATCTTTTTTTCATTTATGTTGTCATTTTTATTTTCCCTTTAACCCAGTAAAATTTGGTTGATTACAGTAGGATATAAACCCAATAAATAATGATAAATAAAAAATAAAATTTAATTAAAGACAGAGTTGTAGCAAACTAACGATCATATCAGTAATTCAAATTGTCTCAATAAATCTGGAATTAAAGAAAATAAAATTCAAAATGTTTTATCATGCAATTATCAAGAAAGTTTGAGCACATTTTACAAGATCTCACAATGGTTTTGCCACTTAATTGCTTATAGTCAAGAGAGTTGCATGTGACAGATGATACACATTTTGCTTGTGTGCATAATAATGAGAACATGGTCTCCTGCCTCTCCTTGGGTCCATTGGATTTTGTCTATTATGTTTATGTATTCTGCATCAGTGAAACATATTCCTTCTTTTCTTTTAGTTCCTATCAAGATAGTACAATAATTAAACATTTCCATTTATTACTGACAGTATGCACACAGCAGGGGAAAATTTTTATAGTATGCCTACTAATTTTATGATAATATTGCAATTCTGGAAAGCACTGCAGTAACATTTTTGCCCTTCACTGTAGCACAGGGGCATTCCACATTTTTTCAGTTGTTTGATATGACTAAAAAAGATATTAAAATGTTTGATTTCCACCCTTTTACCATGAAAAGACAATGCCCCTTTATACCCTTTTATGCCCAATTGTATACCAATGTTTTTTTTTTCTTTTACCTTGTAATGGTATGTGGGAAAGACCTTGGAGAATTAGTTTACCTGGTCTTGTTTCCTGTCTGGTCTACCTAATAAGATTGACATGCGGTTTGCATGCTCAGCGCTTTCAGATGTTCAGGGAGAGCTCTCTCCCTGCCGTCCATTCTTTCTTCATTGGAGGACCCTGAAAAGGGTCGAAAGTCTCCCTGGAGGGGTGACCACCGCAAGGAGGCTGCCCTGTGATTATGGAAGGGTGGGAGCCCTCTGCTTGAATCTGGAGCAGCTCCTTTTGGCTCGAAGAAGAAGACACTGGCCATCAACATGGCCAATCATTAAGCCATTCCCTGCCGAAAGCCAAAAGCACCATCTAGCACGACAAAGCAATCTGGAGGACTTGGGTGAGACCTTTCCTTTGTTATCCCCCTAACTGCCTGCCTGTGGGACTTTTCTGAAAATTTTCTCCCCCCCCCTTTTTTTTTTTAAAAAAAAACAGCTTTTGTATACTTGGGGGAATAACATTTTAAGCCTTAAAGCAAAGAAGAAAAAAACACCATCTGATTAAGTAAAGAAACTAAGCAATCTCATTCCTACCTATTAAAAAGCTCATATTTTTGTGGGGATCTACTACCCTATTTTCTGTTTAAGATGTGAACTAATGAAAAAAGAATGGACTAATTATACAAAAGCTTTATATTAATTTGGGAAAAAACAGAATTTTACAACTTATTCTATATGCTACTGATGACATCCTGTGGCTAAACCTGAAATTAGTAAACCTTTTGTTTATTCTGACAGGTGACTGAATAACAGAGCTGTCTTTGATATTATCTTTAAAGACAAGTGTGGGAACACCTGACACTGAAAACAACTTTTAGGAGCATTGGAGGTGGAAAATTATGGACTCTTATTAAAATAGCCTCCATGGAATACTTAACTGTAAATACTAAGAAAATGGATGACTATATCCCACCACTTAACTACAAATTGATATTGGACACAATCTTGGCTATAACTGAGCAAATTAAAGCCAAATTGCATGATAAACCTGACAACTCAAAGCCACCAGATAAACCTGACAACTCAAAGCCACCAGACCAAACTTTGACCTTAAATGATGAACTGACAACCCAAAAACAAATAGAAGAACTAGAAATTAACACTAAAATAGGAGACTGCAAAGAGCAACAAACGCAGCCTACAGAGAACTTTGAAGTCCAAACTCCAACTTTTACTATAAAACTTACAGTTCAAAAAACAACAACACCCAAAGTAAGCAACATTAAGAGCGAAGCTATCAAAGGCCTTCAAATACAGTATGTTGAGGATTCAGCTAATCAAATAATAACAACATTAGCTACTACTTTCTACCTAACCCAGATGGAAATGGAACAAGAATTATATCAAACATCAAAAACCGAGCTATTAAAGCAATATTTCAATGATTATAAAGGGGATACCAGCTTGGCAAAACTGTCATTTGGATGGTCTCTGTGGATTCAAATAAGAGGTGGAGGAAGAAAGGGAGACACATTTGAGAATTTAAAGACACTAAGATGGAAGCCTGATTGGCACAAAAGGAAGGCAAGAGTTAGATTTAAAGATTTAGATTTGTCTCTTTTTTGGGATTTGTAAGGACAGAACTTAAAAAATCCTTTTTGATGGACTAAGGGGAATCTTAAAAAAATATATAAACTGAGTTCATATTTAGGTTTTAGATTTTTAAAGGAAAACAAAATTAAGCTTTTAGAATAAAACTTTGAATTATACTATAGAATTTAGAATATTATAATATAAGATAGTATTTTAATGTGTTGAATGGTTAAGACAAAAAATCTTTTCTAACAATTGGTGATTTGTTAAGATGAAAACTAGATTTTACTGCTAAATCATAAGAATGATTTGTAATGAACAATGTAAGTTTTGTAGACAAGAGAATTATTCTTTACTGAAATAGGGAATTGTAGGTTACCCCAAAAGTAAGCTTTCATCTGTATATTATAGGCCACTTTAGAGTATTTTACTGCAGTTAGGTAAAACTTAAAAACAGGATTTTGATATGTATTAGTCTAATTACATTGAAAACTTTGTTAATTGATTAGGTTATATCTAGAAATGTACTAACTTGATCACTTTGACTACGTGAAAACTAAGGGAATCAGAAAGGGAATCTTTATTGATGCAACCTGAACTATTTACAAACAACTTGTTATTTGTTACTTTTCACTGCCCAACCACCATATTGCTTCACAAATACATGTATATGTAAATATTGAAAAAACAATAAAACTTGAATAATAATAATAATAAAGACTGACATATTCTTCTTTTCTTGCCCTGTACTTCTTGGCCATGAAACTGGATAATTGTGATTGTTCACATAATAGACAACCTCTGTGAGAAATTCTGTCACTCCAGTTTAATTCCAATCTGTATAGAGATTGTATCTGTATGTACTGTTTATGTCTGTGTCTAATTTATATGTGTATAAGTATGTGTGTTTTATTTTACTTTTAATATCTTATTTATTGAATTCATATTGTAACAGTTTCAAATTAACATTGAAGTAATGCACATTCAAATTACCTATTTTTTTAAAAAAAATGTTCCTCTAAACCAGGGGTGTCAAACTCAATTTCATTGAGGGCCGCATAAGCATTGCGGTTGCCCTCAAGGGGCCGGGTGGGTAGGGCCAGGGTGGGCGTGGCCTGATGGGTGGGCATGGCTAGAGTGCATATGGCCTACTGGATGGGCATGGCCAGCTCTACATTGTTCGCATCAAGGGTGCCTATGGGGGCCTGGGCAGGAGTGGGACAGATCTGAGAGTCTCTGGTTGAAGGAGGGTCTCTGGGCCAGGGCCAAGGCAGTGGGGGCCGTTCCCTCCCTGTTTCCAGGATGGCTTCGCGGGCCACAAGAAACCACTTCGCGGGCCGGATCTGGCCCCCGGGCCTTGTGTTTGACATGTCTGCCTAAACGATCTGAAAACAAATTATTTCTGAACTGAACAAAAATAGCTTGAATGAGGATGGTTTCCAGCTTAGAGACATAACACTGTCCAAGTATTTTCATTAAACATTACAGCAAACTAGTTCAATCTGAAGGAAAAGCTGATATTTTCCTATTTAAACCCTACCACCTGAAGGGGATTCTGTCTTCACAGCCATTAGGTGTGATCTGGATCTAAATCCGGTACTCCGACATTTTCTTCTAAGTGGCAGAAAAAAGGAAGATGGTCGTACTTTGTAATCTTGACCTCTGGATAAAAATAATTTTCCTTACTTGTAGCTCAGGCATGCTGAGACATTTCTTTCCCTGTATGGATGGAAAATAATGATTGATTAGCATAAATGAAATGTGTATTACCTGTGAATTTATGACAGGATATCTGTTCCTTTTGAGTTGTTCTAATCATAGTCTGACTAACCATCTAAGTTTTGAAATGTTGAAATATTTATCCCCTTGCATATTCTTTTCTTCTGATTTGCTTGTATTCACACATATTGTATTTTCTTCATTGGCTATGGTGTTTGAAATTTCTAGCATTTGACAGCTATTGAATGTACCTCGCAGGTTTAAAGCCTGCCACTGCAGACTTTAGTGGCAAATTTAAATATTGTATCATATCTATTGCAGCATATTTCAGTTTTCATGTCAGGCTCTCATCCAGTTCCTCAAACTGTTTCTCCCATTACTGAAAATTTAATAGAATATTAAATGGCTGCTTTAACTTCTTTAGACAGTTATTTAGAACATTTTGTGGATTTAAGGCAATATTTGGGTTTGAATAGTGATTCAAGAGCTGCTCCCCAAAGTGAGGAGAGCCACTTTAATTAATTACAATCAACATAATTATCCTTTCAGGAGATTAATATGGCAGGTGGGCTTAGTAGCTTCAACAAATGAGTGATTGGTAGCAGGAGCTCCTGGTGGGTCATGCATTCTATAAAGTTTGAAGGGCAAAAGGAGAGGGGAGAGTTTATGAGTAATTTAGACTATGGGGGGTAACCACTGGAAAATGTCAGTCAGTTGAAGTGTGCTATTAGACAAGCAAGGAGATAAATGCTGGGAGCAGTGCCAGTGCTAGCCATGGGTAGTCTCCATTCCACTTTATCCACTCAGTCCTTGAGCTGACATAACCAGCAACAGGAAGGAGCTATCAAAGCCAGCAATGTGTGTCCAATCACCACTAGCCTTACAGATAACAGTGGTTAATATTTCAGAAGTTCAGCAAAGCCAGATCCAGAAGCAGTTACATCTGTTTGGAATGAGCTGCCTGATGAAGCAGTAGTAGTAACAACCCTTTTGAAGGGAATGCAACTATAATATTGAGCATTTTTTTAAAAAAAGATATCTCAAAAGAGAGTACAGGATAACCAGATTAGAATATAGATACAAATAAATAAAGATTTTGATTCAGGAAATTAATATAGAAATAGAAACCAGCTTATAGATATATAAGGATCAAGGGACTAATTATAGAACAAACAACATAGACTTAATAAAATAAATATAAAAGTAATAGAGCAATAGCCTTTAGAAATAGAGACTTATAAGAATAAGCATAACTTTATTGGCATTTTATTTTCTAACAAAACAATACTTTACTAGTTGATTAATAAATCAGACCCATTCTCAGGTTAAAAACCTGTCATGTGTTTATGTGTCAAGTAATTCTCCATCAAAACCTGTGGCACAGAGACACAATGGTAAAAAATCAGTGATGAATTGTTATGATTATGCTATAATATAGAATACAGTATATTAATTTCAAGGGAAGAAATTTCACAAGAAGTTCCTGTAAAAACTAAAACAAAAACTGGAAAAATAAAGAAGTTCAGAATACAAAAGTGAGAAAGACAATTACTTATGGCAAGCCAGGATTCAGTTGGGGCTGATCAGCCACAGCATGATCAGGCATAAGCACAGGCATAAACCACAGGCAACTCCTGTTCAGAGCACACAGATGATGAGCCACAATCCCCAGGCACAAGGGACAGATGCTTACAGAGGTGAGCAGAGCAATGCTGCTCAGTGAGGCTCCTTGCTAAGCAAAGGACAGGTATAAGTAATGCAGCCAGCAGTCTGCAGGCAGATTTAGGTTGTTGCTTTGCTTGCGTCTTTGAATCAACCCTTTGGATTTTGTAAAATTTATTCCTTCCTCTTTTTTATGATTCTTTGACTAGAAGACTACCTAGTTTGGCTTTCTGTGACTTTCAGAATGTATTTGGACTATACTATTTCTTCTTGGCCCCTTCATGGATTACTGCCTTGTCGTGGCGAAGGGGCTTGCGTAATTCAATGAAGCTATGAGCTATGCCGTGCAGGGCCACCCAAGATGGAAAGGTCATAGCAGAGAGTTCTGACAAAACGTGATCCACTGGAGAAGGAAATGGCAAACCACTCCAGTATCTTTGCCATGAAAACCCTATGGACAGTACCAAAAGGCAAAACGATATGACGCTGGAAGATGAGGCCCTCAGGTCGGAAGGCGTCCAATATGCTACTGGGGAAGAGCAGAGGGCTAGTACTAGTAACACCAGAAAGAATGAAGCGACTGGGCCAAAGCCGAAAGGACGCTCAGCTGTGGATATGTCTGGTGGTGAAGGGAAAGTCCGATGCTGTAAAGATTTTTTCTCCATAGGAACCTGGAATGTAAGGTCCATGAATCAAGGAAAGCTGGACGTGGTCAAACAAGAGATGACAAGACTAAACATCGACATCTTAGGTATCAGCGAACTAAAATGGACAGGAATGGGTGAATTTAATTCAGATGACCATCAGGTATACTACTGTGGGCAAGAATCCCTCAGAAGAAATGGAGTAGCCTTCATAGTCAATAAAAAAGTAGGAAAAAGCAATACTGGGATACAATCCTCAAAATGACAGAATGATCTCAGTTCGAATCCAAGGCAAACCATTCAATATCACAGTAGTCCAAGTCTATGCCCCAACCACCGGTGCTGAAGAGGATGAAATTAACCGGTTCTATGAAGCCCTACAGCACCTTATAGAACTAACACCCAAAAATGATGTCCTTATCATCATGGGGGATTGAAATGCTAAAGTAGGAAGTCAAAAGATAACCGGAATAACAGGCAAGTTTGGCCTTGGAGTACAAAATGAAGCAGGGCACAGGCTGATAGAATTTTGTCAAGAGAATACGATGGTCATAGCAAACACTCTTTTCCAACAACCCAAGAGATGGCTTTACACATGGACATCACCAGACGGTCAACACAGAAATCAGATTGACTATATGCTCTGCAGCCAAAGATGGAGAAGCTCTATACAGTCAGTAAAAACAAGACCAGGAGCTGACTGTGGCTCAGACCATGAGCTTCTTGTTGCAAAGTTTAGGCTTAAATTAAAGAAAGTAGGGAAAAGCACTAGGCCAGTCAGGTATGAATTAAATCATATCCCTGTTGAATATACAGTAGAGGTGACAAATAGATTTAAGGAATTAGATCTGATAGACAGAGTGCCTGAAGAACTATGGACAGAGGTTCGCAACATTGTACAAGAGGTAGCAACCAAAACCATCCCAAAGAAAAAGAAATGCAAGAAAGCAAAATGGCTGTCTGAGGAAGCTTTGCAAATAGCTGAGGAAAGGAGGGAAGCGAAAGGCAAGAGAGAAAAAGAAAGATATGCCCAATTAAATGCAGAATTCCAAAAAATAGCTAGAAGAGATAAGAATGCCTTCTTAAATGAACAATGCAAAGAAATAGAAGAAAACAATAGAATAGGGAGGACCAGAGATCTTTTCAAGAAAATTAGAGAGATGAAAGGAACGTTTCATGCAAAAATGGGCATGATAAAGGACCGAAATGGCAGGGACCTAACAGAGGCAGAAGAGATTAAGAAGAGGTGGCAAAATTACACAGAAGAACTATACAAGAATGAGCTTAACATCCCTGACAATCACAATGAGGTAGTCACTGACCTCGAGCCAGACATCCTAGAATGTGAAGTGAAGTGGGCCTTAGAAAAGCTGAGCAACAACAAAGCTAGTGGAGGTGACAGTATTCCAGCTGAGCTATTCAAAATCTTAAAAGACGATGCAGTAAAAGTGCTACATTCAATTTGCCAACAAATTTGGAAAACTCAACAGTGGCCACAGGATTGGAAAAGATCAGTTTACATTCCAATTCCAAAGAAAGGCAGTGCCAAAGAATGTTCAAACTATTGCACCATTGCACTCATTTCACATGCTAGCAAAGTTATGCTTAAAATTCTACAAGCTAGACTCCAGCAGTATGTGGATCGAGAACTACCAGAAGTACAGGCAGGATTTCGAAGAGGCAGAGGAACTAGAGATCAAATTGCTAACATACGCTGGATCATGGAGAAAGCTAGAGAGTTCCAGAAAAACATCTACTTTTGCTTCATTGACTATGCTAAAGCCTTTGATTGTGTGGATCATAACAAACTCTGGCAAGTCCTTAAAGAGATGGGCATACCAGACCATCTTATTTGTCTCTTGAGAAACCTATATGCGGGCCAAGAAGCAACAGTGAGAACTGGACACGGAACCACTGATTGGTTAAAAATTGGGACAGGAGTCCGGCAAGGCTGTATACTGTCGCCTTGCCTATTTAATTTATATGCAGAGCACATCATGAGAAAGGCAGGGCTAGATGAATCAAAAGTTGGAATTAAGATTGCTGGAAGAAACATCAACAACCTAAGATATGCAGATGACACCACTCTGATGGCAGAAAGTGAAGAGGAACTAAAGAGCCTCTTGTTGCGAGTGAAGAAGGAGAGTGCAAAAGTTGGGTTGAAACTAAACATTAAGAAAACCAAGATCATGGCATCTGGCCCTCTCAATTCCTGGCAAATAGATGGGGAAGAAATGGAGGTAGTGACAGATTTTATTTTCCTGGGCTCCAAGCGGCCGCGGCGGAATCAACAAACCT
This sequence comes from Vipera ursinii, assembly GCF_947247035.1. NCBI lineage: Eukaryota > Metazoa > Chordata > Lepidosauria > Squamata > Viperidae > Vipera > Vipera ursinii. The sequence continues at coordinate 33,145,216 of NC_139514.1, read as the reverse complement.
CCGAATGGCGCAAATTGGTTCTTTAAAAGAATTCGATCCAAACTACCGAGAGGACTGGGAAGAATATGTGGGACAGGTCGAAGGGTTTTTGCTCGTGAACGGCATAACCGACGACCGGAAAAAGGCGGCTGCCTTACTATTTGTGGCACACCTGTGTACCGGGTTGCTGTGGGAGTTTGTCAACCATTGCCGGTGTCAAGCGTTTCGTATGCTGACTTACTGGCCAAATTAAAGGTACATTTTACGCCAAGAAGATCAGAATTCTTTTGGCGGCGCATTTTCAAAAAACGAAATCAGAGACCAGGCGAGTCAATAACAAAATTCGTTGCTGCAGTTAGAGAAGCAGCAGTACGTTGTAAATATGACAATTTAGAAATAAGGATCCGTGACAGAGTGGTGCTGGGCTTGCGAGACAAGCAGTTACAAAATAGAATTATCGCTAAGCCCACCGGCGACTTGCAAGAAGTCCTTGACGAACTTTTGACGTATGAATCCACTGGGTATCGTGACCCCCCCCGCAATAGCATGGCTGCTTCTTCCGAAATTAACCAAGAAAGCCTTGTGGACAGTGGGGAGGTGGACCAACAATGGGAAGCCGACATAGCCGAAGTCACCAGAAGGTTTGGAAAAATGGCGGCAAAACCATCCCACAGCGAAGGACCAGAACCAAGTCGCCGATTCCAAACAACACCACCACAACGACAACCAACAACACCACAACGACAACCGAGAGATATTCCAACAAGACCGCGCGACAGCGACAACAGATGTGGAAGCTGTGGGGGCAACCATCCCCGAGCAACATGCAGATTCCGCTCTGCTAGATGCAGATTGTGCGGAAAGACCGGCCACAATCAAGCCATTTGCAGGGGTCGTGCACGCGACAATCGTCTACACGAAATCGACGTTTGGGCCGAAGGTAAGGTAACCCCTTACTATAGTGGCAAGGAGACCCCTAGACCTGGGGCACAATACCCCAACCGTGGGGAGGTGGCGCGAGTCAATCACGTAGGGAAGGGAAAAATAAACCATATTTTGGGACCCAAATTAAAAATCTCAGTCCAGTTGCAAGGAATTCCTTGCAAAATGGAAATTGATTCTGGGGCCTCAGTGTCCATAATTTCTAGCGAGACCCTTAAACAGATTGAACTTAAAAGTGGTCGTAAAATTCCACTTAGTTCAACCAAAATTCAATTAGCTGATTTCCAAAAAAACCCAATAAAAATTAAGGGAAAAGTTACCCTTAAAGTTAAATATAAGAGGTTTAATGGATTCTTAGACTTAATAGTAACAGAAGGCCATAGAACTAGTTTAATAGGCCTTAACTGGTTTCCTGCCCTGGGAATTTGGGTCAGGGGAATAAACACCATTAATAATAATAAGACCCTCAAATCTGTCTGCGATGAATTCGCAGACGTATTTGATGGGTCTTTGGGTAAATATAAAGGGCCCCCAATTAATTTTAATTTAGACCCAGCAGTTAAACCCATCAGGCTTAAGGCCCGACGGGTGCCTTTCGCCCTTAAGCAAAAAATCGAGGCCGAGCTCTATAAGCTTGTAGGCCAAGGCGTTCTAGAACCGGTCGAGGGTGGCTTGTGGGAGACGCCAATCGTCACACCCCTTAAACCAAATGGGGATGTGAGGATTTGTGCCGATTATAAAGCCACCCTGAACCTCAGAATGAAAAAACATGCTTACCCGGTCCCGACGGTGAAGCAGGTCCTCGCCACGATACAGGACGGCGCCATATTTGCCAAGTTAGACTTGGCACAGGCGTATTTGCAACTTACTGTTTCCAGGGAAGCTGCTGAAGCTCAAACTATTGTTACCCACAAGGGGGCGTTCCGAGTCCACAGACTGCAATTCGGTATTGCAGCAGCTCCAGGCATCTTCCAGGAGGTGATGGAGAGGACCTTAAAGGGCATACCTGGTGTATGCCCTTACTTTGATGATGTTCTAATAGCTGGAAGAAATGAAGAAATTTTAGCTGAGTGTCTGGAACAGGTATTGGGAAGATTTAGGGAGGCTGGACTTAAATTAAAAGGGGAAAAATGCTGTATAGGAGTTAAATCCACTGAATTCTTAGGATTTAGAATAGGTAAAAATGGAATTCACCCTACAGCTGATAAAATTAAGGCAATTAAATTGGCACCAGAACCAAAAAACAAGGCTGAATTACAAGCCTTTTTAGGGTTAGTCAATTTCTATCATACATTCTTGCCACACAAAGCTGCCATCGCGGAACCATTACACAGACTATTAGATAGAAAAACCCCATGGCAGTGGCAAGAAAAACATAGAGTCAGTTTCCAAACCTTAAAAGATATTCTATCAAGCCAATCCACAGTTACTCATTTTATTGAGAACAAACCGATCTATTTAGCTTGTGATGCTTCACCTTATGGTGTGGGGGCTGTTATCAGCCACATGGATAGTCAGGGCATTCAAAAGCCAATTGCATACTATTCCAGGACGCTTACTAAAGCTGAACGGAATTATGCACAAATTGATAGAGAAGCATTAGCTATTGTGGCAGGAGTAAAAAAGTTCCATGATTACCTTTATGGTAGGAACTTTACCATACTCACTGACCACAAACCATTATTGGGACTGTTTACCACTGATAAGCAGACACCCCAAATAATGTCTCCCAGAATGCTGAGGTGGTCAATTTTCCTCTCAGCATATTCATTTTCACTGCAACATAGACCCGGTAAAGAAATGGGCCATGCGGATGCCCTTAGCAGACTGCCTTTAACCAACACCGAGGAGGACCCTGCCCCAGTTGGACAAATTATGTCATTACAGGAAATTCCTGAATGCCCTGTAACAGCTAGAGAAATAGCTGAGGCTACAAAAAAAGACCATATTCTCAATAGGATTATGACCTGGATACTTGGGGGCTGGCCAAGCACTAACCCTGATTCCAAGTACATTCCATACTTTAGGGGGAAGAATGAACTATCATCCCATTTGGGGTGTATATTGTGGGGTAACCGTGTTGTTATTCCTGAACTTCACAGGAATACAGTTTTAACTGAATTACATGAAGGTCACCCCGGAATTGTTCGAATGAAGGCATTAGCCAGAAGTCATTTGTGGTGGCCGGGGCTTGATAAAGATATTGAAGAATGCGTTTCAGGGTGTTATCTGTGTCAGCGATCTAGACCAGAGCTGGCACATGCACACACACATAAGTGGGAATTGGCCAGGAATCCTTGGTCTAGGATTCACATTGATTTTGCAGGGCCATTTCAAGGCCTAACCTTCCTAGTTGTGGTGGACAGCTTCTCTCGGTGGCTGGAGGTAGTGCCTATTAATTCAATGTCATCTGGTAGAACAATACAGGTTTTAAGGGGCCTCTTTGCCACTCATGGGTTACCTGATGTGATTGTATCTGATAATGGGCCCCAATTCACCTCTGCTGAATTTCAGGATTTCCTCAGGGCCAACTCGATTAGACACGCAACATCAGCACCTTTCCACCCGTCCACCAATGGCTTGGCTGAACGCAACGTGAGAACCACCAAAGACGCCTTGAAGTGAATCATCCATGGCGACTGGCACCAAAGACTTGCAGACTTTTTGCTGACTCAACACACAACCCCTTGCACGGCTACCGGGAAAAGCCCGGCGGAAATGAGGTGGGGCAAACGGCTAACCACTAAACTGGACAGGTTACATCCTGACAAACTACCCTCAAGTGCTGAACCTGACATCCCAAACAGGTCCTTCAACATTGGAGACTTAGTTTGGGCCAGAAACTATGGACAGGGGGACAAATGGGTTCCTGGGGTAGTCACTGACATAATGGGGCCGTTGTCTTACACCATTGAGGGGGAAGGGAATAGAGTAAGTAAAAGACACATTGATCAATTAAGGAAAAGGGTTGCCGGAAGTATGCCAGTCGATGGGGGTCAAAACGTACATGGGGGCGTTACTGCATCTTGTCTTAATCAAAACAACTTGCCAGTTAGTGGAGATGTGGAAAATCAAACCAGTGTGGTTGCTGCAAACCCACAACATTGTCAAATTGATTGGGAGCTGTCCCCTATGAACAGGCCAGCAGTACCTGAGCAACAACAACAGACACAACAGCAATCACAATCAGTCAGTAGTGAATTTTCAGAGCCTGTAACCCAAAATTCCAGACCTATAAATATCAGCCAGTCAATCAGACAGTCAGTTAACAATGACATAAGTAGCCAACCCAATAGATACCCATCTAGGGTCCATAGGCCACCCAAATACTTGAGAGATTACGTCAACAAATAACATCAACTGGGGGGGGAAGGGGTGTTATGTCAGTAGCTTTGTTGCAAAGAAGGTTCCTTTGAAGCGGGAGATTCGGGTGCAATTATTGGTTAATGTTGTAAAGGCGGGAAAACCCAGGCTTTGGATTGGATACAGTTCAAACAGCTCGAGTATATAAGCTGGAGTTATTTTGACAGTTGTCAGTTGACATATGTGTATTAATAAACCTTATTGCTGTTAAACCTCACTGAGTCATTCGTCTGTCTGGACCAAACATGGGCATTATGAACTGTGAAGAATCCTATCAAAGCAGATAGTAGATGGGGCTTTCTCATATCTTACAATGAGTCTGGATAGGTTGAGATGGACCTTGTAATTACAGTCCTGTACCCCAATCTGATATAAGGAATGGAACAGAATAGTCAGCTTTGCAGGATTAGCCAGATAGAAACCACAGCCATATCAGCTAACTTTTTGTAAAGCTTCATTGACAGACTCTTGAAAGTCTGAAAGTACAATCTTCTGTTCATCTCCTTTACAGTTCAAGAAATTAGGAATGGTCTCTTCTGAGCTTCTTGCCCACCCACTATCAATTTGCAGACTATTTTGTCTTTTGTGTGACCATTCCTTAGCAGTACTTTTTGGTCCAGTCTCCTAAGGTCTTTCCGAGGAGAGGAGAGATGAAAATGCTGTGAGTGCACATTTAGGTAAATTTGAATAAGTTTTACATCACTATATATTAACATAATTGCTAAAATTCTATTTTAGGAATAACTCAGTGCATAGCACCTACAAAAAGAAAAAAAGAACATCTAATGGGTTATTTTGCAATCTCAACTTTTATTGTTAGTTTAGTGACTCTCTCTTTCCAGGTCTTCTTACTTTTCTTATCAGACTACAAATTTACACAGCAATATGTATTACTTCCTTGTATAGAAGCTACATAGTGTGATTTTCTACTTGTCAATGAATATGTGCTAAATGGGATTCAAACAGTTTGTTTTACGATAGCAAAAATACTAACTTCTCTTGCAAAATGGTGTGTATATATAGGGTTCATTTGTTTTCTGTGTGTGTGTGTGTGTGTGTGTGTGTGTGTGTGTGTGTGTGTGTGTGTGAGAGAGAGAGAGAGAGAGAGAGAGAGAGAGAGAGAGAGAGAAGGGAGGAAGGAAGAGGAATGAACAACATTCAGTAAATGTAAGCTTGAAATACTCCACATTATTCTTACTATAATGTTTAAAGTGGACAAATATATATGTTTATTTAATACGTGTAGAAGCACTCAGGAAAATTCCTGAACTAAATTGGAAAGCACTCTATTTTTATACAACATATGCAAATAACTAGAGGCTTCTTGTATTAAGGAGAAAAAAAGATGTGAAAGAGAAACACTGGATGACAAAAAAAGCATATGTAAATACCATTTTTCCTAAGGAAAATTTCAGGAGACTGCTTTTTTCTCCTATAATCATAGCAATGTGGCACTTACAGTTTTTTTTAATTCTGTAGAATATTGGTATTTCCAGGCTTCTAGGCTCAATCCCCAAAATAATAGAAAAAAATGAAACATATATAAAGAAGAATCAGGTATTTCTGTCTCTTCTTAAGAAGACAATTGTATGGCTTTCTTAATTCAAGGTCTGCCTTTCATTTCATTGGAAACATTTCCCCTTACTCTTTATTTTGGGATAACAAACCAATGTTAGGGCATTGTTCCAGTTCAGTGAAAGTGGGGGGGGGTTTCATATTTTGTTAGAAAGCCTACACTATTGACTTGAATAGGAATTGATTGATGATTTAATTTATATGCCACCCATCTTACTTATAACTCTGGGAAGTGCAAGAAATGAGAGCTTAATATGCATTTTCTTTTATAAACAAATAATTTGTCCCTGTATACAGTAAAATAGCTCAGAGATAAAGCAATACCTATAGTGCATAAGGGCTCTGAAGCAAGCAAGAAAGTGCCGTTGAAATTTAGCACATAACATTGAAAGTTATTGGAAGGAACAAGCAATGGCTTCAAGTATAGAATATTAACATTACCATAAGAGAGTTGGATGGTGATGTGATAAAAAAGTGCCAAGGGGATTTGTTTGTGGAAACATTAAATTAGCCCAAGACCATAGCAGAGAATGGAAGGGTTTTTAAATTTAGGATCAGATCAGGGACAAGGGCCAGCTGCCTGGGGCACATTAGATGCTTAACATTTCAGTCCCCATTAGTCCCAGCCAAAATGGACAGTAATGGCAGCTCAAAATATTTATGAAGCATCAGGTTGCCAACTCTTGCTGTCTTAGAGAGGCGCTCCCTCACAGAGAAGCTCCCTGTTTTGCATGTGTATTTTATGCACAGTCATGAATTACAATCTGTTAAACTGTTAGTTCTTATGCCTTTCTTACAAATGTTATATTCCAAATATTTGAATATTTCCACAAAACAAAGAATATGCAATGACATCTTAGCATAATGTTCAACTCATCCACACAGCTGTTTTAATGCAGTATATTTTTTATGATTGAATTGTGAGGAAAGGGACATATGAGGTGTGACTTTAACAAAACATGTTCCTCAAAGTAAGGCATCTTTGTGGCAAGCAGGATATGACGATCAGCCTGTGCAAAGTCTCTATAAATTTACAGGCCAATAGAACTTACTGACTTTGGATTTTTAAAAAATAACATGAGATCATCCGTTTTCACTGCTTTTATTACCTTTCAAACATATCATCCATGCCAGGGGAAAACAGAAAAACTTAGTAATCTTGATCAGGCTGTCTACAATTATGCACAGAGCTTCATACTGATATAAGTTTCATAATGTGCGAATGCCAGCGAATATTTAGCATGTTTTCCTGTTATCTTTCCCTGCAAAAGTAGGGCATAGGTGAGCTGATCATATAACTAAGATCAGGTTACCATTGCATTTAGGATGGAAATAGTTACTGAAAAAAGAAGCAGTTAGGTGTACCAGGTCCTTTGCCTTCCTTTGTTGAAATAAGTATGCTGCCTGTAGTACGGTGGATAATGCTCCCCATTATTGAAGGTTGATTTTAGGGCCAATAAAACAGCTTTTGTAGACAGAATGGGATAAGTACTATGATGTCCTACACTAGGCATATATAAATCTTAGTCAGCAAACAAAACAAGTTTGAAATAAGAAATATTTTTTGTTGTTTTTATGGACTGACTTTTTGAATTACTGATGATTTCTATCGTGCATGGAAAAGCAAATATATTCATCCTCTATTTAAAAGCAGTCCTCTGAAAATGACCAAGCAGAAAGGAAAACTTTGATTTAATATGTAAAGCTTAACTTCTTTGGAGCAGAATCTCATTTAAAGTTACCTTTAATTCTCTTATGTTATTCTGTTACCCTTCCCTTGGTGCTTCTGCAGGGCTTCTTCACACTGTTTGGTATATGAAGCAGAACACTGACTCAGAAATAGATTGCTCTGAGAGAGGATAGTTTAACATTCTGAGGCAAAAAATAAAATGAAATCCAATGTCGCACTAGCATGACAGAATGTTCTTCTTATCTCTTTCCCTTCCTTCTCAGAGAGAGAGAGAGAAAGCAGTGTTCTCAATACTGGCAGGATTAAGGTTTGTGTACTTCAACTTCCAGAATTCTTCTACCAGTTGAAATATGACGGGTTTGAGAAACACCTTGTTAGAGTAATGAAAAATCTCCAGAACAGTTTTGAAGGTCCAGACAAACAAAGGATTTGCCCCTTCAAACAGGAAAGCTAAAGAAGCATATAAGTGATTTCACTAATTCTTCAACTTAAATTGTTACCATTTATTTCAGCAAAGTCTAATATCACTAGGCCAATAGTTATAATGTAAGTTAAATAAAATAAATTACTCTCATTATACATATAGGCTAAAAATAAATTAATCTCATATGTATAGGCAAAAGAAGCAATATTTGTTACCTTTAGTTATGGATTCAAAGTAACTTCATCTAGACAACTGCTTAATAAAATAACCTTTATCAGAATGATCAACTGAACTGTATGGGGAAATGCATCATCCCAACAGTGACTGACTACATTTTTTCACATAATAATAATAATAATAATAATAATAATAATAATAATAATAATAATAATAATAATAATAATAAAGTTGGAAGGGACCTTGGAGGTCATCTAGTCCAACCCCCTGCTCAGGCAGGAAACCTTATACCATTTCAGGCAAATGGCTGTCCAGTCTCTTCTTAAAAATCTCCAGTGTTGGAGCATTCACCACTTCTGGAGGCAGGTTGTTCCACTGGTTAATTGTTCTAACTGTCAGGAAGTTTCTCCTTAGTTCTAGGTTGCTTCTCTCCTTGACTAGTTTCCATCCGTTGCTTCTTGTCCTGCTTTCAGGTGCTTTGGAGAATAGCTTGACTCCCTCTTCTTTGTGGTAGCCCCTGAGATATTGGAACACTGCTATCATGTCACCCCTCACCCTTCTCTTCATTAAACTACACATACCCAATTCCAGCAACCATTCCCTATATGTTTTAGCCTCCAGCCCCCTAATCATCTTGGTTGCTCTTCTCTGTACCCTTTCTAGAGTCTCGACATCTTTTTTACATCGTGGTGACCAAAACTGGATGCAGTATTCCAGGTGTGGCCTTACCAAAGCATTGTAAAGTGGTATTAGTACTTCACTTGATCTTGATTCTATCCCCCTGTTAATGCAGCCTAGCACTGTGTTGGCTTTTTTGGCAGCTGCAGCACACTGCTGGCTCATATTGAAGTGATTGTCTAATAAGACTCCGAGATCCCTCTCACAGTTACTACTATTGAGCAAGGTACCACCTATACTATACCTATGCATCTGATTTTTCCTGCCTAAATGTAGAACCTTACTTTTTTCACCATTGAATTTCATTTTGTTAGATAGTGCCTAGTGCTCAAGTCTGTCCAGATCCTTCTGTATCTTAAGCCTATCTTCTGGAGTATTGGCTATTCCTGCCAGCTTGGTGTCGTCTGCAAATTTGATGAGTTCCCCATCTATCCCCTCATCCAAACCATTAATGAAGATATTGAAGAGCATTGGGCCCAGAACAGAGCCCTGGGGCACCCCACTACACACTTCCTTCCATGTAGATGCAGTTCCATTGAGGAACACACGCTGAGTACGGCCTGTCAGCCAGCTACGAATCCATCTGCTGGTAATGCTATCTAACCCACATTTTTCTATCTTATCAAGTAGTAGGTTGTGATCTACTTTATCAAATGCCTTACTGAAGTCCAAGTAAATTATATCTACAGCATTCCTCTGGTCCACTAGTTTTGTCACTTGGTCAAAGAATGTAATAAGATTTGTCTGGCATGATCTGTTTTTGACAAACCCATGTTGACTTTTAGTGATGACTTTGTTTGCATCAAGGTGTTCGCTGATTTGTTGTTTGATTATCTTTTCCAGAATCTTCCCAGGTATTGAGGTCAGGCTGATAGGTCTGTAGTTTCCTGGATCTATTTTTTCCCCTTTTTTGAAGATGGGAACTACATCAGCTCTCTTCCAGTCCTCTGGTAGTTCCCCAGTGCTCCAGGATCTTTGAAAAATATAGTTCAGTGGTTCTGAGATCACATCCGCCAGTTCCTTGAGAACCTTGGGGTGTAATCCATCTGGTCCTGGTGATTTGAACTCGTCTAGGCTGGACAGGTGCTCACTTACCATTTTCTTGCCTATCTTAACTTGCGTTTCTATTCTGTTTTTTATGGCACTGGTTTGGGTAGGTTGGACTGTTTTTTCCCTTTGTGTAAAGACAGATGCAAAAAACAAATTAAATAGTTCTGCTTTCTCCCTATTGCTTGTCACCTTCTTGCCACTTTCACCCACTAATGGACCAATCATTTCCTTAACTTTTTTCTTGTTTTTTATATGTTGAAAGAAGCATTTTTTGTTATTTTTGACTTTGGTCGCAAGCCTTAGTTCATTGTGAGCCTTAGCTTTCTTCACTTCATCTTTGCAGGCACGGGCTATTTGCTGATATTCTGACTTAGTTATGTGCCCCTCTTTCAAATTCTTATACTTGTCCTTTTTATCTTTCAATTTATCAGAGAGTTCTTTATGCAGCCATGCTGGTTTCTTTTGAGAGCTGTTATTTTTCTTCTTTGTTGGTATTGTACTAGACTGGGCCTTTATTATCTCACTTTTCAAAATTTCCCAAGCTTCTTGAGTTGTTTTCCCCTTTAGGATTCTCATCCATGGAATTCTTCCTGTTAAGGAATTTGTTGTGCAGAGGTCTCCTTGTGCTACCAAAGAGTTGCACAGACAAGGAATGGTACTGAGAGCAGTAAAGTCACACAAGAATACACTGAGTTATAAAAACAAAAAGTAGTTTACTTTTGAGGTGGTGTAAGGACAAAAATGCACAGTCAAAAATAAACAGTCCAGGTCATAAACAATAGCAACAGTCCAAACAGTAATCAAAGTCTTCTTACCGGTCCAGAGGTCAATACACAGTTTAAGTTACAACAGTAGTAAACTAACAGCAGAGCAAAAACAGTAACAGTAGAGATCAGTGAATTCAGAGAGAGAGAGAAGCTACGTTCCTAGCTTCCTCTTATGGCCATGAGAACACTTACACACCCATTGGCCAATTAACTTCTTAAAGCCATAGCATTATGGTTAATATATTTTCAACCCAACATTGTAGGCTAACACCATATGCCTAACACTTCCCATGGTCTCTCTAAGTTTATTGAAATTAGCTCTTTTAAAGTCCAAGACTCTAGTTTGGCTGTGTTCTATTGCTTGTGCTTCCAGAATGTTGAATTCCAATATTGCATGATCACTTCCACCCAAGGTTCCTGTGGCTTCAACACCTTCTATCATTTCATCTCTGTTTGTGAGAATTAAATCCAATATGGCTAATCCCCTAGTTCCCTTCTCTACTTTTTGGGAGAGAAAGTTGTCTGCTAGGTTTGACAGGAATCTGTTTGATCTTCCACTTGGTGCAGAGTTTGTCTCCCAGTTGATATCAGGGTAATTAAAGTCCCCCATTACTATTGTGATGTGCTTCTAACATACCTTAGTTAGCTAACTAGCAAAAAGCTCATCTATTTCCTCTGCTTGGTTGGGCGGCCTATAGTATACACCTATGGCAATGTCATTTTCCCCCCTTCAAGTTTACAGTTTACAGTTTTCGTCATTGTTGTGCTCTATTTCTGTAGAGATAAAGTTATTTCTTATATATAGAGCAACTCCTCCTCCTCTTTTGTTTAGTCTGTTTCTTTTAAATAGTTTAAATCCCTCTAGCTGTGTGTTCCATTTGTAGGTTTCGTCCCACCATGTTTCCGTAATGGCAACAATATCATATCTACCCTCATTTACCTGAATTTCTAGTTCACCCTGCTTACTGTTCATACTCTGTGCATTGGTGTATAGACATTTGAGTCCTTTATGACTGACCCTGTGTTTACTTGCTGCATAACTTGTGTGGTGCCTGGCTTCCCCTATTTTCTTAGATTGCCGGGGACAGTGATGTTCAGTATCAATTAACTCACTATCCCCATTATTTAGTTTAAATGTTCCTCCAAAAAAGCTGTGATTTTATTGCCAAGTAACTCAGTCCCTTTCTTGGATGGATGCAGACCATCTCTTTTATACATTTTTTTCATTGGACCAGCTACAGAGATCATGACTAATATAACCAAAGCCTTCTCCTTTACACCACTCCTTTAGTCACATATTAAATTCTGCTATACGCTGGCCTTTTCCATTTTGCTCCTTATACACCGGTAAAACCTCTGAAAAAGTAAGCCTACAGCCTATTCTGCTAAGTTCCTGCCCCAAGCTCTTAAATTGAATTCATTACATTCCTCCATCCCTTCAATTTTTTTGTTAAAAACCCATAGGAAAATACTTATTTTGAGGTATTTTATAATATATTTTGAATATTTTATTTACAGTTCAGAGTGTTTTTGTACTTTATTTTTATGATGTGGTATGTACATTTTCTTTTAATATATGCATATTTCTATACTTTTCAACTTTTTTCCTCTAGTATTATGTTGAAGAAATTTCACTACCAGTTATACCTGAATTTCATAAAATCATAAAATATAAGTATTAGAAAAGACCTGAGGTCTCACCCAGTTGAAACCCTAAACTGTTACAGGACCCCTCTGTAGCTACATTTCTGAAAGATAATGTGTAGTGTCTTTTTAGACAAAGAGTCCACACAATGACTGTTCTACTATTGAACATATCTTACCATTACAATATTTTTCTTGATATAAAATCTGTTTCCTTCTATTTTAAATCCAGTATTTATTTTATTTTATTTTTAATCCCATTTATATCCCGCCCTTCTCCGAAGACTCAGGGCGGCTTACAATCTAAAGCACAAATCAATGTGCTTAGCAATAGCCTTCATTCTATGTATATGCCTGCTTATTAGGGCTTTTGCCCCCCCAAGCGGCATTATTACAAAGTCAGCTTATTGCCCCCAACAATCTGGGTCCTCATTTTACCTACCTCAGAAGGATGGAAGGCTGAGTCAACCTTGAGCCTGGTGGGACTTGAACCTGCACTAATTGCAGGCAGCTGGTGTTACTTAAGGAGGCATTAGCCCACTGCTCCACCAAGGCTCTTTATTTCTTTATTCTGTAGCAATGATGAATAATTATGCCCATCTACATGATAGCACTTTAGAACCTTGTAAACAGCTCTCCCCTCCACTGGCTACTCTTTAGAGCCAAATACCCCCAGAATGCCAATTCTCTATCTCTCCCTTCCTCTCTCTCAAGTCACTTAACTTGTTGGTTGCCATCCTGATTACACTCCATTTGCCCTTCCTAAAATTTAGTGTTCAGTAATGTAGCCTGCATTATAGATACAATCCAACAAATGTAAAATAGAACGAATAATAAAAAAAATTAACACTGTGGTTCTTTTGATAGAGCTTAAGAATTCAATTTTGTTGTTGTTGTTGTCGTCATTTGTTTGAGGTTGTGTCACATTATTGGCTCATGTTCAACTTCATGATTCCCCCTAATTCTATAATGCCTTTGATTTTCCCTACACAAATTTAGGACTTTATGAAATATAAGCTTCATCTTGTGGGTTTCTGTCAGGTTTTCCAGATTTTTTAATCTTTATGATAATCTGCAAAGTCAACAATAATGCTTTTTAAGCCCTTATTTAAGTCATTTATAAATGGGTTGTACAGCACAATAACCAGAATGGAGCCCTAAAATTTCAGTACAGCACAAGGACTTTTATGTATGCCCCCTTATCATGATTTTTCAGGCACATATATAATAGTAAAAAAGTAAGTTCGTATTTTACCATCTTCTTTAAGGAATAGTGGGACAGTTTGCTGATGTCAAGGTATATTTCATCTTCTGCATTCCTGTCATAAAACTTGTCATATAACAAGTCCCATACCACAGAACACAGTGACAGAAGCAAGAATTGCATGGACTTCAACAAATTGTTTTAATAGAAAAAACCCTCAAAGGAATAGTATATTGGAAATTATGATATGCCACCTTTTATTAGTAAATTCATTAAGAAGGAATTGCTTTGTATATTTTAAATCTTTTCTTTTGGGGATTTTTCTAAGTGGTATTCAGCTGTTACAGTATTTATGAGATAGGAATCAACTAACCCACAATTCATCAGTTGCTTATGTTTGGAGTTTCTCCTATTTATTTTTCAGTCTTCTCACAATCTCTCATAGAAGATTGGGTTAACTTGTCATTACTTGTCCTTGACAAACCCATGCTGGCTATCATGAAGCAATGCATTCTTTTTTAAAAAATGTTCACAAACTAACAGCTTAATAATATTTTTCAGGTATCAATGTCAGTCTGAGATGCAGTTTCATGAGTTCTACTTTTCCCCTTTTTAAAAGATAGGAACTGTATTTGCTTTTCTCCTATATTGTAGTGCAATGCCAGTCTTCTGCAATTTCTTAAAGAATACAGAAAGGCATTGGGGAAAAAAAACTTCAAGATTCTCAGATATATAATCTCTATGATTCAGGAAGTTTACATTTCTTTATGATCCCCACATAAGTCCTTATCATCTCTTTACTAATTTTTTTTTATCCTGAGTTAAGAGTTTTCTTGAGTCACTTGTTCTACCTGTCTATCTGCACATTGGTAAAAACTTATTTTTTTATAAAAATAAAAAAAGAAATTCCACAGTATTCAAAAAATATTGCCATGTTTAATATAAATGCACAATTTATATTGGTCTGGACATCCTGTGAGTGTGGTTATAGTTTTATCTTTCTACATAGTATGTTTTGTGATAGTTTTATTGTGCTGCAGCTACCAGAATATGTGTATGTGACATAAATGATGTGTATAGCATAACCTGGCATGCTATTGTCAAATTGTTAAAATGTCTGTTTTACAAAAAATCTGAAGATAGGAATAAATTACTAGAGAAGAATATACAAGCATAAAATATTCTGTCATGGGTTACTTAGTTAATAAAATATCAGTACAGATAATTAAAATGAATCAATAAAAGAAGCCTATGTGTTCTTTCCAAGTAATCCCTTTTAAATTAGTGGTTTCTCTCCCCACTACATTCACTAAAGAAATTTTATTAATTTTGCCACATTATTGAAAAAAATCTGACAAATACTAATGCTTCAATCAGATTATTTCTTGAAATAAATTTATATCATGGTTGTCTGAAAATAATATGACATGAAGCTCAAACTTCTTTACCATTACTGTCATTATAATAATCCCCATTAATCAGGCAAAGCTTTTTAGAATTCTCATATATGAAAATATGTAGCAGATATATGAGTTTCTTTTCATAGCTTATTTTTTCTACACTGCTTATGGTTGTCTAAATATCAGTATAATATACTGCTATTGATTATATTTAATTATGATTATGTTCTTCAATTAATGCTGAACCAAGTGTTGCCTTTCCAGTTTTCAAGAGATTAATCTACTAAATTATTAAGACTGAGAGACAGTTTTCTATAACTGTTAAAAGCACCAGGCTAAAACTGGGAGACACTGAATTCAAATGTTGGGTGTCTTTAGCCACAGTCACTTTATCTCAAAAAGAAAGCAAAATGTTGGTAGGAAATTGCATTGACTTGTCCTGGCAATTGGCATAAATCATAAATATCTTGAAGGGCACCCCAACCAATTGTGACACAGAAGCCCAAAAACAACTGAATGCCTTCTGACAGCTACACATGATCGCACCTTTTCTACAGTACATGCACACCATCATTTTAATCTATGTTGAAAACTTACAGTTTACATCAAAGTTTAGGAGTTTTTTCATGTTCTGTTTAATTAATGTGTTTCATTGAATAGTGTTTAACATTATTTTATATATATATATATATATATATATATATATATATATATATATATATATATATATATATATATATATATATATATATATATATAATTTTTAAGGTACATTATTGCAATGTTTATAGTAAACTGCCTCAAGTTGTTTTGGCATTTGATATAGACATCAAATACATTGATAAATAGTCTTTATCCAGGTTATGAAATGTATGCATTTCAGATATTTTATTGTAAGTCTCCCTCTGAGAGAAAAACAAATGAAACAAAAATAAATATACTCAGGGCTTTTTTTCTCATAGAACGCTCAGAACGGAGTTCCGGCACCTTTTTTGGATGGAACCTTGTAGGGTAGGCAAGGCAGGTTGTATGACATATATGAGTTCCAGCACCTTTTTCTTTTACAAAAAAAGCACTGAATATACTGATCACGTGGAATGATTACAGTATAGTCAGCTTTTCAAAGTTGTCCAGAGCTGGAAACAGGCTGCAGAAGAAGCTCAGTGTGATTTGCTGTGGATAAAATGAGGAGTGCAACCCTCCTCCAAAACTGAGTTCACAAATGTATGCCAACCATTCCTTTTTGGACTAGTGTACACATAGTGGCATTTTTGTAAATAAAATTTGTTGTCATTAGCAGAAGTTTGACGATCTCCAAACAAAGTGCAAACTTCAATAAATTGTTAAATAAAAAGAAGCTGGTGAGGAGAGGCCTAGCTGCGAGATAAGTGGGTGTGGGTCAAGTGGGACAGATCTACACCCCTACCCGAGCCCTTAGCTTGATTTTTAAGTGTGTGCCTCACCCCAAAACTATAGCTTATTTTGGGGGTAGGCCTTATGTTGTGTATGTAAATAGTTAGCAATAAGCCATGGAAGAGATTGCAAACACAGTGCAGCTTTGCAAGGTTTAAGGTGCAATCATTGGACGCCACAACCAAGGAGCGGGAAAACAGACTGCTTGTATTGGTTACAGTTCAAACGCTTTCTCTATAAAAGGGTTGCAACATTTGACAGTTGACAGTTGACTTTGTGTATTCAATAAACTCGTTCAGTGTTAACCACTCTGAGTCCTCGTCAATTCGAACCAAACAACTGGCGACGAAGGTGGGATTGACAGAAGACCAGAGATTAGGAAGAATTGTCGTGAAGGCGGCAAATTCAGAGCGAGTCACAGTCAACCGAGCGGCCGCGGCAGAATAGGAAAAAAATTCTCCGAATGGCGCAAATCGGGTCATTGAAGGAATTCGACCCAAACTTCCCCGAAGATTGGGAAGAATACATCGGTCAGGTCGAAGGATTCCTGTTAGTGAACGGAATCACTGACGACCGAAAAAAAGCGGCGGCACTTTTGACAATTTGCGGCACACCGGTCTACAGAGTTGCTGTCGGGCTGTGCCAGCCACAACCAGTCTCCAGCGTGCCCTATGCCGACCTCCTCGCAAAACTAAAGGTTCACTTTACTCCCCGAAGGTCCGAACTCTTTTGGCGGCGCATCTTCGAGAAGAGAAATCAGAGACCGGGGGAGTCCATACAGAAATTCGTCGCTGCCGTCAGGGAAGCCGCAGTACGTTGCAAATACGATAATTTAGAAATTAGAATTCGGGACAGAGTCGTGCTGGGCTTACGTGATGAACAATTACAAAATAGAATAATCGCCAAACCTACCGGCGATTTACAGGAAGTGCTCGACGAACTCCTAACATATGAGTCAACCGGGTATCGCGACCCCCCCCGCAGTAGCATGGCGGCAGCACCAGAAATTAACCAAGAGGGCTATGTGGACTGCGGGGAGGTGGATCAGCAGTGGGAGGAAGAGATCGCCGAAGTCTCCAGGCGATTCGGAAAGATGGCACCAAGACAACTCAGAAGCGAGGGGCCTGAACCTGGCCGCCGGCAACAACCCGCAACACCGCAAAGACCACCGACCGGGGCACAATGACCGTGGCGGGACACCGCAACCAGACCGCGCGACAACGACACCCAGAACCGATGTGGCAGCTGTGGCGGCAACCATCCCCGCGCTTCCTGCCGATTCCGCACCGCCAAGTGCAGGGCTTGCGGCAAGACCGGCCACATCCAGGCCATCTGCAGAAACCGCGTTCGGGACTCCCGTCTGAACGAAGTCGATGTGTGGCCAGAGGGTAAGGTAACCCCCAATGCTAGTGGCAAGGAGACCCCTAGAACCCGGGTGAAATTTCCAAACCTAAGGGAGGTGGCCCGAGTCAATCGGAGACGGCGGGGAAGGGGGCACAATTTTCCGGACGGAAAATTAAAAATCACAGTCCTTCTGCAAGGGGTCCCTTGCAGAATGGAAATCGACTCAGGGGCTTCAGTGTCGATAATTTCCACTGAAACCCTTGAGAAAATTGAACAACTAAGCGGAAAAAGAATTCCACTTAGTCCAACAAATATTCAATTAATGGACTTCCAAAAAAGTCCAATAATCGTAAAAGGAAAGACCAGCCTTAGAGTAAACTTTAAGGGGTTTAAGGGGGTCTTAGATTTGATAGTTACGGAGGGGAATAGGACCAGCTTAATAGGGCTTAATTGGTTTCCTGCCCTGGGAATTTGGATAGGGGGAATAAATTCAGTGATTAGAAATAAGACCCTCGAATCCGTCTGCAAAGAATTTGCAGACGTATTCGATGGATCTCTAGGCAAGTACAAAGGGCCCCCCATTAATTTTAACCTAGACCCCTCAGTAAATCCAATCAGGCTAAAGGCCCGGAGGGTACCTTTTGCCTTAAAAGAAAAAATCGAGGCCGAGCTCGACCGGCTTGTAGGCCTCGGAGTTTTAGAACCTGTTGAGGGCGGTTTGTGGGAGACGCCGATTGTCACACCCCTCAAACCCAATGGGGATGTGAGAATCTGCGCCGACTACAAGGCGACCCTCAACATTGGAATGAAAAAGCATGCTTACCCGGTCCCGACGGTGAAGCAGGTCCTCGCCACGATCCAGGACGCCGCCATCTTCGCCAAGCTCGACTTGGCGCATGCGTACTTACAGTTGACTGTTTCCAAAGAGGCTGCAGAGGCACAGACAATTGTTACCCACAAGGGGGCGTTCCGAGTCCACAGACTGCAATTTGGAATTGCAGCAGCTCCAGGCATCTTCCAAGAAGTGATGGAGAGGACCTTAAAGGGCATACCTGGAGTATGCCCTTACTTTGATGATGTCCTAATAGCTGGAAAAGATGAAGGAATGTTAGTAGAGCGGCTGGAACAGGTACTGGGTAGATTTAGAAAGGCTGGATTAAAATTAAAAAAGGAAAAATGTAGCATAGGGGTTAAATCCACTGATTTTTTGGGGTTCAGGATTGACAAAAGCGGAGTCCACCCTACCCCTGAAAAAATTAAAGCAATAAAAGGGGCTCCTGAACCAAGGAACAAGGCTGAGCTACAGGCCTTCCTAGGCTTGGTAAATTTTTATCACACTTTTGTGCCACATAAGGCTGCCATTGCAGAACCCTTACACAGACTCTTAGATAAGAAGACCCCTTGGCATTGGCAAGACAAGCACAAAGCGAGTTTCCAGACCTTAAAAGACATCCTTTCCAGTAGCTCAACTGTAACCCACTTTATAGAAAACAGACCAATCTACCTGGCGTGCGATGCTTCGCCTTATGGCGTTGGGGCAGTAATCAGCCATTTAGACACCCAGGGAATGCAAAGACCCATTGCTTACTACTCCCGCACACTAACCAAGGCAGAGCGGAACTATGCTCAAATAGACCGGGAAGCTTTAGCCATAGTGGCAGGAGTTAAAAAGTTCCACGACTACCTGTATGGCAGGAACTTTACAATACTGACAGACCACAAACCCCTGCTGGGACTGTTTACCACAGATAAACAGACTCCCCAAATTATGTCTCCCAGGATGCTGAGATGGTCCATTTTCCTCT
Organism: Vipera ursinii; assembly: GCF_947247035.1. NCBI lineage: Eukaryota > Metazoa > Chordata > Lepidosauria > Squamata > Viperidae > Vipera > Vipera ursinii. The sequence continues at coordinate 33,125,761 of NC_139514.1, read as the reverse complement.
CAGCATATTCATTTTCCCTCCAATACCGACCAGGTAAGGACATGGGTCACGCAGACGCTCTTAGCAGATTGCCCCTTAGCACAACAGAGGAGGACCCTGCCCCAGTGGGACAAGTAATGTCCCTACAAGATATTCCTGATCTGCCCCTAACTGCTAAAGACATAGCTGAGGCAACCAATAAGGACCTCATCTTAAGGAGAGTAATGGCCTGGGTCATGAGCGGTTGGCCCAACGCCAACCCGGACGTAAAATACAGTCCATTTTTCAGAAGGAAAGATGAACTATCAGTTCATATGGGTTGCTTACTCTGGGGAACTCGTGTAGTAATTCCAGAAATCCACAAATCAGCTATTCTATTTGAATTGCATGAGGGACACCCCGGAATAGTAAGGATGAAGGCCCTGGCTAGGAGTCACTTGTGGTGGCCAGGATTGGACCACGACATTGAGGAATGCGTTGCCAATTGCCATCTGTGCCAACGTTCCAGGCCTGAACAACAACACATCCGCACACATAAATGGGAGCTAGCTAGGAATCCTTGGTCCAGGATTCATATTGACTTCGCTGGACCTTTCCAGGGGTTAACGTTCCTTGTAGTGGTCGACAGCTACTCTAGATGGCTAGAAGTAGTACCGGTCAGTTCAGTAACGGCAGGCAGAACAATACAGGCATTAAGGGGCCTCTTTGCCACTCATGGGTTGCCGGATTTAATAGTGTCTGATAACGGGCCACAATTCACATCTATTGAATTTCAGGATTTCCTCAAGGCCAACTCGATTAAGCATAAGACTTCTGCACCCTTCCACCCCTCCACCAACGGATTGGCTGAAAGGAATGTGAGGACCACGAAGGACACGCTTAAAAGAATCATTCGAGGTGACTGGCATCAGAGACTAGCTGAGTTCTTGTTGGCTCAGCACACAACCCCTTGTTCGGCTACAGGGAAAAGTCCAGCTGAAATGAGGTGGGGCAGGAAAATTTTGACCAAGTTGGACAGACTACACCCTGACAGACTCCAACCAAACATTGAATTAGACATTCCTAACAGAACATTTGAAGTGGGGGACTTGATTTGGGCCAGGAACTACGCCCAAGGGGACAAATGGATTCCAGGGGTGGTAACTGAAATCTTAGGTCCCCTATCATACATCATTGAGGGGGAAGGGAATAGGATCTGTAAAAGACACATAGACCAGCTGAGGAAAAGATCTAGTGGGTGTGTGCCGGCTGAGGGGGACCAAAGCTCAGTAAGGGGAAACAGTACAGACAACATTAGGCCAGAAAGCGGTGTAGAGGTTGGGCAAGATGACACATTCCCTGATGCCCAACAACAACAATTCAGTCCAATTGATTGGGAAATACCCCTGCGAAGTAGGCCAGTGACCACTGAATCCCAAACACAACCTAATACACAAGGCAGTACATCTGAAGCCAGTAACCCAGAGCCCAGGTCTAGTAGTAACCAGCATAGTAACCAGCAGCCAAGCAGTCAACCAGGAAGAAGGGTCCCTAATAGCCAAAGTAACAGATACCCGTCCAGAATACATAGGCCACCAAAATACCTAATGGATTTTGTAAAGAAATGACACCAACTGGGGGGTAAGGGGTGTTGTGTATGTAAATAGTTAGCAATAAGCCATGGAAGAGATTGCAAACACAGTGCAGCTTTGCAAGGTTTAAAGCGGGAAAATAAGGTGCAATCATTGGACGCCACAACCAAGGAGCGGGAAAACAGACTGCTTGTATTGGTTACAGTTCAAACGCTTTCTCTATAAAAGGGTTGCAACATTTGACAGTTGACAGTTGACTTTGTGTATTCAATAAACTCGTTCAGTGTTAACCACTCTGAGTCCTCGTCAATTCGAACCAAACACCTTACTTTCAGGAAAGTAAAGCCTACTTCCATATTAAAAGGAATAAATGGATTCTTTTCTCATTAAAAATCACGCCAGCCCTTCATCTTATTTTTTTCTTATGTTTTATCACATGTAATTATTTCCCCTCTAAAAAGAAAAAAAATATGAACATATGAAATATAATAAAGAAATAAAAATATCAAAATGTACTCTCCCCCAGAGAGAAAAGTACTAGATTTTTTTTTTCTATGAGCAAAGCAAATCCACAAAAATTGACCAGATTGATCAAAGTCACCTTCCTTGCTCCTCTGTCAATTAAAATTAAAACAAGGTCCAAAATTTACCAGGTTACACACATTGTTGCAATGGGTGTAGCTTTCTCTTTTCAATCTCATATAATACTTATTTTGGCAATTCTACACATGAAAAATTTACTCTTTTATTTGTTTTGTTACATTCCAAATGCTGGGGATATAGCTAACAAATAAATGTAGACAAAATTTTATGTTGTATTAATTTCATTTTAAAATCAAAATAAATTAATGATTAAAGCAATTTAAACAAAATGTTTGACCTCATTATTTCAAACACTCTCTGTGTGTATGTGTGTGATTATATATGTCAGAAACTTTTTATAAAAGTAAGTTATTGGCTCAGGAATCTCAAGAGTCTCCCAAAGCCTATGTTTAGAAAACAGTTCCATTTGAGCTAATTTGGTGTAAGTTATGAGATTTACCAAAACTTTGATTTACTAATGTACCATTGAATCATAATGTTTAAAAATATATTTAAAATACTCTATATCTTTTTCTCTACAATTACCTTGGAAAAATTAATTATAGGAATTATGTCACTTGTACATTTAATTTAGAATGATCATTCACAGACATATCTTTTAGGTATTCTGTAAGAGCTGCTTATCCTCTGGAATAGTATAAATGCTCTGCAGGAAAGCAATTTACATCCCCATTTAAAAGCAAACAAGCATACTTCAGATAACACCTAGGTTGAGAAACAGACCCTAACCTTTTAATACCCATGCTACAAGGAAAAAAGCTTTTAGAATGATTAATGTTAGAAACACAGAAGATAAAAAAGTAAAGAGAATAACCCTCTCTGTCTGAAATTTACAAATATTTCAATACAAATTTTCCAGGAAAAAATAAGAGCAACAGAAAAATACTGCAAAATAAAAACGAAAAAATATTTCTATTCCAGTATCTATCATAGTCAGAATAGACATCTCTACATTCTTTAAAAAGCAAATTACTATTATTATTTATATGGGTCAACAGAGAGAAATGGTTCATTTCCTCTCATTGGTTTATTGTATAAAAGTAATCTTCAATGATTCTTAAATGAAAGGAGAGAGAAAATGAGTAAAAGCAAAGGGAAGAGGGAAGGAGAAGGAAGCTAATCACAGTTGCCAAAAGGGCTGCATTTTATCATCCTTCCCTGCTTGCAAAGGTCAGCTATGTAAGATAAATGAATGCCTAATTAGAAACTGAAGATAAGCATTTTGGCAGCCCAAAGCAGAAAGTAAGCACAGTTCCAAAACATGGAAAGTTTTCAATCTTCTAAAGAAATTGCATAGGAACTTTAGAACAGCCAAAGTGGAGCAGTGGTTAGAATGCATTTCTGCAGGCTACTTAATGCTGACTGCCTGCTGCCAGCAGTTTAGCAGTTCGATTCTCACCAGCTCAAGGTTGATTCAACCTTCCATCCTTCTGAGATCAGTAAAATGAGGACCCAGATTGTTGGGGGCAATACACTGACCCTCCAAACTGCTTAGAGAGGGCTGTAAAGCATTGTGAAATGGTATATAAGTGCTACTGCTATTTCTATTGCTAGTACCTTTATTCTTCTTTCAATTTCTACAGATTCTGTCCAATGACTGAAAAACTGACTAGATGCCTAATATTATGAATCCTCTCATTCTACCACATACCTTTTTACATTACTCTAACAGTAATCTAGGAAAAAACATAATACACTTCATAATCTTTCCCCATTCAATGACACTAACACATGTGAGATTATATATATCATGGCAAATATGTGAAACTCAGTATGACAGGCTTATCAGCTTTAGGGGAAAAAAGGAGAGGCTAAAATGCAATGGGCTCAAATAGCTATCTCTACTATGCATAAATTAAGAAGGTAGAGGACAGGAAGGCCTGGAGGAACGTTGTCCATGGGGTCGCACTGGGTCGGACATAACTTTGCAACTAACAACAATAACACGCATAAATTGGACAAGTTAGACTGAGAGTGAGCATGAATTGGACATGTCAGACTGACTTTGGTGTTTGTGTGTGTGTTTCATTAACTTACAGACCTGCCTAATGTTTTAATTAAGATTATTTGTTCCTCAGCACACCTGCAGGGCAGGTATGATGAAACCCCAATAACTGAATGTGTACATTGGGAAAGTTGCAGACATCTCACATGTTATAGTTTAGTTATAGTTATAGTTTATTTGATTTATATACCGCCCTTCTCCTTGGTAGGACTCAGGGCGGTTCACAGGGCATATATAAAAAACAAAAAACACAATACAAAAATTAAAAAAGAATTAAACCCTTGCCCAATAAAACAGTAGTACAGATTAAAAACAATTAAAAAACCCATAATCCCCATCAGGCCAGACCAGCTAATTCGAACAGATGGGTCTTCAGGCCCCGACGGAAAGTTCGAAGGTCTGGTGCCATCCGGAGCTCCACCGGCAATTGATTCCATAAAGCCGGGGCCCCCACAGAGAAGGCCCTCCCCCTGGGGGCCACCAGTCGACATTCCCTGACTGGCGGCACCCTGAGGAGGCCCTCTCTGTGGGAACGCACAGGGCGGAGGGGAGTCGATGCCGGCAGCAGGTGGTCCCTGAGGTAACCCGGACCCATGCCATGTAGGGCCTTAAAGATCGTAACCAACACCTTGAACCTCACCCGAAAGACAACTGGTAACCAATGCAGCTCGCGGAGCAAAGGTGTAACATGGGAGTACCGGGAAACTCCCAAGACAACTCTCGCGGCCGCATTCTGTACCAGTTGGAGCCTCCGAGTGGTCTTCAAGGGAAGCCCCATGTAGAGAGCATTACAGTAGTCAAGGCGAGAGGTCACGAGCGCATGAGTGACTGTACACAGGGCATCCCGGTTTAGATAGGGCCGCAACTGGCGCACCAGGCGAACCTGGGCGAAAGCCCCCCTAGTCACGGCCACTATATGCTCTTCCAAAGTAAGCCGCGAATCTAGAAGGACTCCCAAGTTGCGAGCCCTATCCACGGGGGGTAAGAGCTCACCCCCCATAGAAAGAGATGGAACATTTGGAATGTCCCGGGATGCCGGAATGCACAGCCACTCAGTCTTGTCAGGGTTGAGCTGAAGTCTGTTCCTCCCCATCCAGACCCGAACCGCCTCCAGGCAACGGGACATCACGGCGAGGGCATCACTGGGGTGGTTTGGGGTCGAAAAGAAAAGTTGGGTATCATCGGCATACTGATGATACCCAACTCCAAAACCACGAATGATCTCACCCAGCGGTTTCATATAGATGTTGAACAGGAGAGGCGAGAGAACCGACCCCTGAGGAACTCCACAAACGAGAGACCTAGGGGCCGATCTCTGCCCCCCTGCCAACACCGACTCCGAGCGTCCCAGGAGATAGGAGGAGAACCACTGAAGAACTGTGCCTCCCACTCCCAATCCCCTGAGACGCCGCAGCAAGATACCATGGTCGATGGTATCGAAAGCCGCTGAGAGGTCTAATAGGACTAGGATAGAGGAATGTCCCCTATCCCGCGCCCTCCAGAGATCATTCACCAGAGCGACCAATGCCGTCTCCGTGCTGTACCCGGGCCTGAAACCCGATTGGTAGGGGTCCAGATAATCCGCTTCATCCAGGACCAGAGGGAGCTGATGCGCCACCACACTCTCAACAACCTTCGCAAGAAAGCGAAGGTTGGAGACTGGACGAAAGTTGTTCAAAACGGCTGGGTCCAGGACAGGCTTCTTGAGGAGAGGTCTCACCACCGCCTCCTTCAAGACGGCGGGGAAATAACCCTCACTCAAAGAAGCAGATATAACCGCCTGGAGCCAGCCACGTGTCCTCTCCCTAGCTGCATAAACCAGCCAGGAAGGGCACGGGTCCAACAAACATGTGGAGGAGCTCAGCCTCCCCATAATCCTGTCCACTTCATCAGGGGTCACAGAATCAAACTCTTCCCAGATAACATTGACAAGACCGCCCGTGTCCTGATCGCCTGACTCTGCCCAGCTGGAGTCCAAACCGGTCCGAATCCGAGCGATTTTATCCGACAGATGATGACTAAATTCCTCGGCACGACCTTGCAAGGGATCCTCCCTCACCTCCTGATTGAGAAGTGAGCGAGTCACCCTAAACAAGGCGGCTGGGCGATTATCTGCGGACGCGATGAGGGTGGAGAAGTAATTACACCTCGCCACCCTCATCGCTGCGAGATAAGACCTAATATAGGTTCTTAACCGCAATCGGTCGGGTTCGGATCGGCTAGACCTCCAGCAGCTCTCTAGGCCCCGTTTCCGGCGCTTCATCTCCCGGAGCTCCGCGGAAAACCATGGAGCTCGCTGGGATCTGCGCCGGGTCAGGGGCCGCAAGGGTACAACCCGGTCAAGTGCCTCAGTGGCTGCCCTTCCCCAGGCTTCCACTAAGGCATCAGCCGAGCTGTGAGCAGTGGAGGCAGGTGGGGACCCCAGCGCCGCTTGGAATCTGTCAGGATCCATTAAGCGTCTGGGGCGGTACCATCTAATTGGCTCCGTACCCCCACGGCGGGGGGTGGCAAAGCGGAAGACCAGCCGCAGGAGATGATGATCGGTCCATGACAGGGGCATAATAAATGGAGAGCCCCCACCTAGATCATCCAACCACCGTCTAGATAAAAAAATCAGGTCAAGGGTGTGGCCTCCCTCATGAGTTGGCTCTGAAATTACTTGCGTCAGGTCCATGGCCGCCATGGAAGCCATGAACTCCCGAGCTAGCTCAGATGAACCTCCCAGGGATGGTAGATTGAAGTCTCCCAAAACTATAAGTTTGGGAAACTCAACCACCAAACCCGAGAGGATATCGAGCAGCTCGGGCAGGGCTGCCGCTGTGAGACTAGGCGAAATGTACACCAGCAGCAAGCCCAACTGCGCCCCAGGACCAAATCTCATGAAGAGAGACTCACACCCGACTATCTGAGAAACGGTGGCCTCCCGCGGACATAAGGTCTCCCTAATGGTAACCGCCACTCCCCCACCCCTACCTTGAGCTCGTGGCCGGTGTAGCACCCGGAAACCTGGTGGGCAGAGGTCAACCAAAGGGACCCCACCCTCTGGGCCCAACCAAGTCTCCGTGATGCAAGCCAGGTCCGCATGCTCACCCTCAACTAGATCCCTAACGAGGGGAGCTTTATTAACCACGGACCTGGCATTCAGGTACACCAGCCGGAGCTCAGGAGGCTGCACATCCCCGCTCCCGGGACCTCGGGGAAGAACCAGAGGGTCGGAGCGCCTCACCGCTTGAAGACAGCGGAGACGGCCCTCCCGGTAACGATATGGCCCCCTGTCTATCCGCCTGCTGCCTTTCCCCGTCGTGGGAATTGGTAGTCCCACGACCCGCTCAAGAGCCCCAGATGTACCCACAACCCGCTCCCCACGAACGCCGTCAGACCCAGGCCTGGCCTGCAACAAAGTTGTTTGGCTACCCCCCACCGCCAAACAACCACTACCCCCCACCCCCCTCCCCAACCCCCTAAAAAATTTAGCTAAAAAATTAACCAGGGGCCTCTTATTAGGTTTATATCGCAAGCCCCTGGCCTTTCCCGGCCATCTCTCAGGGTCCCAACAATTGGGCCCCTCATCGAGATTAGGGAAAGAAAAGAAGGCGGGACGCACCCAGGAGAGGGGGGCACCCCTGAGGGCGAGCAAGTCCGTGTCGGAATATTGATGCATCCAGTCAGCGAGTCCAGAGAGGGCAGTCCAATGATTGAAACCAACAGGAGGATCAAAGGAAAGGAGTGGGACATTTGGGCCATCCACCAACCACTGCCACTTGATTGGATGCTCCCACATGTCTTATTGTGCAGCAAGTTCTATGTAGAATCAGATGAATGTACGTTCTCCCTCTATTAGAGAGATTTCTAGGGAGATCAGATAATTTCTGCATAAACTATCTTCTCCAGCCACCATTTGTGCAATAGACAAATTTTGTGCTTTTGCAATAATAATAAGGAAAAACCAGTGAAAGAACTAAAGACCTCTGTTTTTATCAACTTCTTGCTTAGTTATTTTAATACTTTTCAGAGGACATATCTTTTAGTGTATAGTGTATTAGCTTTAATAGTGTAGGTAGATAAACATCATAATGGGGTGTTCAGAGTATACCATATTTGATTCAGTTTATAGTTGCCAATATATAATTGCATCCATTTTTCTCTGTCAATCCTGATTGTAATTGCTGTTTTTTTACTCCTTTTTATTTCATGTTACTGGTCATTGACTTAATTAATTAATTAATAATCACATGTTGCTTTTAAAATGCTAGCAATGAAACAATTTTTAAGTTACTAAAACTGAAGAGTACTAGTACATGTTGATATTGACCAAAATTGCTGTCCTGACCAAAAATTGGTTTCAGCACATTTATTGCCGTTTTTTATTTGTTTGTTCTGGACCCAAGAGACACCAGTTTACTTTAGTTGTATTCTTGGAGGTCTGCACTTCAAAAGACTGATAATATATAATTTCAGTCTGTAAGTAGCTTTCCAGATTTTGCCATTCAATGAAATATAATAGACAGCTATTATACAAAATGCTTTGGAAATTATTTCACCTTTTGAAATTCTGCTCTGGAATTAATGGCCTTGAAAATAGATAAGGAAAGGAAAGGAAAAGAGGAGAGAGGAGGGAAGGGAAGAGAAGGGGAGAGGAGAGGAGGGGAGAAGAGAGGGGGAGGGGAGGAAAGGAAAAGAGGAAAAGAGGGAATGGTTGCTTGTTTCTTGCAAAATACATTGGGGGAAATAAATGGGAATGGCAGATACTGACTACTTTCCATACTGTAATGAAAATTCTCTGGGTTTTTTTAATTATTATTTTAAGACCTTAAACTGTGAAAAAGAAAAATCTCAAAGCAACTGAGCAATGTGAGAAACTAAGGTGGAGAGTGGAAATCCTAATGAAGAATCTCTATTAACACTTAGGTCTCTTGATAACACAGTGACAGCATGATAATCCTAAAGCTGACTTCAGTGTGAGGAAGATTTTCAATTAAGCTGTGCATGACCAGCGGAGTTAGCAGTTATCATGAATATGAGCCCAAGACAATTGCCAAGAACCTGCATACTTAAATTTTAATACTTATTATAAGAACATAGCAGGAAGATCATCAGCAAAAGGGAGAAAATGCCACATGGCAGACTTGTAAAATAATTCCTCTAAGATATAAATTATCTGCAACATTAATGAAATAGGAAAAAAGAAAACAGAGCATGTCAACAATAATTAGCTTTGATTATTTTAATATATGAATTAGTTAACCAAGCATGGAGATGGTAGCAAGCCGTAGGAAAGGCAGAGGTCATGGAAATTTGATGCTTTAATTGCTCGCTTTGGGTCACTACTCACGTTACCCATCCTACCTCAGAGAAACTATCAGAACTAGAACTGACTTATGAGAAAGAGCAGCAGGGATGGGGAATCAATTTTACTGTCCTACATGGCTGGTAGGTGACCAGAAGTAGGCACGTTACAAATAGCCACAGAAGACTAAGGGCCAGTGCTGTGAAGCCAATAATCTCCAGCTGTATTACTGCTCCTTTGAGGAAGACAAGTTTCCCAATCTATTTCTTTCAAGGCTTGTGGTTAAATTGTAAGCAGTCTTTTTCTATCCCAATTGGGCATTATAAAACTCTGAAACATTGAGTTTCACCTGAGCCGATTCCATTTTCCTAATATATATTTTTCTTGCTGTGATATTTTTATTATTATTTTAAGCCTGAGGGTATAAGAAAAATAAAGTTTTCCTTTTCTTTTCCCTTGATTCCCTTCTAGTCTCATCGGCTGCAAAATAGCAGCCATTATATTAATGAGCATTTATACATGAAAGCTAGCAGGCGCAGTGGTTAAGATCCAAGGCTTATCCTCCCTCATCCTGCTGAGTGACTTTGGGCAGTTATTCTCCCTCAATATTAGACTGGGAAGCAAAAAAGAATCCATTTACCCACTTGCACTGAGCCAGCATGGCAGGTTATAGTTCGTGAACTTCAATAGGGGAGATTTTCATTCTGCAGTGGATTGATTCAGGCTGATTACATATAATTTTTGCCATTAGTATTTGGAACTTTGATTATTCCTGTATCTTAATCTCTGTATAAATTAAAACTCCTACTGTAGGTTTTTTTTCATATTGATCTAAGGGAATATATCAACAGATAACTCAGAGATATATCACTATCAATTAGGTCCCCCCCCTTTTTTTAGAAGAATTTTTAGCAGTTGAAATAGAGAACGGGACTGATTGTTTCAGCAGGGAATGGTAAATCAGTTAAGATTTCTGTTGATTTCATGGGAGCTCATGCAGCAGGTATTATTCCTGCAATAACTTATATTGAAATTGCAACACTGTATTTTCACTGTGCTTTCCTGTTGATTTCTGAAGCTAGTTCTTCCAAAATTTTCTGGTAACAGAAAGTCTATAAAGGAGGCTACAAATTTCAGTTCTTTTGCTGCCATAGTATAGTTAGACAACAGCAAAATATGTGCAATTCTCAAGCCATTTGCAAGTTACTTGCCTTCCATTGTATATCAACAGTAATGACATGGAAAGTAGCAAATGGCACTCCTCTCTACTTTTGTCTTGGCAGTTCCTTGCTGACAAGCCATTTAGAAATATTTCATTGTTCCAAGATTCAAGTTCTTCAATAAATGCTATTTGAATTTTTGTGAAAAGCACAATGAATATTCATAAATGGATTTATATTATAGATGTGGTAATGTAGAAAATGACACATAACAAGTTCATCCATAGTATACAGTAATTCTGACTGATTTTCCTGAAGTACAGTAATGTATGGATTCAGATTTAGCTATTAAACAAACTTTACACTTCTCTTGATACTGCAGTGAATTTTACAACACAGAATGTGTAGACTTCCGGTTCCTGTTTCTCAGCGGAGCAGTTGGAGAATTCAAAATGTTGGATCCTCCGGCTGAAATTTCTTTTTGTTGGAGACCCTAAGGGGCCAGAATCCACCCTGAAGGGGTGGAATGAAGGAAGGAAATCCCAGGGACTTAGTAGAGATGGCAGTCTCTCCAAACAGTCTAGGAGAAGCCTCCCAGAAACCAACGGAAGAAAAGGCTGGCTAACGCCATGTCCAGTCACAGCTGAAGTAACAGAAGTTATAAGCTATTAAACTAAGCAAAATAATAAACAGCATGCTTGAATCTGGGTAAGAATACTGATTTTCTCTATCCTACCTACTTTCCTGAAGAAGAAAATCCCCAAAATAAGAGATCTCCTAAGAAGGAAAGGGGGAGGGGGACTTCACTCCTTCCCTTTCAGTTGGGTGGTGACATTTACCCTTTAGAGAAAGAAAACAACTAGAAAGACATGAAAAATGAGCAAATTCTGAAACCTGCTGGTGGATCAGGACTTTTTTCTTTTTTTTCCCCTTTGAACCTTTAAGCTTTCAGAAAATGCACCTGTTTAAACAAAGATAACACAGCTGAAGCAATGAATACTTTACAAAAGGAAATGTGATGAGCTACAACAATTTCAAAAGACAATGACTTTAAACTACATAGAAATCCATAATAACTTTGAGAGTATGAATCAGCTCATTTTCAACTTAATTTCACTCCAAGAAATTCCTCAGGAAAATACAGTAGAGATGATTGAACAAGATTCTGAAGACAGAGACTCAAAGAAGGAACCTTATACAATGCTCATTTCAAAAAAGGAAGTATATGATAAGCAGCAAAAATTTCAAAGGACAATGACTTTAAATTACAAGGAAATGCAGAAGAACTTTGAGAGCATGAATCAACTTATTTTCAACTTAATTTCACTTCAAGAACTTTCTCAGGAAAATATAGCAGAGATGATTAAATATAATTTTGAGGATATAGACTTGAAGATGGAATCATATAAAATAAAAAATTATGATTTAATTCAATTGGGAAATATTTTAATACGTCTAAACAACTTTGAAGATAAGGAAAAAAAATGAGAAAAAATCCCTTTTGGGAAACAAATGATGAAACATCAGGAAAAAGATGGAATATATCAGAAAGAATACTTCAAAAAGAAACATTTTTTTGAATATGGCTAAGAAATGGGAAAATTTTGAAATGTACTACTCTTAGAGGGATTTTTTTTTCTTTTTCTTCCTCCAAATTATTATAATTGTGTGGTTTTTTTTGTTTTTTTGTTTTTTCTATTCTTCTGAGTTGAATTGATTTAAACAAAAGCAAACATTTTAGCTACTTAAATGTGATGATACGAAAAATATAAAAAATGTGTTTTGAATGAGATTTAAAGGATTAGATGATTAGAACTATTGAATGGAATGTTCAAAGTTTAAATAGACTAAATACATTCTTAGCTATGGTTAAAAAGAATGAGAAATTGAGGGAATAAATATATATTAAATTAGGAGAAATACATATTTTCATATGTTATTTTTGTAGTCTAGTACTTAAATCCACTAATGTAAATATAGTTGAATGTTGAACTGATTGTTATTTGTAAGAACATTTAGAATTTGGAAGGAGAAATAAAGTGCTCTTCTTTCTTTTTTTCTTTTTTTATTTATTTATTTATTTTACTTATTGATTGGGAAATATAAAAATATGAGAGGGTATGGAAAAAACAGAATGAAATCCACTAAGGTAAATATAATTAAGTGTTAAAAAGGGGAGAAATAAGCTGAAATAAACATGGTGACAGGATTTATGATAAGGCAACTAAAATGATATACAGGATTATTGAAACTATATATTGAACTGTTGTTAAGCAAATAAAACTATCTTAATGTAATGTTTTGCAAAGAAAGATACATTGGGGAAAGGGGAAATCAAATAATTAACATATGGAATATAGATTATAGAAATTAATTATTAAGGACTGTCTTATAAATGTTACCCAGACAACATTCTGTTTTATAATGATTTATGTTAAGTTAAAAATTATAATAAAATATTTACAAAAAAACCCCAAACAACTCAGAATGTGTACTTAAACCTGCATATTAAGAGAATTAAAAAAACTTGAAAATGCAAAAATACAACAGAGTGGACTTTTTGAGTAAAACGTGCAAACTCAACATAGACCAAGAAACAGATTTATATATGCATGTGTTTTCACTTTCTGCTTAGGGTATCTATATAGATAAACCTCTAAATTCAATATACTTGACAATAAACCAATCCTTGCTTCATATCAATAATCAGAAACATTGCTCTATGAACAAAATGTTACTCAATGAATTGTGGCAGCAAAGCTCTATAGTGCAGGTTGTTATCCACACACTCACAACTCTATGCTGCCCTCTGCTGTTTGCTTGATAAGAGTGTTGGTAATTAGAGTCTTTTAGAGCAAGTTCTATGTGAACCCCACAAATACCATCAAGTGTTTGTGGTGTTCAGGAAAATCAAGGACATTGCTTTCATGTTCTAAGATTATGGGTCTCCTGATCAGTTGCCCTAGTATATTAAACAGGCTGCTAATCAGGAATTCACTGCCTGCTTTCTTTCTCGCTGTGCAATACTGCTAAGCTTGTAAGCCGCCCTGAGTCTTTGGAGAAGGGCAGGATATAAATGGAATTAAATAAATAAAATAAATATTTTTCGATCTTTTGTTATCTGCTTTCACTTTTCTGAATATTGCTGTATTTTCTTAAGCAGAAGGCTTTTGATCCATCAAACATATCTGTTCAGCTATAGGAATGGCACAGAGAAACAGAGGCACACAAACTACATTGGGGATAGGATTGAAAAATTCCAGGCACATTATTAGGCATGCCAATTTTATCTTGCTATAAACAAATTGCTTATGGGAGAATTAAAAAAGAGGTTCCACTTGGTTGTCTACTGGAAAGCAAACAGAGCAAATTATATCCTGTGAGTCATCATGCAAGTGATATGAATTATGTATTGTACAATCATGCCATCAAGACATGCTGGCACAAATATCATACTGTAGTTTTCATCATTTGTGCAATGACATTATAATGCACATGACATCATTATACCTTCAACCAGATGCTTATAGGTTTTCATTGACTCAGGGTTGATAATTGATACTTTAAATAAATCACACCACATTTTTTAATCTATCTGTCTATTTTACGTATTCACACAAAAGATTTCATATCACAATTTGTAAACTGTGGTGAAACAATTATGTTTGTCAAAAATGGGTAAAGGTTCTTGAGAGTTTTATATTTACAAATTCGTACAAAAATAACTTTAGTAACTAATGATTTTCACATTTTTACAGATGTTGCAATGCAGCCTCATTTTTGAGAATTTACATTTATAGAAACTTTGTATATTGCAAGATTTAGAATTTATGGAAGAACAAGAGGAAAAAATGTAGACTTTTCACATGTATAGATGTTCATATAGTTCATAAAATATTTGAGAATACTTTTAAATATAGTGATTTATTTGTGATAAGAATAATAATAAATGTCACATGGCATAAAATCATGTGTGAATCACAATGTAAAAAATTGAATTAAAATTAAAGAAAGCATTAAAAGAATATGCTACAAAGCAGATTGAGATTTATCATGATTTTAGATCTCCTAAATTGATTTTTTTAAAAAAAATTAAAGGAAACAAATGTACTGGAAACAGGGAAAAACTTGAGGAAATTATTGATCCTAATGTGCAAATGAAATATTTGCTGGAAGGTAAAAAAAAATCTCCACTTTGGCTCAGAAGCCAGCAAGGTGGAGGTGGGGTAGTGGTGCGGGCTGGTATTATTAAGGCTAAGCTAGTTGGACCTTCAGTTTGAAGATGGACTCAAAATCAACTACCAAACCTACTGTCAGTTTATAGAAGACACTTTCTTCAAGTACTGGTGCAGGAAAATGTCTGTATCTTTCAAGAAGATCGTGGTTTGTTATGCAGGAAAATGATCCATTGCATCCATTGAAGTATTCCACTGCATGGCTAGTCAATAAAGTCCTCAAAGATGAAAGAATAATGACATGACCCCCTTTCTCACCTGACTTAACCCCTGTTGAGAACTCGTGAGCCCTTCTTAAACAGGAGATTTACGGTGAAGGAAAACAGTACACCTCTCTAGTGTCTCAGAGGCTGTGGTTGCTACTGCACAAAACATCAAGAAACTGACAGACTATAAATGGAAGGCTTATGATTGCTATTGAAAAGAATGGCTATATTGGTCACTGATTTTTATTTTTATTTTTGAAATTTCAGAAATGTTTATTTGTACATTTGAGTTGTTTGTTATTCTTACTTTTAACAGATGCAAATAAATGAGTGATATGGACGAATTTTAGTTTTTCATTTAGTTGCATAATGATTCTGCACATTAATAGTTGCCTAATAATTGTGCACACATAGATATTCTCATAAGAAAGCCAAAACCTTAATTTCCTCAAGCTGTTTCTTGTTTCCAGTAAATTTGTTTCCTTTAATTTTTTTTTTAAAAATCCAACGCCAATTCAGAAGATCTAAAATCATGATAAATCTCCTCAGTCTACTTTGTAGCATATTCTTTCAATGCTTTCTTTACTTAGAATTCAAGTTTTCTTTACATTGTGATTCACACATGATTTTCTGCCATGTGACATTTATTATTACTTATTCTCACCACAAATAAATTATTATATTTAAAGGTATTCTCAAATATTTTATGAACCATATGAACATTTATGTATGTGAAAAAGTCTACATTTTTTTCTTTTGTTGTTCCATAAATTCTAAATTTTGCAATATACAGAGTTTCTATAAATGTAAATTCTCCCAAATGAGGCTGCACTGCAACATCTGTAAAAATGTAGAAATCGTTAGCTACTAAAGTTATTTTTGTATGAATTTGTAAATATCAAACATATATATATATATATATATATATATATATATATATATATATATATATATATATATACACACACACACACACACACACACACACACACACACACACACACACACACACACATGAGGGGTCCTTGGTGCTCTCTGAGCTTGCTTGTTTTCTTGCAGATGTTTCATTTTCCTAACTAGGTAACATCATCACTGCTAGTGACTAGCTCTGATAATGTTACCTAATGAGATTAATGAATCATCTGTAAGAAAGCTCAGAGAGCACCAAGGACCCCTTTGTCAAGATTCTGATAGAGAAGACCAAATAAATCAGAACTCCAAGGCTTGAGATTTCCTCAAACAACATGTTTATTGGTTACATAGTGTTGGCACGGTCAAAAGTGAAACCAAGTCTGAAATCTCCTTCAAAGAGAGACAATATTACAAGGTTGAACTTCCCATCCCAATGCTATGCAATCAGCTACATTCCCCAATAGAACAGTTTGGCGGGCTTTCTAACCAGAACTTATGCCCCCCCCCATATAACTAACAGAAATGATCTTGATTCCCATGGGACATAAAAATGTTTAGACTAGTATAAATCCTCCACTCCTAGAATGAGTAAAATGTCTGCAGCCAGGTTCATTGTAGAGTCGATACTTTCATTTTAACCCTGCTACAAATGTCCTCCTTAATGTATATATATTCTTCACATATTGAATAGCCAGTGAGCAGATAAATAATTATTAAAAATCAAAGAAATATTACAACATTTTTAGATGTACAAACATATGAGTCCCTCATGCTATGGTTATCTTTGCCATTATTAATAATGAAAAAATCTGAAAAGGGCAGATGGGATGACCATAGTATAAAACTGTAGAGAACTGGATATATTTCTGGATATATTTCTGGATATATTTCAGATATTTTATGAATATAAAGTCCTGCCGGTTTCATGCTGTGAAGCTTATGTCACTATCACTGTGAAAACTTGTAAGGATTCCAGGTGTTGTAGAAGTTATTGCCTTATATTTCTGTTTAATGTTGTTACTAAGATTTTAACAACTACATTGGTGAGAACATTACAGAAGATATTACCTGCAATAATTCACCCTGGACAATATGATTTCTGGAAATGGTTCCAAATTTCAGGTAATATAAAATGATATAACAGTCTTGTAGACTGATATATATGAATGTGAGGTGATAGCTTTCTTTGAGTCAAAAAAAGCTTTTGATATGGTTAAAATCAAGTTTTTGATCTTTAGATTACCGCTAGAATTTATTACCTGCAGTACAATTATAATGCATATTTTTGCACAGATAAATCACAAATTATGGTTGTGTGCACAGTTTTCCAAATATTTAGACTGGATCTGTCATTTTTGCCTATCCATTGAGTCCTTCCCAAGTACTTTGAACAGGCTGATGTTGTTCGATTGTATTCAGGGTATCTTCATAAGATGTAAGCTGTTCTGAGCAAAGTTGCCTTTTGCAATTGACTGTTGGTGTTCTTGTCAATGCTGATGGTGTTCAGTGGCACGCCAGGAATTACACCCAAGTTGTCTATAACTCTGGGTACTACCTTTGATTTCTTTTTGCCACAGTTGTTCTACTTCTATTTGCAGGTCTTTGTGTTTTATGATTTTCTCGGATTCTTTCTCTTCCATTCTGCTTTCTCCCTGTATTACAATATCCAGTATCAAGAATTGCATATCTTTCTTCAGCAATTGCTAAGTTTGGGGTATTATGTGGAAGATTTGTTATCATTATGCAGTCAAGGATGTTCCTTATCTTCTTTCATTCTCAGTTGGTGATGGAAACCCTAGGATAACTAATAATTTCAGATACTAACAAATAGGCATTTAAAATCTCTGGATTTTAAAACTGTATGCATTGACATTCAGCTTTTATAGATAAATTGTATCCCCTTTGTACAATAGCAAACTGTTTAGAAATACTATTAATATTTGATTAAGGTGAATATCATTACAGATATTTTGGGGTATAAAATTTGAATGGTATTTTTGCTAATATTTCTTTTGGAAATTCCTCAAGAAGCAAGGAAAGAGAGAAGCAATAAAACTGAACATATTTAATACAGAAGAATAAATATAGAAACTTATTGGACTCAACGTTTAGATAGAAGTTAAAGCTTGAATCTAAAATGGGGACAAAGAATTTTTTAAAAAAGAAATATAAGCAGACTTTTATGCCTTCTTCTCAGTTTGATCATATACAGTCCAAAGAGCTGAATGAAACTGATAAGCTAAAAATTTCCTTTTACAAGCAAGAGATAAGGGAACAATATATTCATATAGTTATCTTCTACAGTGAATACATTAGATGACAATGAAATGGTTGAAAATGAAGTGCAGGCATGTAGAATATAATGAATTTTTAAGTGCAAATGCCTGCTTCTCCTTTGACTTTTTTCCTCTTAAAACTATTGGAAAGAATTGCAACTTCCTACACATCTATTTAAAATGTCACCCTCAGCTCACAAGGAGAATATTATAACTTAAAGGTAAAGGTAAAGGTTCCCCCACACATGCGTGCTAGTCGTTTCTGACTCTAGGGGCCGGTGCTCATCTCCGTTTCAAAGCCGAAGAGCCAGCGCTTGTCTGAGGATGTCTCCGTGGTCATGTGGCCAGCATGACTAGATGCCAAAGGCGCACGGAACGCTGTTACCTTCCTACTGTAGTGGTCCCTATTTTTCTACTTGCATTTTTACATGCTTTCGAACTGCTAGGTTGGCTGAAGCTGGGACGAGTAACAGGTGCTCACTCTGTTACGCAGCACTCGGGATTCGACCTGCCAAACTGCCGACCTTCTGATCAACAAGCTCAGCGTCCTAACCCACTGAGCCACCGCGTCCCTTATATTATAACTTAATTAGAGTAAGAAAGTTGTCAGTTTTCTTGCATCACTAATAGAGACTGACAGAGGACTCACTTAAAAAATTAGAAATAGAATTTAGAGTGGGAGAGATTAAGTAAAAAATACCAGGTTGAGAGCAACTGTACTAGTAGAAAAACTAAACAAGAATAAAGATACGAGTTAGAGTGTTTAAAAATAAAGTCACACGCGTCCATGGATTATATTAGCACTGAACTCATGACATGCTTACCATGGGTAATTTAACATGGCTCACTATATTAACCTAATTTTCTCAATTTACACAACATAGTTTATCACAAGTTAGCTATACAAGGTGAATTTATACAATAGTTATTAGACTAAAATGTGGTTGGCTACTTTGTGGTTTACTTGGTTGTGGAATTGCAGCTCAAGTAATGTATGCATGGCCTAATGCAAAAATCAATAGGGGCAGAGACCATACGAAATACAAATCAACATTTCAGACTTATAAATGAATTATGAAGTTAGTTTATAAATTTATTCTTAACCTATAAAAATAAAAAAGCAAAAAAAATGCCACAGAAAAAGACATTTTTTTTCTTAAAAATGCATTGTAGATAGCCAGCCATTAAAAAAGTCATATGTAAATCTAGTTTTATACTGCTCACTCCTTAGAAATTTATGAAGTCCAAACCTCTCAAAAATATGAGCCATATACATGAGAAATTTTACAGTATGTCTGATCCTTGGAATTAGAATCAACACAGCATGAAACACAATAAAGTAATAATATAATAAGAATATAACATAAAATAACCAGAGTGTTAGATATAAGGTTAAAAGCAAGTAAAGCCAGAGCTACAACTAAGAATTTAAATTTTTCTTTCCAAATTTTAATGACAGAAAAGCAAAAGTAACAACTTGACTATTAAGAGCTGGAAATACAAATGCAAGAAGGTAGTTCAGTTGTTTGAATTCCTCAAGTTTAACTACCATGAATAATTTGGTTCCAATCTCATAGTAAATAGGACAGTGGAGGAATAATGAATAGTATCCTCCACTTGACCAACAGCACAAGAGCAGAACACTTACAAAATATCCCTTCAAGATATGGGGAAGGCACAGGCTTGCAGGCAAAGTAATGTAAAAAATGCCAGTAATATTAACTAATAATATTATTAATAGAACCAGGATGAAAATCTGGATTATAGTGGCATGTTTATTGTTAGGTCTTTAAAGAAACCTGTTTGAAGAGTTTTTCCAGAAGAGGTGGGGAATAAAAATAATAAAAGCTTGCTCCATTGAATCATAACTGTGTAATGGAGAAAACCAAGTTTATCAAGAGGCGATTCTTGAAACCTTCTTATAAGTGTCCAATTATGTGAGATATATTCTAATGGTGGTGGAAGGTAGTCCTGACCCTAACTTCGCCTACATCATTACATAAGCAGTGGGACTGCCTTGGACGAGAACACAAATATTCCTATGAAGTTGTTGTAAACTGATTCAAATTGGTTAATAGCCTTCTTATCTCACCCCAAGATCTTAGCCCCATACAGAATCTGGACTATTAACTTGTCCTAGAATGTGGGAAGTCTTCAACTCACAATAGAGCCCAAAATTTATATCGGTAAGCAAGACAGTTGTTAAGTGAGTTTTGCCCCTTTTTCACATAGTTATTAAGTGAATTACTGCAGTTGTTTAGCTACTAATATGGTTATTAAGTGACTTGACTTAGGTTGTCAGACCCCTAGGACACTGTAACCATTATAAATACATGCCAGTTGCAAATGTGCAAATTTTGATCATGTAACCATGGGGATGTTGCAATGGTCATAAGTGTGAAAAATGTCACTTTTTTCATCATCATTGTAACTTCAGATGGTTACTAAAATATTTTGTAAGTCAAGAATTACCTGCATTTTACGTGAATGGCCTACCAGTTGCTCTTCTTTGGAATATAAAAACTTCAGGGCAGCATGTTACTAGTATAAGTACTGTACTAATTCCTAACACCTTTGTATATATCAATATTTTTTTTCTATAAAATAAAAAAAGAATAAGTATTGTGCTTAAAAATTAACAATACCTCCACAATATAGCCTTCCATTTTTACCCCAAAGTAAGTAGAACTTCCATCAATGAAAATTAATTGATTTATCTATAGTATTTGGCTAATTAACAAATATCCAATGAGCAACTGGCATTTAAGTTCCCAGTATTTTATTTAGAATTTCTTTTCACACTAGCATTTACACTTGATTGTTTAAAATTATTCACATGCACAAGGTGGACAATGAAAAGAGAAAAAAAATCTTAATATTTTCCTACTTTTCTCAATATAAGAATTTTAAGTCTTGCTGATAGTTGATCACTACTATAAATTCCAAAGAAAATAGCATGATGAATCCATTAAATACCGTTTGGGTTATATAGTGAAGGTTATTTCTTCAATTTAAAAAGGTTGGATATATTATTTAATATTAAATGATGACTTTAAGATATTGAAGTTTTGCCTGCATCTAAAATGTAGGATGTTAAACATGACAGCTACAGTCTAAAATCAAACCCATTTGATTCAGGTCACACGAAGGGTTTATTTTAAATGAAGCAGGTGCCTCAGGGATATATCAGCATCATTTCATCTTCCATTAAAAAATAATAATAGAGAAAAGAAGAAGCAAATCCATACTTCTTAAAGCATATTCTCTTCTAGATCTGCGCAGTGCAGGTGTTGGCATGGTAGAAATGCAAATGGTCTCAAAATTATCTGTCCTATTTATGTGCAGATGAATTTGGGAAATCACTTAATTTCCCCAAGTCTTTCTTAGAGATGAGTCTCAGTACTTACTAATGGTAATGTTTTTTTAAAAAAAATATTGTGCTTGCTTTCTGATAACATGATTGAAAAAGCAACACCAAGCTTTATTATAAGGGAGGAAGGAAGGAAGGAAGGAAGGAAGGAAGGAAGGAAGGAAGGAAGGAAGGAAGGAAGGAAAGAAAAGAAAGAAAGAAAGAAAGAAAGAAAGAAAGAAAGAAAGAAAGAAAGAAAGAAAGAAAGAAAGAAAGAAAGAAAGAGATGACAATTATATATATTGGCAGAGCAAAGGTTCTGATCAATTACTTGATCTGGAACACATTAGAACTTTCTAGTAATCATTTTAGCAGTAATACTTTCCTTTGTCCCTTCTGTTCATGAGATGAGTGCTCAATGAGAATAGATTTAATGATCAATTGATGCATTATGGTGCATAATTTTGGTTGATAAGGGCTCAATTGCATAGCTGTCTTGGAAATTTTTTTAATTGTCTAAAGTAGAAAATTTTTTAAAAGTCAAATACATGCAAATCTATGCTTTGAAGATTAGTTTTGAAATTATCAGCCTAGAATAATAATGTCTATGTCTCAAGGATTAAAAGGTTGGCATAATGAATTAAATAAAAACAACATTGGTTTAGATTAAATGACTTGGGTTCAGCAACACACGTTCAGTTCAAGTTCAGAATTGTTACAATTCTCTACCTCCAGTCTCCTGTTTCATCTTACAAATGTGTTCAGAGGCCTAATAGCAGCTTTTTGGTGGTGGGTGGTGAGTGGGATGCAATTGTCTATAGAGGAAAAGGTGAAGTAATACTGAAGAAAACAGGATATATCATGAACAGAATCTTATTCACAAAGAATAAGGCCAACGTATTATAACTCTAAGGCCAAGCCAATTATGTCTGATCATCTAATTATTTTTAATTGGTTTTGCAATCATTTTACAGAGATCAAAATAACAACAAAAATTGTAAATGAAATGGAGAAATGAGTTTAGCATATAAATAACTTCAGACCAAAGTTGAAATGAATTCTAATATTGGAAGCAATCCTGCATTATTATTTCTAGACTTCCATAATATAGTGAAAGGTTTCACATTGCCAGGAAGATGTTTTAGGTACGTATTGCTTCCCAGATGCTTATAGAATAAATCATATTAAGAACCTGAGAATATTCCAAAACCCAAAAAGCAACACATTTACAATCTTTACTAGTTTTCTAATTTGTTTGTTAAAAAGAAATTTTATAACTATCATAAATTTGCTCTTACTTGTCCTTTTTATATTCTGAAATTGTATATTTTCTGGACAATATTAGTATGGTCCAGAAGTATTAATATTAGTAATTAATACTGTATGGACAATATTAGTATTTAGTATTACCATTAGTATTTCAGTTAGAAGCACTTTCAAGTATGTATATGTGTCTCATTGTATGCATTTATACACATACATATATGTACTATAGTCACAATATATAATGATTTTAATTCATTAAACACAATGGATTATTTTTGTATTGATAATAGAAGGCTTGGAAACTCAAAAAGATCCTATGTAATTACGTATTAAATTAAATTGGGTTTAAAAAAGTATCCCATAAAACAGCAAATATCTTCCAAACTTACCAGAAATGAAGAATGGTTGAGTCTATGTAAATATCAAGAGATGAGGGATTTAATTTAGCAAATTGTTTTTGAAATATGCTTCCTTGTTTTTAATTATGCATATTAGAAGCCTTTTTTAGATATCAGAAAAGAAACTTATTTAATCAAATGTATTTACCATGGAGTAAATTTTACTCAACAATACGCATGTAGGAACTACTAATCCAGGAAATCATTTTAGGAGATAATAAAACTTGCAAATTTTTAATTTTGTTTACATCCTACTCATAAATCACCTCTTGGAGAGGTTGATATAGTTGCCTGCCAAATTCAAATTCATTTCAAGTCCCCGTGCAAATGTCAGAGAAAGTGCTAAAAATGGACTTATGTTAAATTTATCATTTTCTTTTCAGGTACATCTTATCTTCATAACTGATTAATGCCTAGAAACAGTTGGTTCTAATAAGTCATTTGAATTTGCTTTAATTAAGGATAACTTTGAATTTAAAAAATTCAGATAGAAGCTGCACTATCACTCAGGAAATAATATGTAATTCATAAGAGCTGCACTTAAATTGATCTCATTTAGGTAGGAAAGTTATTACTAGCAAATGTTTTCACTATTGAGCTTTATTAATTTCTGTCCCCTTTAACTGACACTCATAAATTATACTTTAAATATCACTAAAGATTAGCTAGACATAAGTAGAGCCATAAACATTGTCAACTATCTTAATGCATGAGGTCATTTTATGCTGGCAGAGTTGGAATGTTTGCAGGCCTTAACACAACATATCCATAACCAGAAACACATATGCATAATCAGGGCATCATCTAGTACTGGAATGAGTTAATACAGGAGATGGCAATATTAAATGATGCTCCTACGAAGCAGATCATTCTGAACTAGTTTAAATCATTGTTACAATTTTGAAAATTAGAAATTGTGAGATGTGTCAAAACATGTATGTATGTTTGTGTGTGTGTATGTATAAAAAGGGTTTAAGAAAATTATCATGATTGCGACATGATAGAAAGGGTAATTTGTTATTTGTTAGTGATATGGGAAGGCTTCTGGAAACCATATACCGGTATTAAAGAACTTGTTAATTAACTCAGTGTTCCATAAGAATTCTCTGTCCTAGGAACAGAAACTTCATTAGGCATCTGTGGTACTTAGAAGGTCTTTTGTGGAAAATCCTGAAAGTTCAAGTCTTTATATTGTGCTATGATTCATATTCATGATTCCTAGCTGTGCTTTCTGATCTAATGTTAACTCACAAAAGTAGTGTTTATCAAAACTTCCTAAACCATATAGTTGCTTCAAATTAGCTGGATACTTTCTAAAGAAAAAAAAATGATACCCATCTTCCTATTCCTAGTTTGAAGAAATTCTCTCTCCTCTTCTCTCTCTCTCTCTCTCTTTCCAAACTTAACAATATCCATATTCAACATTTCTTTTAATTCTGCAAATATAAAATATATAGCTAAGTGTTGATTCCCAATATTACCAATCTAAAATTCAGAATCATGAATTTTCTCACTTCTCCCATTTTCTCTCATGGCAATAATTCCTTGGAGTAGTTTGGACTGAGAAAGAATTAATTGGTATATTTCTATGGCTTTGATTGAAACTAAACCTATATAAAATCAAAAGTAATATCAAACTTAAACATAGTTTTGATAATTTTATAGCAATAACAGCACCTAATAATTTCAGAACTCTTGATAACTACTGCTGTTATGCTGTTATATGTGAATAGATGGGCACATTATTGGGTTTATTATTAATGTTTAGTTATGCTTATTAATTAATTTAGTTGTTATTATTATTGTTTAGTTATGATTGTTTAGTTGTGGTTGTCATTATCTAGGTCTAAATTTCTACTGTTGATTGAGCATCTCAATAAAGGTTTATAATCCTAGGAACTCACAAAAATTGTTATAAATATACATTGGCTACACACACACACAAACACATTGTAACAATTTGATGGAAATGATTTTTGTGAAATTTCAGTCCCATTCAGAGTTTGGGATTAGCTCTTATTCTTTCCCATTCACCTTGACCTTCTCTAATAACTATGAAGTTAACACTGAGTTTATAAAGCAGTTATTATTTACTTAATGGCCCATAACAGCTTCCATAGAGAATTTATATTTCACAGATCATTGATTTGATGGATCATGACAGGTCTTTTGAAGATGTTCTGGTCTACTGGGTCATTACAGACACTCTGCCTAGGCAGTAAATCTGTGTCCTAAATACCCTGGTAACCATTTTTCTGAAAGCATTTTAACAAAACACCATCAAACTTAATAGCAAAGGCTAGATTCTTCACATTGCTAAGTTTGCATAGTTTGGACATAATTGGCATATTTTGCCATCTATCCAATTTTACCCAATATGAAGAGACAAGAAAAAGAACTGATGCTTAAATCCAGTGTTACATTGAAAGAAAAGATATGTTAAAATATCCCCTGAATTCCTCTAATCCCTTGCCCCCATTTTAAATCCTAACACAGCTGCAGTATTTGGCATACTGCTAGTCAGGAGTAAAACTTAAAATTGTGAACTTCAAATCATGAGATCATTTGCAAACATATTTCTTTTTCTTCTGCTTTAATTGTAATACTTTTAAGTGCATGTGTTTATTACTTTAAAAGAGCAAAGCAATATTCAAAAGGACAAAGTGACAATAAGCTCCCTGTTGATAAATGTTTTTTTCAGGCCGGCTGAAATTATTTTTTCCTATATGTATTGACTTGTAATTTGTTCAGCTGATATTTTTAGACATACTCTGTCATAAACACTAAAGTAAAGGTCCCTACTAGATGAGTGATATTTAGCAAGTCAAAGGTCAATGCAAAACATATCTTTTCCATAATTGTTTAACAAATGGATCAAAAATATAAATAACACATGGAATCCCACAGAATATGTGCAGCCAGTCTTATATAGAAAAATGAAATATATACAGTATGTATATACAGCTAATGTCTAAAATTGATTGTAGAATACAGAATTTGAATCAAATTCCATTAGCTTAAAAATGATCTTACAATATTTGTGGGAAAAAATAGTAGGGAGAGTAGGACAAAAAAGAAGAAAAAGAATGACTAAATCATAAATTTCTCATCTCTCCTTATCTTTACTAACTCCTCTCCAATGTAATGTTACTAACCTACTCAATATTCACCTGAAAAAGTAAAAGGACCTGTACTCATAATCTTCTCCATGGAAACAGTCTAGCTCCTTTTCCATTTATATGAAAGTGGCCTATTCATCGAGATTGGAGAGGGTCAAAGCTTTAGGGGCATGCTTACAATCTGAAATTTTGTAATAGAGGTGCAAGATATAATTTGGGGTCATATGCCACAATAAAAGAAAAAATAATAAATAAATGCATGATTCCTCCTGGGCAGCCTTTAGCTTTTGAAAGTTTCATGAGATCCATTGGAAATTTAATTCAAGATACAATGAGATACACGATACAAGCCTTCTGAAGGAAATGGTGAGGTAAAACTTTGCTTATGGGTTCCTTATTCTTTGCGGGGGGGGGGGAACTGTAAAGAATAAAAGCTTTCATGCCAGTTTGGGATATAACATCCAGAATGCAAGGAATTTTACAAAAACACAAATTACTTATTAATTGTCAAGCACCTGGGAAATCAGGAGATTCAGGATGTTCAAATGATTAGAGAGATTTATTGCAAGCTTAAGCTATCTACAAGAATCTGATCTACTAACAGTCAAGGAAAATGAATGGGAATTAAGAAGGCATTCAAGGTGGGCTGAACTTAGATCTCTTGCGGTTGTGAAGGAACTCATGATGTATGATGCATTTGACTCTCCCTTAGGCTCAGCATGGTCATCTACATTAGTAAGACATTTGTGGTAGAACAACAATGGTGAGGAGGCAGTATCCATCATAAAGTGCTATTTCATGTCTCCTTAGATTTTATGTCATTACTTTTATCAATTTTTATTTCTTTTTATTTCCCTCTTTGTTTTATTACCAATGTGACAGCCTTCGGAACTATCAGAGTATAACAAAATCACAAAGAAATTCCACATCTTCTGTAGGCATATTCTGAATCATGCAAAAACATACAAGGGGATAGCTTGAGTCATGATGCCAAAAATTCACATTTCATCATTTTGACAAAATCTTGCTACCACTATCTTGTTTAGCAGTATTTCAAATCTTAACAGTAGTGATACATGTTAATATTTGGTGCCTGCAATTTAATTTGAGTTGCATCTATTTATTTGGTGAGATAAAAACATTTCATGTTCAATGCAACTTGAAGGATATGAGAAACTTAATGTAATTTAAGGTAAAATATTTATTTGGAAGAAAGGTCATAATTTTTCTTATTAAGTCAATTTTAATTACTCAAATGACAAGCCACTAAAATAGAAGTTATCTTGAAAATAATGAGTCCTTGAACTGTAGAGGTGTTGATGGTATTTTATAATATTTCACTGGCTTATTTATTATTACCACAAATAGAGTTGAAATTTATGGACTAATTACTGTATATAGCAACTATCTCATGATGAATGCGTGCAAATTCAAAACAAGATAGAATGAACAGAAGAAGTGAGGGAAGAGTGTGGGAAAACTATTAATGAAGAGCTTGAAAACCATTGCAAGCAATTATGTTTCCAAAAAAAAGCAGTGTTTACTTTGGAAGTTTTCAAGCCGGGTACTTTGAACCAACACAAAAGAAGCTCAAATGAGCTATTTTATTTCAATATGGATTGACTTGGTTTTGATAAAATGGTGTTCTCAGTTACAAAGCCATCTGGTACTATTAGCTACTGAACAGTACATTTCTCTGACTTTATAAGGTATTTAGTCATAAAACTGTAATTGAAGAACACTAGCAATTTAGAAACATGAATTCAAGAAAATCCTTGTTAAGACAATAGATTATTCAATACATGTTAACTTTGGAATAACAACATATGAATATAGGTAAAGTTTAGTAGCAGGACTATATAGGGGGACTATTAAAACTTAGAAATATGTAGTGCAAACATTAATCTTTCTGACAATATTGTTATGTTTACCATGAGTGATTAATCTTGAAATAAATATTGCATTCATATTATGCATTCATATTATGAAATTATGTTTGCTTGACTAAATCTTATACCCTGAACTTTATTGTGGAAGGGAACAGAATTTTTTCATATTTATTCTCAGTTTTTCCTTACTGATTTCTGTATTTCTTATTTATACATATTCCCTTTTACATATTCCCTTTCCTTTTTAAGGAGAGGAATAGATGGCCTGAAAATTATCTTCATGACAGTACACTGAGACTAGCATTTTAAAGCTATATGCTTTTTGCAGCTCTAGAAAGAAATGAGCAAACGAAGGCAATCAGTAAATGAGAGGAGCAAACTAAGGACTTCTCAGAGTACAGTCTGCCTTTGCTAAATCTTGCCAGAAAAGAAAAAAGCAGACAGATCATGCATTAAATTATAATGCCATTCTATCAAAGTTCTGAAATACTGTGATTGTTTAAATCTACAACAACACCTGCTGCTGTTTTTGTGTACCATTTTGTTTAATATGCACAATTTGTATACAGCATTCCCACTATCTATACAGTTTTGAAAGTGACTTGTACCAATGTACCAATATATGCATTTTTATCACTTCTTAGCCTTTGAGTTAAGGTCAAACACAGTAAATACATTGTTATGTAATGTTAAGGAAAAAAAGTACTAAGGCAGCTTCATGAATAAATGTTTTTCTTTCTGATTACAGTATTTCATTTGAAACAAATCCATGACGGATATCCTGCGTTCCCCATACCAAATCATAACTACTTGAATTTAGGAAAATCAGACCTACGCCAATTTTTTTATCTAGAATTTTTGGGCATTTGTGAAAAAAATAAGGCAAAAGTGACCCCCAAAATATAAATCACATTTAATTGAAAATTTGGAAAGGAATCTGCTGCATAGTTTTTATCAACACATTCTGGTTCAAACATATTCCCATTTGTTTTGAGCTGATTGTGATATTTTTGAATGACCCAAGTGGTTTTTAAACTATGTTGTTTAGTGATGGGAAGTAGAGATCATATGCAAAGTGAATATGACATAATGTTTATACCAGGAACAACTGTTGAAAAACATACTGAGAGATGAATGGGTGGCCAGATCCACCTATTTGCTACATATATAACACTGGACTCCAACTGGGCTGAGCTGGAAGAACAAGGCATGGACAGTCTTGTCGACGTCATCTGGGAGGAATTTGATCCTGTGACTCCTAAGGAAGTGGACAGGATTATGAGGAGGTTGAGCTCCTCCACATGCTTACTGGACCCGTGCCCTTCCTGGCTGGCATATGCAGCTCGAGAGGGGACACGAGGCTGGTTCCTGGCGGTCATCTCCGCTTCTCTGAGTGAGGGTCACTTCCCCACCGCCTTGAAGGAGGCGGTGGTGAGACCTCTCCTCAAGAAGCCCACCTTGGACCCATCCTCATTGAATAACTTTTGTCCAGTCTCCAATCTTCGCTTCCTTGCGAAGGTTGTTGAGAGCGTGGTGGCGCACCAACTCCCTCAGATCCTGGATGAAGCGGTTTATCTAGACCCGTACCAATCGGGCTTCAGGCCGGGCTACAGCACGGAGACGGCATTGGTCGCTCTGATAAATGATCTCTGGAGAGCCCGGGACAGGGGCCATTCCTCTGTCCTAGTCTTATTAGACCTCTCGGCGGCTTTCGATACCATCGACCATGGTATCTTGCTGCGACGCCTCAGGGGACTGGGAGTGGGAAGCACGGTTCTGCGTTGGTTCTCCTCCTTTCTCCAGGGTCGCTCGCAGTCGGTGCTGGCAGGGGGACAGAGGTCGACCCCGAGGCCTCTCGCTTGCGGAGTCCCTCAGGGGTCGGTCCTCTCGCCTCTCCTGTTCAACATCTACATGAAACCGCTGGGCGAGATCATTCGCAGCTTTGGAGTAGGGTACCATCAGTATGCTGATGACACCCAGCTTTTCATCTCAACTCCAAACAACATCAGTGATGCCCTCGACGTGATGTCCCGCTGCCTGAAAGCGGTCCGGGAATGGATGGGGAGGAACAGGCTTCAACTGAACCCGGACAAGACTGAATGGCTGTACGTACCGGCAAGCCAGGATACTCAGAACATCCCATCCCTTAACATCGGGGACAAGTTACTACCCCCTGTTGATAGGGCCCGCAACCTGGGTGTCCTCCTTGACTCGCAGCTCTCCCTGGAAGATCACATAGGAGCTGTGACCAAGGGGGCCTTCTCCCGGGTTCGACTAGTTCGCCAATTACGGCCTTATCTGGACCTGGACACCTTACGTACAGTCACCCATGCTCTTGTGACCTCTCGCCTAGACTACTGTAACGCTCTCTACATGGGGCTGCCCTTGAGATCCACTCGGAAGTTTCAACTGGTGCAAAGTGCAGCGGCACGGACACTCTTGGGAGCCTCCCGATACTCCCATATCACACCTCTCCTCCGTGCGCTGCACTGGCTTCCAGTTGCCTTCCGTGTGAAGTTCAAGGTGCTAACAATGACATACAAAGCCCTACATGGCATGGGTCCGGACTACCTATGGGAGCACCTTCTGCCAATGTCAGCACCCCACCGTCCTGTGCGCTCCCACAGAGAGGGCCTCCTCAGGGTGCCACCGCTCAAGGAATGTCGGCTGGTGGCCCCCAGGGGGAGGGCATTCTCAGTGGGTGCGCCAGCCCTCTGGAACAGCTTACCAACCGAAATCCGGATGGCCCCCGACCTCCGCACCTTCCGGCGCGACTTAAAAACTTACCTGTTCCTGCAGTCCGGCCTGGCCTGATAACTCTAATTGGGGTCCCAGTTTGTTTTTTACTATTGTTTTTTTTCACTATTGTTCATTCTGTATACCTACCTTATTCTGTACACCGCCCCGAGTCCCTCGGGAGAAGGGCGGTTTATAAAAACAAACAAACAAACAAATAAATAAATAATTTGTGAAGATCTGTGATATATACAATGTATAACACAGATCTTCCCAAATTAAGTGATCCAAAGTACAGATTAATAAGATATTTGTATATACAGTATACCAGCCTCAAAGAAGGTAAGATGGCCTTCATTATATGTAGCATCATGGCAGACGCATTCTAACACATGTCCACTGAGAAAATATTCAAGTTACTTTTCAATACTTTTCAAGTTACTTTTCAATGTTCTAAATGTGAAACTGTGAAAATGTAAACTAGCAAGGTAATCTAAATAGTTAACATTTCACACACACACACATATATATATATATGTATATATATATGTATGTATATATATATATATATATATATATGTATATATGTATATATATATATATATATATATATATATATATATATATATATATATATATATATATATATATATATATATATATATATATATATATTTCCCCTGTGTCTGTAGGATTGTAGTCAACCCAAAACTGAGTTCAATGTCCTCAGCTGATCAGTTTGGTATGCTATTTTTTCAGAAGCAGAGATAGTCTGCCTTGAAATAAATTTATTATTTATTTTCTTGTGATATCGATGTTGAAATCTAATATCACGGAGAAATCAAATATGAAATAAATAAAAGAAGAAGACAATAGCAAAAAAGTACAGTGAAAAGAAACACAAATCTACAAAAACATAAAGGTCAAAATTACACTAGTGATTTTAATGTGTGTATGTGTGTATAAACATGTTCAAACTTTTCAGTACGCACACACACACACACATATAATGAAGCTAAAGAGAATTCTGAAACAAGAACATTTTTCTAAAATACAGTAGGGCAGTCAAAAGAAAAAAAAAGACCAATTTTCTGTAGTTATTCTCAGAAATGGTCATTTGAACCAGTTTTACTTTATGTCTAAAGGAGGTATACCTGAACACTAGCAAGAAACTCCATTTGAACTGAAGATTGAAAACACTCAAATATTGCCCTCCTGCAGTTCACTTAGTAAATAAGATCCAAAGAAACTATTTAAAATAAAATTCTTGATTATAGTTACAAGTTTAAAAAAGGACAATGAAGACACAAATAGTTTTCAGATTAAAATGGCTAAAATGTAGCCTAGCTTATTGGGAAAAAAAGTTTCTAAGCTTATAGTAACTTAATCAATACAAGAAACATTTATGTGTTATAGGAACGTATTCAATCCTAAATTCAAAGGAGTTCATGGCAGAATATTTAAACAGACAAATCCAGTCTGATCCTTCAGTAGTTTACTGTAGATTTGTTCCACATATACAGTATGCATGTATGTATGTATGCATATATGTACTGTATGTGTGTATTTTCTAAAAATAACTTAGATTTCACATACACAATAAAGGGAAAAGCAGAGGAATGGGTATCAGAATTATATGTTTCTCTATCAGCTGTCATGCTCCATAGATAACATGGCCCGGGATATCTGCAGGACCGTCTGCTGCCGGGGACGACTTCCCATCGCCCAGTGCGCTCACACAGAGAGGGCCTCCTCAGGGTGCCGTTGGCCAGACAATGTCGGCTGGCAACCCCCAGGGGGAGGGCCTTCTCTGTGGAAGCACCAGCCCTCTGGAATCAACTCCCCCTTGAGCTTCGGATGGCCCCGGACCTCCGGTCCTTTCGCCGCGACCTCAAGACGTTCCTTTTCCATCAGGCTGACCTGGATTGATGATGGGTTTTTTAAAGTTTTAATTTTTAACTGTGTAATTAATATTTGGGGCTGTTATTTAATTTTTTTCTTAACTTTTGTACTGTTGGTTTTTTATTGTTGTTAGCCGCCCTGAGTCCTCTGGGAGATAGGGCGGCATATAAGTCCCATAATAAATAAAATAAATAAATAAATAAGAAAGAAGAATGTTGCTTCTTTAAATTTTAATATTTACTTTTTCTAGACTGCACTCTGCAACTCAGCCAATCTCAGTGTATACATGGTTGTACTTTGACAATAAAGGTTCATTCATTCAACTCCACTGAAAACACTCCCAGACAGAACACTGTGCTCCTAAAAAGTAGCTAGGTTCCAGTTAAAATAGCAACAACCTTGTTTCATTACATTAAATCTCAATTCAATCAAAGCTTAATTAAGCTAATGAAGTGCCATTTCTGTGTCTGCTTTGCACTAATTTAATCATCTCTCCCTTTAGTCACATTAACAAAAGTACTATTTGGCAGCACCAGTGGGAAAGACCCAGGGCACTACTGGGCCACGTTCATCCTTGGTTGTGTCCTACATCTTTTACCTCGCCTCTAAGGTAAACATAATTCAGTTCAATGAGCTTATTCCTAGGTATTTGGCATAAGCTTATATTTTTGAACATATTCAAACATTTTTATTATTTATTTATTTATTTATACAAGGCTGAAACTATAATTCATAGTATTATTGGGACAAGACCCTTTTCCACAAAAAAGATAAAAGCAGAAGGCAAACAATGCATTTTTAAAGATGGGGTTATATAGCTTTTTTGTTTTACCGTTTCTTCCAGAATTCAATCCATGTGGTGTTGGTTATAGCTGGCTACTTAAATGTTTGTAATAGCCTGATAAAAAACTGCTAGAAGCATATATAAAGACTCTTCCCCTGCACTTTCATATTTAGTAATCTATACATTTGAATGAACAAGGACTTCACATATGAATCCCACTTTATTTTGACCTGTTAAAAGTAATAAAGCTTTTGGATAGTATTATCCAGACCTTCTCTAAAATCTTGCACAGCTGTCCCATTTGCATATGTAACAGTATTTGGCAGTGCTTTTTTTGTAAAAGAAAAAGGTGCGGGAACTCACACATGTCATACAACCCACCTTACCTACCCTACAAGGTTCCATCCAAAAAAGGTGCCGGAACTCCGTTCTGAGCGTTCTATGAGAAAAAAAGCCCTGGTATTTGGTATATCCAAGCTGCATTCCAAGCAGCAAAATCATTAGTTGTAGAATTCAGATACTCCATTTATAATCAGTGTATGGATGTGCTTCAACAACAGTTCCATGATTCATTTTTTAAAATGTGTGCAGTATGGCTAACAGATATTGAAGGGTAAACATTGTCGTTATGTAAAAACAGAAGATATCTACAAAACAGTATGTGATAGGTTAAATTATACATTATTTTCATGATTAGCAGCCAGAAATCTATAAGATACCACTAAAAGCATTCAGGAGCAAAATCTTTATTGTCCAGTGAATCCAGTCTACCTAATTTCAATGCATTATATTAACATGAGGGTTTTAACTTGTTTACAATTCAGCAAGACCACTGGAATTTACTATTAGAAACAGCTTTATAAAAACATTATTAGCTTCAAGTTTATTTGGGGACACAAATGAAAGATTTGACTTTTATCTCTACATTTCTTTACTGCTTGGAATATTTGGCATACTACTCTCTTATATGAAATTTTGTAAAAGGCTTTGCTCCCTTTCAGTGGTAGGATTCAAATATGTGAACAACCGGTTCTCTGTGTGGATGACGCTTCCAGAAGTCCATTCTGGGCCTGGGCAACAAAAAAATAGCTACCGGTTCTGCCGACCTGGTGCGAACTGGCTGAATCCCACCACTGTTCCCAGTGCTATCATCCTGAGTGACGAAGCTGGTAAATAGGAGGAAATGTGCTGTACTGGATTTCTGTCTGGCTAAATTTTGTTCGCCCAAGCTTCTTAATGTTTTCATTTATTTGTTTTATTCTGTCACAGTCATTTTATCACTTTCATCATTCTATCATTACTTTTTATTGCTTTCTTAAGGAATCTTGTTATAAATTGGATTTAATAGAATGCTTTAATTGGATCTTTTATCATCTTACTTGTTAGCTACCTTGACAGTTTCATACTGAAGGGAAGGTTATCTATCAAAAAATCGGTCTATCAATCAATTGAACTAAAAAAAAAATTACATTAAAAAGATTAAGACTGTGAAACATGATTGAATGTGGGCCTGATATTGTTATGTCAGTCATGTACCATATACACAGCAAGTTCAGGAACTGGTAAGGTAAAGGCTGAGCAATATTTGATGGAAAAGCTTTCTCATAAAAGCATCTTTATCAAGATTGCCATGAGTTGTGGAGTTCAGAATTTCTGAAGCAGCACAGTTAAAGGATAGAGATATTGATAATATTTCTGTGTGTTTCAAGCTAGAGCTTTTTAACACCAGATAGCTTTTTAATGTACTTTTGTTGAATATTGGTATGAGAACCTTCACCTGGCCTGGAAAGATTATATAACAAAAAGTAAATATAACAGAGAAGTAATATCTATATCAAAGATAGAGTTTGCCCACACATTTTCAAATAGTGTTATAGATCTTAATAAAACATCTCTGTTCTCTGAAATGAAATGTCTTACCATAAAAATATCATGACAAAAATGGTTTTGTCTGTTATTAATCTATCAAGTGCAGGCAGTTGGCTTTTTTTAAATAAAGTAAAAGAAATGTAACATACCAAAGCTTCACCCATTACGGGTGCTGATGTTTATTTCTAAGACTCATTTTTTTAATTGATTGGTTCCATTCTTGACAACTTCCATTGTTTACCCAAAGATAGGTAGGAGCTAAGATGAGGTGAAAGACTTACAGCTTTTTTTTTAACAGCTTATATTAAATTAAGACATGTTTACAGAAAGTCATAGCCATTTGTAACTTTAATAAAAAGTTTTTTTTTCCTACTCTGGCTCTCTGAAACTATTACATTATGTAACCAGAACATTTTTTCCTCTTTTTTTCTGTCTATTTTTTTTTTAATATGGCCACCTATATCACAGCATGACCTGACCGCACCATGACGCTCAAATTTGCTCAACAGAAATTTTCAAGGTCAAATGTGAGCTGTACTGCATCATCTCATGCTAGTTAGCATGTATTTACAGGTGCTTATCATATACTTTAAAGAATACTACAGCTAGTGCATGAACTTCCCAATTATCATGAAAGCCACATGAAATCCAAGGTGATCCACCTGAATAAAAGTATAAAGCGAAGGAAAAAGCAAAAGCATTGAAGCCAAAAAATAAAAGCCAATCCATTATCCTAATTATTGATAACTGGCAACTCTCTTCTATTACAAAAGGGAAGTAGGAAAGAAGTAGCAGCAAAACACAATAGAAAACTGTTCTGTCTGTATGAAGGAAAGAAAATAACTAGTCTAATACTGGGTGAGCACAAATACTTATTTTAAATATTTAGATATAACTAGCTCAAATGTTCTTCATGAAGGATAAGAACAAAATTTATGATAGTTTTTTTTTTAATTGAATCTAAATGTCCTGTTTTCATTCCTAGTTTGGGGAGTGTGGACACTATGACAAAAATCCAAGTGTGGCCCACTAATGGAAAAAGTTGACAATATTGTCTGACTCCTACATTCTAAGGTTAGGATAAAAATAAAAGCATTGACTAGCAATTTCAACCTTTATTACATTATACAGCACCATTATTGAATGCAGCAAGTAAGGAATTGATGTTTGTTGCCATTTATATTTCTCTAGCTCATTTGTCTTCTTTGTCTTCTTTGATTCAGCATTTTTTAGTGTTTGGCTGCTTAAATTGTCCATAAACATCTCATTAGGATTTTGTCATATTAAATTGCTAGTCAATCTCTCTTGTCAACTGGATTGGCAGGGAAAAGCTTTTCTAGACTTATGCTAAAGAATAGATTATTATAACTCTTATAATTATAATATAGCTTTATAACTCTCTAAATGAAAGGAGTATCAGAAACAGAACAAGTACTTTATAGTAGTTTGCACTATATACAAGTACATATCTTATATATTTTGGAATTGTATATCATAATGTAATTTGTCCCTATTATTACAAGACCTTGTCAGAAATTCTTTGTATTAATTTTCCAAAACAATAGATGCTATTTTTTCTCATGTCTGCAAAAAGGATACAAATCTAAACCCAGAATGTAAAAAAAAGAAAGAAACAACTTTTCAGTTTTCCATGAAATTATTCTTTAAATTTTAGTAACTCTTCTTGAACAACTGAAGATTACAATATAAAATCATCAAACTACAATTTCTCAAGTAGTTAAATTTCTTGTTTCTTAAATTAAGAAAATGGAATATTTTCACATAGCATATATTAAGTAACACATATCTAGTTTTAAGATATTTGCTATCTTTTTTCCCTAAACTGTCACAATTAAGCTGTTACAATTTTGTAACTGCCTAGAAACCTGCCAGTTTATGCTAAAATTTTATGATCTGGTCCACTTCTACAGTCGAAGGAGCAGCTTTATTCTACACCTGAATTCTGGCCTGCATTTTGTAGCCAGGCCTGCATTTTGCAGTCAGGCAGTCAATCCATACCTCAGTTCTTGGCTGCAGAAGTCTTGTAGAACTGAGATATGGATTGAATCATAGCTTGGTTCTCAGCTGCAGTGGCCTTCTAGAAAGGCCTGTGTCTGAGAAATACAGACCTGGCTACAGAAGACACCGCAGAAGAAGTGGGCTGTTGAGGAGAGGCCTGGCTGCAAGGTAAGTGGGTGTGTGTGGCAGCTCCACTGCCCCACTCCCACCCTAGTTTTATTTTTAGGTAGATGCCTCTTCCCAAAACTAGGACTTATTTTTTGGGTAGGGCTTATATTAGGCCCACCCCCAAAAATCAAGCTAGGGCTTACTTTTGGGAATCATAAATGTAAGGACTGGATAATATTATTGAGATCATATACTCCAATGCACAGGACAGAAATCAACTAAGCTTGCCCAACACGTTCTATGAGAACAATTCGCTGCGGCCAACTTACCACAGCCAACTTGCTGTGGCCAATTCACCACACCCAACATGCCCCAACCAACTTGCCAGGACCAACCCATTGCGTGACAAATCAACACTGCCATCTCGCCACAAGACAACTCGCTGTGGGACAAGAATTACACTAAAATCAAAGAAATGGTGCAATAGAACCATTAAAGAAAGGATGCAAAAGGAAGAAGAAAATGAAATGTGAATGGTAAAAATTAAAATATTTTTTTTATTTATTTTAAATAATTAAATAGAATTGTTAAATTGTCCCACGCTAAGTTGGCCATGGTGAGTTGGCCAGGGTGAATTGGCCGCAGCAAGTTGGCTGTGACACATTGTCCCATTCCCTCCCCAACAATCTCCTCAACACCTACATTGGAAAAAAAAACCCATCTCCTGAAGGCATCTGTTCCATTGTCAAATTGCTTTTACCTTTAGCAAGTTTTTCCTTGATTCTGTTAGAAGTTAGAAAAGCCTGGCTGATTTACCAGGCCTGGAGGCTAATATGCTATAATTTTACTTTACATTAGCAACATTTGTTTATGATTTTTAGTATTTCCTAGTGCAATTAGATATTTACATTTTTTTGCTTTATATTATAACTGTGGTTTCTATTATTTTAATCTTGTTTATGGATTATATCAGGGTGTCAAACTCACAACAACACGTGATGTGTTGCGAGGTATCACAACTTTTTTCCATTGCTGGCAATGGGATGGGCGCAGTTTTGGCATGACGCTTCTGGCCCACGGGCCAGCAATTTGACACCCCTGGATTATATGAACAAAGCTACTCAAAAATAGGTATAATTTGAGCAGCCTATGAACATAATAAACAAGTGCTACAAAAAAGTTAAAGTCAAAATTGGCCAACACTACAACCCTCCAGTTTATCAAGAAAGTAGTAATTTCTTGAATTAGACATACATAAAAAAGTGCTTTTGGAGGGACAGTGCCAAGAAGCTCTGGAAGATAGAAGAAAGCCATATGAAGCAATGGACAGACAGAATATGGCACTCCAATAGAGACTTCCACAAGCTGAGTTAGAACTCTTTACTAAAGGGAAAACTAAAGGGAAGTCTACAAAAGGGAAAACTCCTGCCACTTTATTGAAGAAGAGAAAGTGATGTATTGTGATGATTTCCTCTGAGAAGGATTAAAAGAACAATCTGTTAAGCCAAACAGTCTGTTAAGAAAAGTGTTCTGCCTTAGCAGACTATACACATTCAGAATATGGCAGAAAGACTTATAAGACTTTTTGAGTTTACTGACAAATATCCTTTTATATTTATCTACAGTATATGGGAATAAATGACACAATCAAACAGTTTTGAAGACATTGCAAAAGATTATAAAACATTGGGCAGGTTGTGTAAAAGATAGTGGCAAAGGTGTTTTTCCCCACCTTTTTCAGTTGAAGGATGTGACTCAAGAAGACACAAAAGAATTATGGAAGTGAATAACTGGCTATGCAGGTGGTGCACAAATGTATACTTTGATGTGTGTGGTTTTTTTTCTGAGTTCAGCAAATCAATCTATCACTCATTCTAATAATGTCAGGAGTATAGCATAAATCCATCCTTTTTGGTTTCCAAATTATGGAACAATTGTCATGAAGGTGGATAATATCTCTGTCTTATGTCATACTACAAAATAATGTTGAATGCCATTATACATCAAAAATTCAAGTCAGAATACTATTACTGTAAGCACAATAAAAGGTCTGATTCAGCAGGGATCTTCTAATGACCTAAGTACAACTATACTTTATACAGTAAACATTTCTTTTTTATGTTGGGGATGAATAATCTTTCAATATGAGCTATATTGGAATATTTATGAGTTAAAGATAGGATTTTCCTTGATTTCTTGTTATAACAAGGCATAGCTAGTTCATTTAGCCTTTGTTTATGTGAACTGCTTTCTTGGAATACAAAATCAGACTTGGACTCTCCCCTGGGTGCTGATGTGCACTAATCTATGAAGAGTATTTGAAAATTGGGAATTCTGTCGCAGAATAAAGAATTAGATGAAATAACGTTCAGACATTTCCTGCCTTGTCATTTGCCAATATGAAGTTTCCAAGGCACTCATCATACCAAATCGTGAAAGCATGCAGCTGAAACAAATAATTTCTATGGGCATTATGAAGGCTGAAAATCAAGTAACTCCTACTTTTGTGTAAAGGTTAATTCATTGGCAGTCATACGTTATATGGCATTTGAGATTTATCACATCTATCTATCTATTTATCTATCTAACTATCATCTATCTATCTATCTATCCATCCATCCATCCATCCATCCATCCATCCATCCATCTATCTATCTATCTATCTATCTATCTATCTATCTATCTATCTATCTAATCTATCACATTTATATGGCTGCCCATCTCATGAAAAGTGATTCTAGGCACCACAAAATAAAATTATAAATAGTAAACATATAAAAACAATTCTTTAAAAAAATAAAATTTTGAATACTATGTTTGTTTTTCCACTTATAATGTGATTTCCCTGCATAAGTACCTGGAATAGAATAACAGGATATAAAGATCAAGGTTAGCATGCTTGGGGAAAGTCAATTGAAGAAAACAAAGCAATTAATAGGGCAAAACACAAGCTTATAAATACAAGAAATAAGGTTTTTGCATTAAAAAGTGAAAATGGCTCTGTGTGTAGAATAAGATAGGAAATGTTAGAAATAATTGGAAAATTCTATTCAAAGTTATACAAAAATCAAGACCACTCAAAAGTAACAACACCCACAAAAGAGGAAATACCAAATATCAAATATCAAGTGCCATAAAATCAATGAAAAATGGCAAAGCTTCAAGAAATGACTGTGTTATGGTTGAAATGCTGAAAGCTGGCAGTCACAATTTACACAAGATACTAGCAAAACTATACTTGAGATGTCTCAGAGAAGAAAAAATACCCAATGCATGGAAAAATGCTGAAGTGATTCTTATACATAAGAAAGGGGCCCAAAATGATTTAAAAACCTATCACGCAATATGCCTTCTTTCAGTCATCTACAAGGTTTCACCAAAATAATAGCAAAAAAGAATATCGAGAACATTAAAAAATGGACAGCCAAAGGAATAGGCAGGGTTCAGAAGTGGCTACAGCACTATGGATCACATCCAGGTTGTTCAGCAAGTCATTGAAAGGCACAAATACACCATGCCTCTGTGCATGGTTTTCACTGACTATGAAAAGTCATTTGACTCAGTATTTCAGCAAGCAATAATAATTGATTGCTCAACCAAAGCATAGACACTGCTTACATAAACTTACCACAAACAGTATATTAAAAAACAATGGTGACAATTTGCCTTAATGATCTTAAAGTGAAAATCAGCATGGAACAAGGTGTATGACAACATGATACAATATCACCTAACCTTATTTCAGCCTGCCTTAAAGATGTATTTCTCAAACTAGACTGGGAAAAAGATGGAATAAAAATCAATAGTGCCTATTTAAATAATTTAAGATTTGTAGATGATCATCACTCCCGGTTTGTATCTTGGCATTGCAGCCAAAGGAACTTTAGGCTCTAAATGGGCCTAAAGTTGCCCTGGAGAGACAGTGAAGAAGGAGGGGACTCTCGTAGATCACAGAAAGATAGTGGTTAATCTTTTTGATCCAAGGAAAGCCCACCAAACTGGCAAGGGAAAGGCCAGCTGCATTTCTGTGGCTAGCCCAAGCCATCAACAACCGATCAAATAAAGCACAAGCATTCTAAATAATGTGCATGGAACTGGGTGATAAAATTAATTCTTTCTCTACTACGTCGATAATTGACTCCCTGGATAAGACAAAGTCTCATAAAGCAAGAAATCCCCAAGTGTGAGAAGGAAGGGGACTTTTGCCCCACCCTTCCAGAGAAATAAAAGCAGCTGTGGGAATCTTTCTTGGGGATAAAAATAAAGAAGAATACAATACCAAAATTTATTTATTTATTTATTTTTGGGACTTATATGCCGCCCTATCTCCCGAAGGACTCAGGGCGGCTAACAACAATAAAAAACAACAATACAAAAATTAAAAAAAGAATTAAATAACAGCCCCAAAATAAATTGACTACACAGTTAAAAATTAAAACATATTTAAAAACCAATCATCAATCCAGGTCAGCCTGATGGAAGAAAAAAGTTTTGAGGTCGCGGCGAAAGGACCGGAGGTCCGGGGCCACCCGAAGCTCAAGGGGGAGTTGGTTCCAAAGGGCTGGTGCTCCCACAGAGAAGGCCCTCCCCCTGGGGGTTGCCAGCCGACATTGTCTGGCCGACGGCACCCTGAGGAGGCCCTCTCTGTGTGAGCACACTGGGCGATGGGAAGTCGTCCCCGGTAGCAGACGGTCCTGCAAATATCCTGGGCCTAAGCCATGGAAGTACTATAAAGATAGAGCATTGACAAACTGTAGAATTGAGAAAACTGTTAAGGGTTTCTCTTTGGAAAGAATATTGGGGTGAAATTCAAGAAACTTTAAAGCAGAAATAATTGTTCGCTTTAAGTGTTAGAAAATGGACATCTGAGAATATCTAGTGGTGGCATAGATATACAGCATTAAGCTTGTTGTTGCTAGAGTAGACTTAGCACAATGCCCAGACACAGATAAACACCTAGCTTCTTTGATTTTCAGTCAAGCTTTTAGTTCAACGAAGAACAGCTGGCAATGGATAAAAATATTTTTGGCTAGTCTCTGCTTGGTGGAAATTACAACTGTTTTGAAATTTGCTGACTATCTTGGATTACAAACATTGACTGAACCTTAACCTTTGACTTTCTATCTCTTGGTTATTTTTTACTGGAGGGAGATCAAGGGATTGACTGTAAGGTGGTTGGACATTGTGGATTACAAGCAATGTTTGACTGAAATTTTTGGATTCCTGGACATAAGAGTTGTGACAAAATACCCCTTGTGGACCTATATTTTGGAACTTATTGGATTACAAAGGCTACACACAAAGACTATAATAATTATATGAGATGATTTAAAACCTAAATCTAAATTTAAGTTGAATATTATTGTATTGATTATAAAATTGGTCCTGAGAAATACAAATACAAATACACCTGGGAAATACAAATGAAGGGAACAAAAATTAGTGTCCCACACTTAGCTAAAGGTGGTAAAAAACCACCCCAAGTATCCATCTCTGAAGTCCCCAATCTGGTACACCAGAGACAAAGAACTAATAACTTCCAGAAGGAAATGCAATTTATATTGCAATCAATTCAAGAGCCAATTGAATCACATAAAGAAGACTCAAGAAGAAACCATGAAGAGACTAAAGAGAATATGAACAAGATAAAGTTCTTTGATCTTTTTGAGCAAGTTCTTAACTTAAAATCAAAACTAGGGAATGAACAGGGAACCCAGAAAATGGAAGATAGACTAGAAGAAACTGATCCAAAGGCATAGGATATAAAGGAAGGAAACTACAGACTGCCACAGAAAAAAAATACTGTAGACTTAGAGATAATACCAGAAATGGAAAAGGCACGCCATCCCTCGATATTTCAGAATATACTTGAAGGTAAGGAAGACGACCATATAGAATAGATTATACAGCCTCCAGAAGAAGCATTAGAATCTGGGAAACAAGAAAAGAAGAAAAGCTGAGGGAGGAGGAAAGTTGGAGCTTTTCAGTGAATATGATTGGGTTGAACTCCCCCTCAGAAATATTTTACTTAAATGGCTTTCCCCACTACAAAGAGTACCCATAGAAACAGAGGATTTTTTTTGGATGATTTAAATACACAGATTTGGAAACCTATCTGGCAAAGGAAGAAAGCTAGAGTTAGACTAAAGAAAATAGAGAACTTGATCTATTGGTTGTGGCCCTATATTATCAAACAGGTGTTTGAATATGGCTAGAAACAGATAACCTTTAGATACTAAAAGATATAATACTTAGAATGATATGATTTATACTTGGGATGGTGTACTTTTCTATGAGATGGGAAACATGAAAATAATAGGATGGCTCTCAATAAGGAAAGTTTTTACTCACCTTAATATAATCACTGTTGAGAAAATCATAATTTATAAAGATATTTCGAACACTGAAGGGAAAACAAAATTGAAATAAGAG
Source organism: Vipera ursinii (assembly GCF_947247035.1). Classification (NCBI taxonomy): domain Eukaryota; kingdom Metazoa; phylum Chordata; class Lepidosauria; order Squamata; family Viperidae; genus Vipera; species Vipera ursinii. The sequence continues at coordinate 33,081,656 of NC_139514.1, read as the reverse complement.
TTGGGAAAACGGTATTGGCTTAATAAGGTGACTTTAATTGCAAATAAAATTGAGAAATGAACTGGATAGAAAAGATGTTATAATCTAGAACTATTGTTAATAGATATAATATTAGAAAAATACAATGAGGAAGCATATATTTAATGTATGTTATATGTATTAATAGCAGAAAGAATTGCATTTGTTTATTGTTTGAAAAGTGAAGAAACATCACCTGAAGAAGAGGGGATTAAGAAAATGCCAGAATGTGTATAAACTGACACAGACATTACTGAAGAACAAAGAAAAAGACCTTGAATAATTTTAATATGTATTGTTAAGTAAAAAAATGAACTCAGACAACACATTGTTTACTAAGCACCTTGTTGTTGTTAATTGTAAAGTCATGTCCAACCCATCGCGACCCTATGGACAATGTTCCTCCAGGCCTTCCTGTCCTCTACCATCTTCTGGAGTCCATTTAAGCTCACACCTACTGCTTCAGTGACTCCATCCAGCCACCTCATTCTCTGTCGTCCCCTTCTTCTCTCGCCCTCAACCTTTCCCAGCATTAGGCTCTTCTCCAGTGAGTCCTTCCTTCTCATTAGGTGGCCAAAGTATTTGAGTTTCAACTTCAGTATCTGGCCTTCTAAATTGCAGTCAGGGTTGATCTCTAGGACTGACCGGTTTGATCGCCTTGCAGTCCAAGTGACTCGCAGGAGTCTTCTCCAGCACCATAGTTCAAAGGCCTCAATTCTTTGGCACTCAGCCTTTCTTATGGTCCAACTTTCGCAGCCATACATTGCAAATGGGAAGACCATTGCCTTGACTATATGCACTTTTGTTGGCAGGGTGATGTCTCCGCTTTTTAGTGTGCTGTCTAGATTTGCCATGGCTTTCCTCCCAGGAGCAAGTGTCTTTTAATTTCTTGGCTGCAGTTCCCATCTGCAGTGATCTTGGAGCCCAAGAAAATAAAATCTGTCAATACCTCCATTTCTTCCCGATCTATTTGCAAGGAATTGAGAGGGCCGGATGCCATGATCTTGGTTTTCTTAATGTTAAGTTTCAACCCACCTTTTGCACTATCCTTCTCCACCCACAACAAGAGGCTGTTTAGTTCGTCTTCACTTTCTGCCATTAGTGGTATCATCTGAATATGTTAGATTGTTGATATTTCTCCTGGCAATCTTAATTCCAACTTTTGATTCATCTAGCCCTGCTTTTCTCAGCACCTACTGTATGATTTGTTAAAATAGAAAATCAATAAAATTCCATTAAAAAAAAGATTTGCAGATGATTTTGTTCTGTTCTTACAAGACCCAGAAGAGCTACAAAGACACATACAAGAGCTGCACAAAGCAGGAGAACCATTTGACTTAAAAATAAACCTGAAAATGAGCCAGGTTATGTTTAATAAATTCACCAAAGAAAGAAATATATATATATATATGGAGAAGAACTGGACATAGTTGACTGCTACATATACCTTGGCCAGCGGATCTCAATCGAAGGTGATACAATAAAGAAAATTGAACAGTGTGTTAAATGTGGTTGGCTAGCATTTGGCAAGCTAAGCATAATTTTCAAGAACAACTTTCCCCCATGCCTGAAAAGTTTTCGATCAGTGTTTGTTACCTGCTCTAATATATGACAGAGAAATATGGACACTAACCTCACAATCAACACAAAAGCTACGAGTAGCACAAAGAACCTTGGAAAGATACATGCTCTGCATCTCTAGATAAGATAGAAGAGTGGTTGACCTGATTTTTGAAGCTCAGATTTGATAAGATCTATGTTCTATACAATTTTATATCTACAAGATAGTTTTAAAAATAGATTTTGCATTGGAGTTACTATACTTTACTCAGAAGATAGAGTTTTGACTAAGATAGTTTGTATAAAGTAAAACTTTTCTAAATGGTTGGGAGAGTATGATTATGATTAAATTGCTATTTAACAGAGATATTTTAACATAATTAGGGTTACATGATAACCTTTGGTGCAAATATATTAACACTTTTAAAATAGGAAATGAACATAATATATTGTCATCAACAGACTCTCAACTATTACAAGCAAAGCAGGTCAGTACATTTAAAAAAGGTGTAGCAAATTATATCTGCAATTAAGTTTGCAAACAAAGCTTGAGCTAGAAATAACCATTTTAATCACTCAAAATGACTTAAAAAGTAAAATAACAGAAATAGAGCAAGGTCCCAATTATAAACTCAGATAGGCCTGGATTTACTCACATATTCATACCTATAAAAGTGGAAAACATCAGTTGTGAAAGGAGTTACACCATATTTCATCACAATTTTCCCTTCAGATATGGCATTGGCCAACCTTTTTACACATAGAAAAATTCTGTTGTGGACACTAAGTTGATGTTGAATTTAATTACGGCAGCAAGACTCTTAATAGGTCAGTATTGGAAGAAAGAGGAACTGCCGACCATAGAAGAATGGACTTTAAAGGTTTCTGACCTGGCAGAGATGGCAAAGATTTTGGCTTATTTGAAAGATCACTCGCAAGAACGTTATATTATGGAATGGAGAAAATGGATTGAGTATATCCAGAACAAATATAGGACTAAAAAATTTCATGTAGCATTTGAATAAGTCTTCCTTTTCTTTTTCTTTTTTTTCTTTGTTTTCTCTATACATATATATATTTAATATTAATAGTGTTTGTATTATCCTATATGAGCCAGAGAGTGATAGATTTTAGAGTTTATGGTTGTTAGCATATGGATGCTTATGATTGTTTTTTTTGTTTTTATACCTTGTACTTAGCTCTGGGAAGTCGGGGGGGGAGGGGGAGGGGGAGAGGGGTGGGGAGGGAGGGAGAGGGGAGGGGGGATTGTTAAAGATAAAATGTATGTTAAAACTTTTCAATAAAAAAAAATTCTGTTAGAAATAAACAATATAAATTTGTAAGTATTTTTAATGGCACAAATATAGATCCTTGTAAAATTATATTGATAATTTAATACAAATTAAATTGTGTTAGGTATGTGTGTGACCTGGGCAGTGTGCTGAAAGCACTCACTCACATACATGCGCGCGCGCACACACACACACACACACACACACGTATTGCCTCAAACTATAGGAGTAATGTGAGAAAGTAGATTCCACCCAGTTCTGAAGTATAGGGGAGGAAACTTATTTGCTTTACTTGAATCAAATTTTTAAAAAATGGTTGTGATTTTTGAAGGAGAAAGTTATTGACCAGCAGAGTCACAGTGTTTTCAAATGGTAGGACTCATTGCCAACAATTTTTGATTCAAAGTGTTTACAGTTCTAAGCAGGGTTAGGAAGGTAGTTGTTGTCTTCTTTCAAACAAACAAATATTTAGTTTTTTAAATGCCAGACATCCTTTTAATTCCAGTTATCTTAAATGTCAATAAAAGACAGGAGGAAATTAAAGAAGACAAGCAATTATAAGAAGTGCATCCTGAATGATGCATCCAAACACTAACTTGACAAATTCAGATACTATTTAATCATTATTGTACACCACTTAAGCAATAACATAAAAGCAAGATGAATGCTGTGCCAAAATCTTCCAATTTCTGAAGTTTTCTTCAGTGAAAGAAAGTTTCTCTAGTTTGAGCATTCTAGTTTTCTAATGTTCTAGTTTATTTAGAATTCCCACAGATTTCTTTGATGGAAGAGTTCAGGACAGGTTAGTATTTTAAAGTTCACTTTAATATTGGTGTTTTATTTCTTCAGTTAGTATCATCGCAATATCACTTTTCTTAATGCTGGGAAAAGTGCCCTCATTACATTTTTCCTTGAGGTTTTATTCAAAAATAAAAACTGCAAATTGAAGATAACATTATGCAATAAAAGCCAGAATTGTTGGCTATATTTCTTAATTAAGAAAACTACCATAACTCTGAATACAATCACAATAATTTCTCCAAAATTTTCTTCTCTGAAAAAATAAGTTTGTTTTCTATTAAATAAGGCTGGTTGGAGGAATCTTTCAGAAGAGGTTTCAGTTCAGTTTCATGTCCCCTCACATTTATTTAAGAATGTTTTATTAATTATAAATTAACATTTATGATCAGGCCTAAGTATCGAGGATACAAGGCTCTTTGGTGAATTACTAAAATGGGGCAATTTTCATCTATCAAATAATCTTCTGAACAGAGTGACCAATATATATTCTGTACCTTAGAATAATTTTTAAAAAGAGACTAAAAGTAACCTGAAAAGGTACAATAGCTTAACCAATGAAATAGTTATGATAAATCTAAGAATGAGACTAAAATTTTTATTTTGTTCTTGCTGAAATAAAAACTAAATTTGCTATAAAGAAAAAAAATAAAAATGATATCCATGATTTAATTTTTTATATTCAAAGCTTGGGAGCTAACAATTACATTATTTCATAGAACACATCTCTATGGAGACCCAAGTGAAGTAAGTGGGACTGAGTGCTTATCATTGGTGCCACCTTTAGAGGACAGATGATAATTTAGACACAGCTAATCATGCTTTCTTAATCAGCAGATTATGCAATGTCAAAGCAGATAGCATATCATTCCATATTAGAATGAAGCAGGGCTTCTATGATTCATTCAAGTCCACCCATTCGAACATAGCTTGCAGGTATTGGAAAAGATTTTTGCTAGCCTCTGGTCCATTTCTGGGTCCTAGTCTATTAGTTCAAATATGTACTAGTTCTGAATATTTGCTGGAAAAGTTAAAAAATAAATGAAAAAAGATATAATTTTATGCCCTGAGGTCTTTTTTCTCCAGGAAGTAAACGGACATAGCAGCAAAATCTGTTCCAGTTCTCCTGCAATCTGCTTCCTAATGCTGCTATGTTATTTGATTTTAGTACAGATAGTCCTTGTATAGTGACTGTTTTATTTAGCGACAAGTGATGAATAAGTAACTTTACTATCAAATAGAGCAAATAAAAGCTGAAGTAAGATCATAAGCACAGTTTTGGTTTCATTTAATGACAAAGTTTCTGATTCCAGTTAATGTCACAAAATAAGGACATAATATATTCTCATATTTGATACAATGACCTGGACCCAATGATAATGGTGATAGTATGGTATTCAAAAACAATAATTACAATATTAAGAATAAAAACTAGGATTTTACAATCCTGCAGGCTTTGTAAAATGTATTCTCGAGCTATTGATATAGTTGTTGATTATTCTGACACTATCATACCAGTGAGAGCCAGTTTGGTGTATTGGTTAAGGTACCAGGCTAGACTCCATGAATTCTAGTCCTGTTTAGGCATGAAGCCAGCTGGATGACCTTGGGTCAGACCCTCTCTCCCAGCCCTGAGAAGGAGGCGATGACAATCCATTTATTCTTTACAAGAAATGTATGTTTTTAAATATTATTTATTGTCACTAATTTGATTATATAACATATTTGTTCTTACTTTTTCTGTTTTTGTATATTGTTTTAATGGTTTCTTACTGCTTTTATAAACTGTTTATTGCATCTTTATTATTACATGGTATACTTCTATTTGGTGCCTCAAACAGATTTAAAAGAATCAGAAAAGCTGGGTTGAGTTTCACCCCTCCGAAGTTGTTACGTCTAATCTTCAAAAGCATTCAAAATGTCTTAAAATGATGATTGCAGCAAGGATCCATTTCTGTATATTCAAAGAAATTGCATGACTTTGAGCCTTGCTGGCAGCCGAGTGCTTTGAAGATTAGATATGTCCAACATGACTTAAGAGGGTCAAGACTCACCCCTACTGCTTCATTATGATGTATAATCTTTTTCATGATGCTCAAACAGCACTTCTGTGGTACATTCTTCTTGTTTCTTTTAGTAGCTTTATTTCAGGATCATAAGGAGTCCTGCTGAAAGATTTGTACTGGTTGTCAATTAATTTCTGAGCACAATTATAAATTTTGATGTTAAATATCCAGAAAAGATCCAGTGTTTTTTGTCTGGGTTAAGATCTCTAGAAGAGATCCTTTGATACTACCTATAATGACTCATTTATTAGATACTCAGAAATGGCCTCCTTCTGAATTGCTCCTAAACTAGCCAATGTATTTTGTTAGAAGTTATCTTTGGCCCTCCCTTACTCCACATTTAGAACAAGAGGTAAAGACACATTTCTTTTGTTAGCCTTCAAATAAATATTAATGCCTTAAAGAGCCTTGGTGGAGCAATGGGCTAATGCCTCCTTAAGTAACACCAGCTGCCTGCAATTAGTGCAGGTTCACATCCCACCAGGCTCAAGGTTTACTCAGCCTTCCATCCTTCTGAGGTAGGTAAAATGAGGACCCAGATTGTTGGGGGCAATAAGCTGACTTTGTAATAATGCCGCTTGGGGGTGTGTGTGAAAGCCCTAATAAGCAGGCATATACATAGAATGAAGGCTACTGCTAAAGCTTGTAAGCCGCCCTGAGTCTTCGGAAAAGGGCGAGATATAAATGGATTTTTTTTAAAAAAAGGTAAGAAATTACCTTAAATCTTTTAAGGTAATTTCTCTTTTGTTTTAAAATACATTTTTGGTTAAGATTTAAAATTACTAGCTAATATTCTGTGAACGGAAAAGTGAGATGCTAAATGAATAATCTAACTATACCAATTATTCTTCCTATTCTGCCCTAAATTTCCACAAATTAAGATGAAAACCAACTCTAGTGAATGCTGCTAGTTCACAAAAATAATAGGAGATGCCCTTCTGTTTGTTTCAATGAGGCATATAGGTTATGTGCCTTCAAGCGCTGATTCTTTAGAAATATTTAAAAAAAGATGGCAGGTTTCAAAGCAGCTCGGATAGCAAAGGAAGATGAAAGCTTGAGAGCACATCTTTGAAACGAAGTGATATTGGCTTGGGGTTGTTATGTGCAAACAGCTTAATACAGTGATCTCAATCATCTTTTCCTTTGCAATCTCAGAGGAAATAACTTGATAAATTGATGTATTACAATATTTTACACACCATTTTCCAGGTCAACTTGTAAAGAAAACCGTTGAACAGAAGTACATACATAGCAAAGACAGGAAGGCCAAGAGAGAGGAGGGAGGCAGGAACTGCTCTTTGAAGTGATGCTTTTCTAAAACTGAAATCTGCTGAGAGCATCTGCACTCACATATTCTACTTGCCTTTGTGAAAGATACTGCAATAAATTAATATTAAAAAAGAAAATAAGTCTTTCAGAGATTCTAAAACTATTTTTAATGGTCTGGAAACCAAAAGGCACTGAAGCATTTGAATTAAACAACCAACCTTTGCATGTTTCTTCTGGAATACATTTTGAACAAAATGCTGTAATTAGATGTTGAAAGGAAGATTTTTGACCACAGTTTATAGCAAGGCAAAGGAAGTCTTTGAATTCATAATCTGAGCACCCACATGCAATAAACATTAACTTCTCCCCTAGGTTTTCTTTTTGTTTGTTGGGTGATTAAACTATTCTGAATATCACATATAGAAAACTCTCAAACGCCCAGTTAAGGATTGGTATATTATGTAGTTAACCACTGTAATATGATTCTTCTGAAATCAAACTAGTATGCACTTCAGGTAGACTATTTTATTGAACATTTCAATGAAATATACTGGTGTTATGTTATATTAGAGAAGATAGTAATACATAAAATGTCTTTGGATATTTGGTAGATGTTCTTCCTTCTTAAATGTGTTGCTTTTTCTTCTGTTGTTATATTGTCTATGCTATCAGTCATTTACACCTACAGTACAGAAATCACATCTGATGACACAGAATGCAATGCTCTATAAAGAATGACAATTCTTTATTCCTCATGCAGGGCTCTAGATTAAAATATGAGTAGATGATGTAACTCTACTGTAGTAAGAAGGCTAGTGGTGTTCTTTGATAGAGTCTGAATCTGAAACCACACAACTCTATTTATAAACATAATAAGAAACTTTCAGAATGCCAGACCTTGCCCACTGATATTATTTTATAGCAGTCATGCACATATGTAGTATTGATATCTATACTGAAAAAGTGGAATGGGAGATTTATTAACAGAATTGTCCTTACAACATAAATAGAATGTATGCTGCTATCCTTTAACTTTCTAGTGATAAAAGACAAAATGGGAAAAATCTATTTGGGATGGGCGAGGAAGACTTTGGACTCACAAAAACAACAACATACAATACAATATAGTATATAAAATATTAAATTAAGACAAAACCATAATAAAATCCTCCGGTTAGTACCCTTTTATCTGGGGGTGAGGGGGACCAGGACCCTGAGCTCAGACTTGTGTATTTTGATGCCAGATCCATTGTGAACAAGGATCCCCTCGTCCGGGAATTGATCGAGGAGGAACACGCGGATCTGGCATGCATTACGGAGACCTGGTTGAGCCCAGAGGGTGGTGTCCCTCTGGTTGAATTGTGCCTTCTGGGTTTCTGTGTGCTGCACCAGCCTCGGGCTCAAGGCAGGGGCAGTGGGGTGGTGGTGGTTATACGGGAAACCTTATGTCCGTGGGAGACCACCATTGTCCAGATAGGCGGGAGTGAGTCCCTCCTCATGAGATGTGGCCCTAAGGCTCAGTTGGGCCTGTTGCTAACATACCTGGCACCCAGCTGTGTGGCAAAGGCCCTGCCCAAGCTGCTCGACACCCTCTCAGGGTTGACGGTGGAGTTTCCCAGACTCATAGTTCTGGGCGACTTCAACCTGCCTTCCCTGGGAGAGTCGTCAGAGTTAGCTCGGGAGTTCATGGCTTCCATGATGGCCATGGACCTGACCCAAGTAATTCAGGGCCCGACTCATGGGGCAGGTCACACTCTCGACCTGATTTTTCTATCTGGGCAATGGTTGGATGATTTGGGAGGGGGCTTGCCAACTATTGTCCCCCTGTCATGGTCTGATCATTATCTCCTGCGGCTGGTCTTCCGCTATGTCACCCCTCCACCGCCAGGCTATGGAACTGACCAGGTAGTTCCATCCCAGGCGCCTAATGGACCCAGAACGGTTCCAGATGGTGCTTGGGTCCTTACCTATCTTCCTCACTCACAGCCCAGTCGATGCCTTGGTGGATGCCTGGGAAAGGGCGGCCACCGAGGCACTCGACCGTGCTGTACCCTTGCGACCCCAGACCCGGCAAAGATCCCGTTGGGCCCCATGGTTTTCTGTGGAGCTCCAGGAGATGAAGCGTCGGAGACAGGGTCTAGAGAGCGGTTGGAGGGCCACCCGGTCTGAATCTGACCGATTGCGGCTAAGAGCCTTCACAAGGTCTTACCTCGCTGTGATGAGGACGGCGAAGTCTAATTACTTCGCTGCCCTCATCGCGTCCACAGATAATCACTGAGCCACCCTGTTTAGGGTGACTCGCTCTCTACTTGATCGGGAGATGAGGGAGGAACCCTTACAGGGGCGGGCTGAGGAGTTTAGTCATCATCTGGTGGATAAAATCGCTCAGATCCGGACCGGTTTGGGCTCTGACTTGGCAGAGTCTGACATGGAGGAATCGAGCGGTCTTGAGCATGTTATCTGGACTGAGTTCAACCCTGTTTCCCCCGATGACGTGGACAGGATCATGAGGAGACTGAGCTCCACCACTTGTTTACTGGACCCGTGCCCCTCCTGGCTGGTTTATGTGGCCGGGAGGAGACACGAGGCTGGTTCCAGGCAGTAATAACTGCTTCCTTGAAGGAGAGTATCTTTCCCACTGCCTTGAAGGAGGTGGTGGTGAGACTCCTCCTCAAGAAGCCTGCCCTGGACCAGGCTGTTTTAAATAACTACCGCCCGGTCTCCAACCTTCGCTTCTTGGCGAAGGTTGTTGAGAGTGTGGTGGTGCACCAGCTTCCTCTGTTCCTGGAGGAAACTGATTATCTTGACCCGTACCAATCGGGTTTCAGTCCCAGGTACAGCACGGAGATGGCATTGGTCGCACTGGTGAATGATCTCTGGTGGGCTCGGGACAAGGGATGTTCCTCTGTCCTAGTCCTTTTAGACCTCTCAGCGGCTTTCGATACCATCGATCATGGTTGTTAGAATATGTTGTTGAAAAAATGGTTTGTTTAACAGAGTATTATTAATACACAGTGGAAGTTGTACTGGGACTTTTAGGCAAACAGTAATGCACTAACACGAGTTTTATAACTTATTTTTACTCAGACAACAAAAAGAAACACAGTAAGAAATAGTCCAAGTATCAATCCAGTATCATGCACATAAAAGTCAGTCCATAAAAACATAGTATCAAAATACAAAAGCTGCTTACCAATATCAAAAACAATATACACTGTAGCAAGCAGTTGATTCTTGAGAGAATAAATATCAAGTTAGCAAACAAGAGAACAAGAGGTATCCAAACACTAACATCAAACACATATACAAGAGCAACTATGTGTAACATCTAACTCTCTTTTATGTGGAATAATTACAGCCACACCCTTAGGCCGTTTAACTCCTTAAAGGTGCTTTTACTCCATTATATAATATTGTCACCCAAATCAAGTTTAATCTCTAACAATCTCCCCTTTTGGGTGGCATATTATACATATATTTTTACAATCTCAAATTACACATATCACAAACAGATTTATGCTTTATAGCACCCTGAGCTTTAGTAAACTGGTCAGCAATATTATCTTCAGTTGCACAATATTCCAGTTTAATCAAATTATCTTTAACACATTGTCTGACATTTAGATACCGTAGATCCGTATGTTTTGATCTAGTTTTCACTGCAGCATTAGTTGCTAATTTTATAGCTGCTTGATTGTCTTCATACACTTTTATTGGTTCATTACAATTTAAACCCATATCAAACAATAATTGTTTCCATACCAATAGCTCAGTACATAATAAAGATAGACAAGAAAATTCGGATTCAGTTGTTGATAAGCTTATATGCTTCTGTCTGTTAGACCTCCATCCTACTAAAGCGTTTCCCAATAATACAACCAATCCTGAAGTGGATTTCCTGGTTACAGTATCAGATGCAAAACTAGCATCTGCAAATGCTTTTAGTTCCAATTCCTTTGTTGGCTCTAGATATAGAGAATAATGTATGGTGTGTTTCAAATATCTTAAAACTCTTTTCGCACCTTGCCAACATCTGGTTGTAGGATTCTCACAATATCTAGCTAAATGATTAACTGTAAATGCTATGTCAGGTCTTGACCAATTACATAAATACATCAAGCTGCCTATTAATGATTGATATATCTTTTTATCAAAGACATTGCTGTTATCTGCTGAACTCTCAAAACCTTGAACCATAGGTGTTTTTACTGGTTTACAGTTTTCCATATTATAACGTTTCAGCAAACCATTAATTTTCTTAGCTTGAGACAGTTTAAATCCTTTACTATTCCTGACAATATCCAGCCCTAGATAATGACTAATAGCTCCTAGATCTTTTACTCTAAATTTTCTTTTTAACCCTGAAATTATTCTTTCAGTTTCTGTTTCATCTTTTGCTATAATAGCAATATCATCAGTGAATAATAATAACAATGATAATTCACTATTTTGCTGTTTTATAAATAAACAAGGATCTGCAATACTAGCTTTAAATCCCAAACTATTTAACTCTTTTACTAAACATCTATTCCACTCATAACCTGACTGTTTTAAACCATACAAATTCTTATTCAGTTTCCAACAGTACCCTACCTTACTTTCTATTCCTGATGGAACTTTCATATATATATCATGGTTTAATGTTGCATGCAAATAAGCAGTTTCAATATCTACATGTTTTATACTATAATTCTTATTTGCTGCCCAAACTAAAGCAGCCCTAAGAGTGGAAGCTCTTAACGTTGGGGAAAATACTACATCATAATCACTATTATTCTGTGCAAATCCTTGAGCAACTAATCTTGCTTTATGTATTACCTCTCCTGTAACACTTTCTTTCAGTTTAAAAACCCATTTACATCCAATTAACTTTTCTGTTTTAGGTATTTTAACCTCTTGATAAACATTAAGATCTTGCAAAGACTTTATTTCTTTATCCATAGCTACTTTCCAATTCTTTCTTTCATTCTCAGGATACATTTTTATTTCTTCAACATTAGAAGGTTCAATGTCTATTTGACAAATTAAACCTGCCTCGAAACGATCAGGCTGTCGTCTTTCCCTGTTAGACCTTCTGAGAATTATTGGACTTATAGGTACATTTACATTATTATCTTCTTCCTCTCCTGTCTCCACTATCAGTGGTTCTTGTTTGATCTCTCTAGCAGGTTCCTCCTCTTCTTTATCACTTTCATTTGAGGAGTTAGTTAAATCTTGTTGAGGAATATATACAATATCTTCTACCCTTTCCCAGCCTGACTGTTCTTGAAAAACAGCGCTAGAACTACAATAAATGTTTTTAGTACCTTTCTCCCAGAACCGATAAGACTTATGGTTTAACTCATAGCCAACAAAAAATAATTGTTTAGCTCTATGTTCTCCTTTATTTCTTATTGAACTTGGAATATGTACCCAAGCAGGTGTCCCAAATGTGTGAATATAACTAAGATTTGGTTTTCTCTTATACCATAAGGTATAAGGAATTTTACCTGTAGCTGAACTAACCACATTGTTTAAAATATGATTAGCACATTTTGCTGCTTCTCCCCATAAGCTATCAGGTAAACCAGAATCTTCAATCATAGATCTAATCATAGCTTGCAATGTTTGGCCCCTCCGTTCAACAAATGCATTATGCTGAGGTCTATAAGGAGCTGTACGTCTATGCTCTATTCCCTCTGAAACTAACAGCTCATTAAACTGTTTATTAACAAACTCAGTTCCATTGTCTGTTATTATGGTTTTTACATTTAACTGAGTTTTCCTTTGTACAAACTTGAGCCAATTAGATATTGTTTGTATAGTTTCAGTTTTTGACGTAAGGAGATAACAGAACCCATATCTGCTATAATGGTCTAGAATATTTAATATGTAGCAAGCACCCCCTAAACTGGGTTTCATAGGACCTATCAAATCCATAAATACCAGTTCTAATGGAGTTGTGGTTTTAAATCCATCTAACCTATTAGCTGGTGCTGCCCTGCTCTTTTCTCTACCACATACGTTACACTGTAGATATTTCTTACAAGCCTTTAACTTAAACCCATTAGACAAAGCTACAGTTCTTTTTAGTGTATTAAAATTCACATGACCCAATCTTCTATGTAATAAATGAATACATTCATCATGTGGTTTTTGATTTGTACAAGTAGTAGCCATTATTATAGGATCATTGCTAATTACAAACAAACCGTCTTTCATATTAGCTATTAAGTTCACTTCATTCTTTTGAATAAGACATTCCTCCCCTTGGAAAGTAACTTTAAAACCTGCTTCCAATAATGCCTTAACTGATAATAGATTATAATCACATCTGGGAACATATAGCATTTCCAAATTTTGTTTTAAAAATGAACAGTAAACCTTACCCTCTCCAGAGACCTTGACTCTCCAGCCATTAGCCATAGATATATATTTTTTACTAGACCTTATATTCTCAAAATCCCTTTTTATTTTTGAAATACAGTGTGTAGCTCCACTATCTACCACCCACCAATTGTGGTTATTAGTAGTTCTATTAGCTACAGCTACATTAATCAGCTTTTTATTCTTTCTATGGCTTTCCTTTCTCTGACAATTACTATTCTGACAAAACTTAGCAATATGTCCCTTTAACCCACAATTAAAGCATTTCCTTAAAATATAAGCAGATTCAGTCTTCTTTATTTCTTGTTGCAATGGCTCTCTCAACTGTTTTCTCTCCATACGACATCTTGATTCTTCCAACAACCTTCCAGTTATTGAAGAAACAGTTAGGTCTTCTTTGGACAAAACCTCCAAGGACGATACAAAGGCATCGTAGCTCTCATCCAATGATGATAAAATGATGTAAACCTGGTGAAGCTCTGAGAAAATAAGTTCTTTTTCTTGCAGTTCCAACAAAGTTGCTTTTATAAAGTTAAGGTGAGCTAACATATCGCCATTCTTTTCCAGTCTAGCTCTAAATAGCTTTCTGGTAAGATTTATATGAGCACCAACACTGTCCCGAACAAAAATCTTTTTCAACTTAGCCCAACATTTAGCAGCAGATTCTTCTCCACGCACATGGACTAGCTGTTGGTCTCCTAATGTTAGCCCAATGATAGATAAAGCCTTATCATTGTCTTTATTGAAGTCTACAATCTTCTTGTTATCTTCTTCATTAGTTGGATCCCAGGCAGTTACATCAGGAGAATTATGGACTATTTTCCAAAGACCTTGATTTTGTAATAGCAAACTACATTGTGTAGACCAGGATACATAGTTTGACCCATTAAGCCGGGTAATGCAGAATGGATTGAATAGTCCTTGTGCCATTGTCTGAATTTGAAAACTCAGTTAGGAAATATAAATACAATACTGTGCCTGTCCTCAGCACCACACTGGATCTGGGCCCATAACCATTGTTAGAATATGTTGTTGAAAAAATGGTTTGTTTAACAGAGTATTATTAATACACAGTGGAAGTTGTACTGGGACTTTTAGGCAAACAGTAATGCACTAACACGAGTTTTATAACTTATTTTTATTCAGACAACAAAAAGAAACACAGTAAGAAATAGTCCAAGTATCAATCCAGTATCATGCACATAAAAGTCAGTCCATAAAAACATAGTATCAAAATACAAAAGCTGCTTACCAATATCAAAAACAATATACACTGTAGCAAGCAGTTGATTCTTGAGAGAATAAATATCAAGTTAGCAAACAAGAGAACAAGAGGTATCCAAACACTAACATCAAACACATATACAAGAGCAACTATGTGTAACATCTAACTCTCTTTTATGTGGAATAATTACAGCCACACCCTTAGGCCGTTTAACTCCTTAAAGGTGCTTTTACTCCATTATATAATATTGTCACCCAAATCAAGTTTAATCTCTAACAATGGTATCCTACTGCGGCGTCTCAGGGGGTTGGGAGTGTGAGGCACAGTTTTATGGTGGTTCTCCTACCTCCTGGGCCGCTCGCAGTCAGTGTTGATGGGAGGGCAGAGGTCTGCCCCAAGGTCTCTCATTTGTGGAGTCCCTCAGGGGTCGGTCCTCTCTCCCATTCTGTTCAACATCTACATGAAACAGCTGGGCGAGCTCATTCGTGGTTTCGTGGTGGGCTATCATCAGTACACTGATGATACCCAACTTTTTCTTTCCCCCCCCGAACCAACCCAGTGATGCACTCGACTTGATGTCCTGTTGCCTGGAAGCGGTCTGGGTTTGGATGGGGAGAAACAGGCTTCGTCTCAATACTGCCAAGACTGAGTGGCTGTGCATACCGGCATCTCGGGTTAGCCAGGCCATTCCATCATTAATGATGGGCGGTGAGGTGTTACCCCCCGTCGATAAGGCTCGCAACTTGGGCATCCTTTTGGATTCACGGCTCAATTTTGAAGACCATATAGGAGCCGTGACCAGGGGGGCTTTTGCCCAGTTTTGCCTGGTGTGCCAGTTGCAGCCCTATCTGGACCGAGATGCCCTATGCACAGTCACCCATGTGCTCGTGACCTCCCGGCTAGACTACTGCAACGCTCTCTACATGGGGCTGCCCTTGAGAACCACACGGAGGCTTCAACTGGTGCAGAATGCAGCCACGCAAATTGTTATGGGAGTTTCCCAATACTCCCATGTAACACCTCTTCTCCGTGAGCTGCATTGGCTTCCGGTTGCCCTCCGGGTGAGATTCAAGGTGCTGGTAATGACCTATAAAGCCCTAAATGGCTTGGGTCCGGATTATCTAAGGGAACACCTGCTGCCAGCATCAACTTCCCAGCATCCTGTGCGCTCCCACAGGGAGGGACTTTTCAAGGTACCGCCGGTTAAGGAATGCCGGTGGGTTATTCCCAGGGGAAGGGCGTTCTCTGTGGGCGTGCTGGCCCTATGGAACCAACTTCCCACGGAACTCAGGACTGCCCCCGACCTTCGCTCATTTCGCCGGGACTTGAAAACCTGGTTTTTCGAACTGTTTGGCCCAGACTGAGGGGTTTTAATTTATTTAATTTAATTGGGTTTTAGTTTAACTTCAGGAACTGTACTTTAATTAATAGTTTTAACTGTTTTTAATTTTGTATGCTATGTATTTTAATTTTCCCTGTAAACCGCCCTGAGTCCTACGGGAATAGGGTGGTATATAAATTTAAATAATATATAATAATAAATAAATAAAATAAATAATAAAATCACCATAATATACAGTCATAGGAATTGCAATGGGATAGATGTTATAATTCAATATCTAAGGAAACTAATCATCTAACTGCTTCTGATGTGGCTGCAATTATCCCACATGCCTTGAAATTTACCTTAAGCATAAGTGGGATTTACCTTATGCATGATTAAGCTTGAATTCATATTTGTGCTTTCACTCAATTTTTTCTGTATAGTGATCAACTAATATTATGTTAGCTAGAGAATTTGAGTAGATCAGAGGTTTATCCCAAGTTATTATTTTCCAAATTACGACAGGTTTATGATTTGGCTTCAGTTGGATTCGGACTTTCCATTTTTATTTTGCTTGGCACTATTTGATTATTTTCTATGGAATCTCATAGAATCTCTTGGAAAAATCATTTTTCAGCAGATTCTTTTGTTTAGCCCAGACTACAATAAAATCAATATAAAGGTAAAATCTATCGAAAAACCAAGCATGCAAAGTAAAGTGGACAGCATTTAATGAAAACCTATGTGGCAAGCGCCCATTTTAGAAACAGCTAAAGTCTTAGTTGCTACAACAATAAAGCACATTTCCTTGTAATAATTTATTAGTGCCCACAGCAAGGATAAAGTATACTCCAAAATGCAATTTCCTAAAAGTACCAAAGTATAACTTTTGCCCTTAAGGAAACAGGTATAAAAATAATTTTTAAGTTTAATATTTAATTCCTGGTTTCTACATATATAAAAAATAATGTTTATAAAGCAAAAATGACATTTTCTGAATATCACATATTTACAAATGTCTTTTCTAAATAATATATAAGAGTTGAAGAGATTATTCAGTTCCTTGGTTCAGAAATGGTGACCAATCTAAAATAAACATTGTTGATTACGTCTTCTATATCTATTTCATATATATCTATATGTACATTGTTCTACAAACCAAGATATATACAATTCCATAACTAATCTCCAGTTATCTTATTCACCATTCTTAATGACTATGAAAAATTATATTTCCAAGATGCAGAAATACACGAGACAGCAGAAGCTTACGTTACTAATATAGCCCACAGCTATATAAAAACAGACAGAGTTAGAGACATTTCTTATGACTCCTGATATAACTGCAATTAATTAAGCAAAAATAATTGGAGAGGATTGAGAGAAAGACTGATTGTAATCTCTGTTCCAGCCACTTAAGAAGAATTGTGTACAGTGTATGAACTCTGTTGAATTCCTGATAAAATCAATGGATATGTGGCAAAATGCAAATGTGATTAAAATTGGACTTGGAAATGATTAACACATTCTCCACTTTTATGAAAAATTACTTGACTGGATAATCTCATTTTGTTAATCCATTTTGTGGGTTTATAACATCACTGAAAATATTTTAGGAAATCTTTCTATAATTTGATTTGGTATTAACTGTATGATGTGAACAAATACTTACATTTGTTTTGAAGAGTGGGACCACAATTCATCAGTACAACATCTGAATTAACAGCATATGGATGCCGCAAATACTGATATTTGCCAGGCTGACTAATCTGAAACAGACTGAAGTTGAACCCAAACACAAAGGAGTTTGCTGTTTCTCCATTCAGCAACTTTGTCAGCTTTATTGTTTCCTCTTGAATGGGTTGTGCTTCTCAGAGATCAGGTCAATAATTTGCAGATACTTCCGGATACAGTGATAGTGTCATATGGATAGGTGGATGATATTGTCAGGTCAGCTTTCACCCAGTTTCAGCTGGTATCCCAGGTATGACTTGGGAGGACCTAACAACAATAGCTCGTAGTCTCACATCCACCCAGTTGGACTACTTCCCTACATGCTACTGGGGCTGCCATTTAAGGCACCTCAGAAACTGCACTTAATGCCAAACTAACAAGCACTAGGATCCATAAACATATTGTAACTGTGCATCAGGATTATGTATGTATGTATGTATGTATGTATGTATGTATGCATGCATGCATGCATGCATGCATATTTTGACTTTATTATTTTTTACAAATAACTCAGTGGCAAATATATCCAACACATCTTCCTCTTCCTATTTTTCCCACAACAACAATCCTATTAGGCAAGTTGGGCTGAGAGACCGTGACTGGCCCAAGATTATCTAGCTGACTTTCAGGGTAAAGATGGGACTAGAACTCATGGTCTCCCAATTTACTACCTGAAACCAGGTTTGATCCAACTCTATTGCCCTCTCAGAAGCATATTAAAATGGAGCTGACTTGAATGACCTTTTTACTTAATTATAATAGCAACATAGAGATTTTATGGGCAATGATTTTAAAGTATTTTATGTATCATCATTGTTTTTATTAATCTTGAACCGTAGCATTACAGATTATTTCCCTGCTTTAATCCAAAATCATATGATTGGGATATAATTAAAATCTAAAATTAATCAATCATCAGTCAATAAATGCATACCCTTGGAACTTTTGTATCCTCCCTACATTTTCTGCATCAATATGGTGAGCACAATATCTTGCTTTGACATTTTTAAGAATCCTGCCTTCCAATCTAGAAAAGTGCTAAACTGGCTACCTGAAGTAGCTTTCTTAAGAAGGTTGAACTCTCTCCAATTTCCATGGCTGACATCCGGATTTAACTGTTCTCCCACCATGGCATCCTCTTGCGTTCAAAACACTTCAATGGTACACATTGGGCTCCTTAGAGAAAAAGACAGAGGATTGCTACTGAGGTCTTATGGGCATTCAGAACAACAGTATGTGACTTCCCTGAAACATGTAGCACAAATTGCAGGAACTTAAAACAGGAGAGTTGCCCTAAGAGAGACCAGCATAACTTTTTGTAACTCCATTCAGAATGTAAAGAAGGTAAAGTATCCTACCTCCTTTCTGCTCTCCTCCCTTCCAAAAGGCAGGTAGGTGGCTGCTACTAGAGGTGAAGTGAGTGACGCTGGTGCAGTGGCTGGTGCAGTGCAAGTGCAGAAGGATTAGCAAAGTATGCACCATTTTTCCATTGACATTATCCCTGTAATCTTCCTACAAAGTTTACTAGTGGGAAGGTGGCAAAGAGCATCATCATTCACATCAGTTCCTTCCAGAGTCCACATTTACTTGTGGGAAGCTGTTATGGAATATTGAAGATAAGATAAGATAACAATCCATAAAGCTTCTGAGATGTTTATCTCCAGGCTGGAAAATTTAGGTGCCAACTCCAATTTGCAAGCTGTAAGCCAGACTTCAACTAAAGAATTTACAACTCAGAATATAACAAAACTGGAACAAATTACTACTGAGACAGAGGAACACAAGCTACAACAAGATATTGAAAAAACTAATACAAAAAATTTGACTCTATCCAAAGAACCGACAACTCTAAAAGTACAAGGAACTATCACTATGGCAAATAACCTTAAGGACCAACAACAAACTATGGGAAAACTTAATACTCAACTTTTGACTCCATCAAAAGAGCCTATAACTTTAGAACTACACTATGTGCAAGATAGTGATGCTAACATAGAGGACGTGGAAGATCAACAAAGACAGTTTCCTGAAAGCCTGGATAGCCAAGCACTAATTACAAAACTGGATAAGACTCTCTACTTAAAGCAGATGAACCCAGATGGAAGAGGAATCCAGACTGAACTGAAGATAAAGTTTTTAGAGCAAATACAGAGACTAGAACTAACATGGCAACAACATAATGATTACAAATGGTTGGGGCTCAAAGTTGGGCATGAGTTGGATAACAGCATTGGTTACTCTAGTGGATGACTTTGATTCACTTCATGATGGTAATTAACTTTAGTCCTCATGACTTTTTAATACCTTGAACCATAATATCTTTCTGATTGAGCATTGCAGGTTAAGCATTGGAAAAATTGTTTTATGATAGTTATGTGGCATAGGAAAGAAATGTCAGTCTAGTGGCATCTCCCTGTGGGATTCCACAGAGAATATATCACTCCTCCTTGCTTACTTTGAGATGTTTTTGTGAGAAAATATAACAGGCAGTAGGAACATCCTCAAGCAACAGTGGGAGCAGCAACCAGGAGAATGGTCAGATAAAAGTTATTTAAGTCCAAGCAGAAATGTAATTTGAGAAAACATCTCAGACTTTATCCACCCTAGTTCTCGCAAAGATAAAGGAGTGGGATAGCATAATAAGACTTGTAAGATACTGTATAAACTATAGTATTAGCATTCATAACTTTAATTTTCTAATCAAGTTATCTTGAAGATATGACATCAATCTTGCAAGTGAAGACTGTTACATAAGTGGCTTCCTATGCTAGTATAGTACATAGTTGTCCATCCTCTGAACAAAATAACACACCTGTTTGGAAGGATATGCATTTTCCCATCTTGGAGGACAGAACTTTCTTTCAGCAAAGGTGATCCAGAAAATCAACCAGCAACATAAACTGCCAGTCATTTGGCAGCATTTCAGATTACACTGCACTAAGCAACCAAAAAAGTAGGTGCTGGATTATTTAAAAAAAATGTAATTCAGGAGCTATAAACAAGTATTTGAAAGAAATGCTTTACTATTTGAATAATTCAAACATCTGGCTCTTAATGTCAAAGCAAAATGGTTGCATATGTATATGGAAACAGGAAAAAGAGAGATAAGCTTCCAAATTAGATATGGCTTTAGTGACATCTGTTCTTTCAATAGGCAATAAATAAGATCAGAGGATTAGTTGAATAGTGGTTCAACTTCTATGGATAGAAAGATTATATCAAAATTATGATTACTGAACTACAATTAATACATAGTTCATTGTTGTATGATATGATTTGATGTGATTGAGATGTTACATTGCTACCAGAATATTACTTCCTTTGACATTAAAATATCAGTGAACATACTTCTTAATTATTTTTCATTCCCAAGGGCATAATTTGCCCAACATCAAATGTTTCATGTGTTTCAAAGAAACCTGATGGAATCTTTGTTAATCTAGCATATCAGTAGAGAACAAGATGATATTAAAAACCAGCAATATTAATTTGTATTTTTTTTCAGTTCTACAGCTGGTAGACAAACAAAAAGCAGTGATTACCATTAGGCACATCAGGTACAGATTTAACAGTACCCAAAATAGCAAGCAAGTATCCAAAAGGACTTAAGTAGTGTTCAAGAAAGATAGCAAATTAATCCATTATACATGAATTGCTGTAAATGTGAATGATTTTGCATACCTACGGGCACCCTGGAAATCCTTCTAATAAATTAAAGTATTATACTCAAAAATAAGTATGGGTGAAAAAATCCAACTAATTAAGTAGAATAAGATAAATATTAATAATATAACTATCTCACCTAGTAATCCATAAATATTAACAGAAAAAAGGTTAGGTTTTTTAAAATAAATACATGAGGATAAGAAAACCTCACTTCTAACTTGTTCTTGAAGAGAGAGAAACAAATAATAATAATACAGGATTTCTTCTTTTTTTATTGAAAAGTTTTATAAAAGTTTACAATATAAACCCCCAAACCAACCCACCCTAACCCCCCCGCCCTCCCCCACTTCCCAGAGCTGAGTACAGGGTTACAAATATAATAATCATAATCTAACTAACATTAACCAACTATATAAATAACCAAGTCCATAATGTGCTTTAACTCCCCTTTAACATAAATATAAACAAATTAAAAGTAAACATAATAATAATAAAAACATAAACAAATTAATATCTTATTATTAAACAATACAATATCCAAGCTGTTAAACAATACTACTACTACTAATAATAATAATAATATTATATAACTAAAACTAATAAAAATTCCACTATAATAAACTATTAATAATAATAATACTCTAAAATTTACTCATAGGCTAAATGGAACTTTTTAGTCCCATATTTATTCTGAATATAATCTATCCATCTTCTCCATCCAGACCGAAATGTATCTTTCTTGTGAATGATCCTTCAAATAAGCAGAAATCTTAGCCATTTCTGCTAAATTTGACACCATTCTTCTATAGTAGGCAAGCAATCCTTCTTCCAATATTGCCCTACCAATAACCTTGCAGCTGTTATCAAATTCAACATCAAATTAGTTTCTTTAGTATCACAATCTATAATAACACCCAATAAAAATAATTGTGGAGTAAACTTTATCTTTCTCTTGAAAATCTTTTGAATGTTCCACCAAATCTTAATCCAAAAAGCTTTTATATTTCTACAAGTCCACCAGATATGAACATAAGTAACATCCAAACTGCCACATCTCCAACATTTGGGCTGTAAATTAGGATACATACAACTTTTTAGGATCCAGTACAGGATTTCTTCTTATCTCTCAAAAATAAAAACTCTTGTAACAATAGGTGAGAAACATATGTATAGTATATGAAAACTCTTTCAATCTCTCACCTTTTACTTCATGATTAAAATAAATCATAGCTGAAAAGCAATAATGCATTATCCAACATATGTTGCCAATGTCCATTCACAACTTTCTTCTCTGAAAGCTGCTGGAATCCTTGTTTCAATGGCTTCAATAGTGCATCAGTTACCATTTGGTCTATGAAAGTTCTTGATGCTTTCCAAGCTTGGTTGTTTGCTTAGATTTCCTTACACAACTAAATAGCATCAAGAATGTATCATTTATAGTAAGGACTATAACAGTTATCATGTAGGGCAGGGAGGCAGAAGTATATTCTTTGACATTGGAATAATTTGTTCTGTGGAAGGATACTGATAAATCCTTTTTTGTACATCCCATTCATATATGCTATGTGAATGGCATAATAAATTAATTATTCATAAATTAATACTTTCTGGTATAACTGAAAAGAATGTTTTTTTTATAAACATTACTTTAGATTTGGACTCAATCATGTCACAATTCTCTAGTAATTTGGAAATCTATATGGCTTTATAGATTTCACTCACTGAAACATACTCAGCCTCAGTGAATGGTGAGGTTCCAATAACTTGCTTTCTGTTGGCACAAATGATAGCTTTCCCACTATAAAGATTCAGGTACTGTAAACAGCTGGAGTTTTCCAGATAGCTTAAATAAGCAACAGGGACTATTCAATGTAATTCAGTATTCTAATTCACCATATAAGCAAAAATATCACTCAGGTGGTCAATTTACATGCCTCTGCCTGCTACTATGGAAAAAATTTGGACTGAAAACAATGTTTCATAATTAGGATAAAGATTATATATCTCCCATTGCTGATGCTTTACATTTTTTGGGTTCATGCATGTTTCAGGCCCTCGGCTGAGGAGATCTATTCTTTTTCTCTTGGCTTTAAGTGACAACCTGATTTGTTTGTCTCTCTGTATAAAATGTTGCTAGTTTTACTCTGTATAAAACTTGAACCCAGGATGTGATGCTGGTATTGTCAGAATGGAAAACCTGTTTCTTCCAAATTTATTTTCTATTTAATCAAATTTTGAGCAAGTTATTCTTACTCCAAACCAATTACTAATAGTAACAAGACACTTCATCCAAGAAAATTACAAAATACTGTTTTCTTCTTTTGGCTTATTAAGATAAGGTGTGGATTTTTTTTGTTATCCACTGTAAACTGTTCTGTTTCATTTCCCATATTTTCAGCACTCTCACTACTTTTGTACTATTTGCTTAAGGAATTTGTCATGTAAACACATAGAGTAGTACTGATTGGCATATTTGCAGCTTACAATATTGAGATATTCTTCCCTTTATGTCTACCTGGTTTGTTCTCTGTTCTAATGGCTCAATTTTGTCAATTTATGTTGCTTTACAATCTCTTTTTGTTGTTGTTGTTTACAGAAAATTTACAATTCTTTGGGGAATCCACTCTGAAAGGTTTTTAACAATGTTTATTTCAAGAATAGATCACGATTCTTACTTGTGATTAAGTAACCTCAAATAATTCAACTGTGTCTGACAACATAACTTACAGTTAGTAAATTGGAGTTGTTGTTGTTGTTAGTTGCGAAGTCATGTCCGACCCATCGCGACCCTATGGACAATGTTCCTCCAGGCCTTCCTGTCCTCTACCATCTTTTGGAGTCCATTTAAGCTCACACCTACTGCTTCAGTGACTCCATCCAGCCACCTCATTCTCTGTCATCCCCTTCTTCTATTGCCCTCAACCTTTCCCAGCATTAGGCTCTTCTCCAGTGAGTCCTTCCTTCTCATTAGGTGGCCAAAGTATTTGAGTTTTATCTTCAGGATCTGGCCTTCTAAAGAACAGTCGGGATTGATCTCCTCTAGGACTGACCGGTTTGATCGCCTTGCAGTCCAAGGGACTCGCAGGAGTCTTCTCCAGCACCATAGTTCAAAGGCTTCAATTCTTTGGCGCTCAGCCTTTCTTATGGTCCAGCTTTCACTGCAACTGGGAAGACCATAGTCTTGACTATATGCACTTTTGTTGACAGGGTGATGTCTCTGCTTTTTAGTGTGCTGTCTAGATTTGCCATGGGTTTCCTCCCCAAGAGCAAGCGTCTTTTAATTTCTTGGCTACAGTCCCCATCTGCAGTGATCTTGGAGCCCAGGAAAATAAAATCTGTCACTACCTCCATTTCTTCCCCATCTATTTGCCAGGAGTACAAATCTATAAAATCCACCCTTAATATGCTGGCTTTTTATCATTCACTTTGCATTTTATTAGAACCTCAGGAGTTTCTGCTTGCTAATATAGTCGGCCTTCTTGAAGCTTCTATTGAAATCATGAACAAAATCTTTATTTCTAAATAACTGAGCAGATGCTGTACTGTCCAGATAACTTAAGATTATATCAGTGCCATCTTTAGTGGCACCACAGTAAAACTCCTTTGAGACATGACCTTTTCTTTTTCCAGAATGCATAATTTCCCATTCTTTAGTCCTGCTTCTACCTTCTTCTCCAGCCTTTTCCTGATTCAGACATTTCTCCTTGAAAGGAGCAATGTCCAACTTTCCCTATTGTTTATACTACTTCCCTTCAAAACACAGGCCAAGCCCTTTGTCCCATTGTTGACAAACCCTCATATTTTTCTGCAGGTAAAATGGAATTATTCTCTATGCTTGAAGACATAGGCTTTTGTTTGTTTACAGATTGACTCTGTTTCCATTAGGGATGCTTGCTCATGTACTTTTGGATATTATCTGATCTCAGCTCAGGTTTTCCTAAGCTTGTTTCTTTATTGTTTGTTTTATTGCAACAGAGAAAGCAGAAGGAAAACAGCTATAATTTTATTTAGCATTTCTATGCCATGATTTTAAAGCAATTTTTATATTAAATAACTGATTCATGTAAGTTGTTTGTTTCATCCTTAGTTCTTAAAGAGCACAGTTTTCTATCATGCACTATGGACTTTATATAGTGATTTTTATTTAATTTGTACCAAATATTTTATGCATCTCTCAGTTCCCTGCTAAAAACAAGCACATTGCTTCTTACATATCCAGAGATCTGTGCAAAGCTCTTAGCTTTCCACCTCCACAGGGTTTTGTATTTTCAGAACTTTCCAGAATCCAAGGATTTCCAAGAATATATCTGTATTGTAGGTTTATTTACTCCAATACTATTCTCTGAAGATAATGGGCAAGCCAGAGAATTAGCAGCAAAAAACAAATAGCACTTGTTTCTTCCTAAATTTATATGTTGCATCTTTTTTTACAGATTAGAAAAGTTGAGTTTAAATTTGAAGTACATTCATAATTGTCTGAATGACCATATTAAGAAAGAAAACTTAACATTTATCAAATGAGGTTTTTGTTAGAGATGAATTGTTTTTGCTCTACTAACTTTCAAAGAGAAATATATCAAGAAGGGTAGCAAAAGCTTTACAGCTTTAATGAACACAGGCAAATTGTTGAAGTTTGCAAATTCTAATATATATAAAAAAGATCAAATCAGGCTGTAAGCCATTGATACAACTCAACATATTGCAGTAATTAAAAGAAACAAAACATAAAGTCCCAGTAGAGATGCATTTGCAGTGCAATTGTGTCCTCATAAATCACTTATATTCATAGTGTGAAAAGCATGTGGCTTTAAATGCTACAGCTGAAAGGCAGCTAATGGTAGTGATGCTGCTCAAATGTCTTCACAGCTCTTCCCAAGCCTGTTTTCTCATTAACATCAAACTAGCCTTCTGTCACTGTGCTACCATTGCAGATGAATAAACATAAAAATTTACAGGCTTTGAAATAAGAGTAATCAGCTGGAAGATACAGTAAAACATATTTGTCTTGTTAATATCTCTCATATTTGTCAACTGTGGATCTACAGAGCACAATTATTAAGCCTGCTAGTACTTCACAAGCCCACGCCTTGACAAAAGCTAAGGTATAGATTTAAATATTGAAATCTTTTTCTACTGTTTAGTAGACACTCTAGGTCTCATCTTTGTTGAGTTATTGAACCTTGCTTCTCTTCCTGCAGATGCTTCTTTATTACAGCATGTAACATCATCAGTCACTATCATCATCTTTCTTTAATTCTCAGTGCTAGTTACCTCAAGACTTATGAACTTTATACCCTCTGGGTGGAAGACACCCTCAGAAGAAGAAAAAAAACCCTTCTCTTTGGGACATATTTCACTTCTTTGAGTATATTTATAGATACAATTTAACACTGAAAATCAAAATATTTAGACTTTTGCAAAGTATTTATTAATACTAAGTACTTATGCTATGGCTATTACAGCAAAATATATGTTCTATCAGTTATTAGCTCAATATGCCCATTATTATTTATACTATTAATTATGCTTTAAATGCATCCTTTATTTTTTCAACTGAATGTTTTTTTTCCAATATTTTCTTTGTATTTTTATAGAAAAATAAGGAATAAATATATTATTTCCTAACAATAAATGGTTGGCAATTAATTATGATGTCTGTCATTTAATGCCTTAAGGTTATAAGTAATAGCATTAGTTTTATCTTCAAATTTGATGAATTTTTGCCTGCTTTATTAGAAGTGTGAAAATAAATATTTATTAAAAGACATAAAAACAATTTCAACTTCATTTTTAATCACTCTAACTTAAAGTAAAATAAAAATGTTTTCATAGCCCTATTGTGCCTAATGGATAAATCAATCCTACTAGCCAAGATTCAAATGATAGACAAAAAGACTGTTTTACTTTGGTCTAAAATCATGTTTTGATGAAATTTCTATTAATATTTATGTTAACTGTCATCAGAGCATAAAGAGATGTATTAATACCGGTCTCAAGGCATTCTGAAATCACATTATTCTTTAGTTGCAGAGAAACAAGCCATTTTCATTATGAAAGCTCTGCAATTTCTGCTACAGTGCTATTTCCTTTGAAAATGCTTTCCTATCATCCTTCCAGATGTTCACAAAGAAAGAAGTAGGTGATGTGGATAAATGAAATTCAAACAGTTGCCTGAATAATATTGTATGGGTTAACATGTTTCTAGGATGGTTGACAAACAATTTAAGTTCTCTAAAAACTAAACAAAAATCTATACTGTGTCAAATAATCTGAAAGATTTTGAAAAGATTTATGTATTTAAATCAATGTACTTAAAATTATATAGCTAACATAATAAATCACTATTGCCTGTAAAATCTAGACAATCAATACGTGATACTCAAGGGATACAGAAAAGTATTTCCTGCCATAGTAGTTAGACACTGTTTTCCAGACTAGTTAAAACAGCATAGCATAATGTTTATCTCCCCTTGCTCAATTTTTTTCCTTCCAGAGTTCTCTTTAGTTATATATGGAACAATGAACAATGTGAAACTATTTGAAGGGGACCATTAAAATCTGTGAAATTTAAGAAATTAGCACTTAATTTTAATAAGCCTAAATCTTGGTTTGGACCAGCGATCTGAAGAGTAAGAACTCAATAATTATGACATCCTTAATCAAAGTTAAATGACGTTTACATAATATAGCCAATTTCTTGGATCCTCAGATCATTCTGTTGTTTGTTGTTTTTAATCATTTAATCGTGTCTGACTTTATAGGAAAGTGTTCTCCATGCTACTCTGTCAATCACAGCTTCTTTCAATTGTTGTATGTTCAACATTGCATCAGATTGATGTTATCAAGCCAACAAGCTCTTTGCTTGCCCCTTCTTCTTTGTCCTGTTAAATACCACTATAAACATATCTTACATAGGATTCTAAACCAAAGAACGACTAATTTGTGGTTCAGTCTTTTGTATGATACAGTCGATGGTGAAAAACTCCTATAGTTTGTCTAATATATATTACTATTAGACAAACTACTAGACAGAAAAGTATGCATTAAAAGCTTTGAAAATAAAATAGGTAGCTAAAAGATAGATAGATAGATAGATAGATAGATAGATAGATAGATAGATAGATAGATAGACAGACAGACAGACAGACAGACAGACAGACAGACAGACAGACAGACAGACAGACAGACAGATAAAATAAAGATACTCCCAAACAAGCATTTATCATACCAGCTGGTTAAATTGCAGATAATCAAACTGATGCAATTGCAGAAAATAAATATTTCCAAAGTAAAATTAATGAAACACTCAAGAATCTGATAAATGTTTTAATTGGTAGTGCATATTTGTGCCTAAAGAATATAAAATAGCTATCATTATCTGGGCCACATATGTTGGTCATGAACTTAAGAATCAGAACTAAGTAACTGATTTTACTGAGCAACTTTGGATGGTAAAAATGTGGTTTGGATTCTACAGATTAATCTGGGTAGTATCCAATAGGATGGTTATTTTATTTTAAGCTAAGCTGCTAAAAAGAAGATAAGGGTCATTTCGGCCTTCCAAAGTTTTTGTTCTTATTGTCATCATTTTTAATTACAAAAAATCAATAACCCTTAAGAAAAACAACATATAATTATATTAAGAAATTCACTTACAATTTTAAGGAATGTAAACTGGAATAATTTTAGAGCTGAAAGCAGATAAGCAGGTAAACAGGTTGGCTTCTACCACCCACCCAACCTAAATAATATTTATTTTTTTAAAAAAAATCCAGGCAATAGTCTTAATGATGATTACCATCTCTTTGTGTGATTAAAATTTTGGCATGTTACAAATATCAACTTATATTATATTTTCCAGAAATGACTAATTATGTTGACTGCAGATTGTTGTGGCTGTAAACTTGGATAGATTTCAGCCTCACATAGAAACACCAATTTCTCATCCTTTAAAATTAAAAGGCACATTATTGTGAATATATCCTCATCAACTCCATCTGGCTGAATATTATGGTCCTTGTAAAGTGCCTAGTAGGCTCATGATTATAAACAGAATGGCTCAATTTTTTTTGTTATAACAATCTTTGGCATAATGAAATATTTTTTCTCTTCTAAATAGATGATTCCTTACACTGTATGTACACTGTATGTGATAGTTTTCTATTTAAGATAATTTAATAATCAAAGTGCAGATGCTTAGTGCTGTACAAAAATCATTTAGAAGAAATCCTCAGTCAATGGAGGTAAAATTCACCAATATTCTCTGTAGTGTAAGGAATCATCTATTTAGAAGAGAAAAAATATTTCATTATTTCATTATTATTCATTATATATGGTTATCTACCCTAGTATTCTTTGCTATGTTTGGCAGGGGTTATTTAAGTTCCCTGGTAGATGTATTTCATTTTTGCTCTCTTATCCTTTCAATCAAGCATATCAAGGGTTGCCAATATACAGTACATATAAAACATGTCATTTTGCTCTGTCCTCCACCCCAAGATTATTCCATGTTATTCTTAGGCTGACCTGTATCTGAAAAATGGGCAATCATTTTGAGAAGACCTCATGAAACATCTTGAAACCAAGGCAAACTTCATGAGCTGAACTACTGGAGGAGGGAAAAAAAAGTCCTGTTCCTTATAATGTTCACCAGATCTTAATCTATTAATTTATTTCTTCATCCCAACAAACCATGTTATTTAGTCAATTTTGATGAAGTTTATTTTGCATATATTTTCATTGTTATTAAAGTGGGCATTGCTTAGTATGTTGAAAGTCACCCTGCACTAAACTTGGTTTATGTTCTACCCTTAGAATGCCAGAAAAATAAAAAAAAATGGATTGCAGTGCTATTGTAGATTTTGACATGCTCTTTTCATAGCTAGACATAATAAAAACTAGATAGCAAGTGCTTTGAATATTTTTTTAATTATTCCATTCCAACAATAGTATCATCTTAAGCCTGAATCAACAAACATCAGCTTGGCATACCAGCAGACCATTATTTAAGATTGCAATAAATATATTCTACAACATTAACAAATGCCCTGACCAAAATTATAGTAATTTTGCATTTATCTTGTATATCAAAAAAGTAAGAATCAGAAGCAGATTCTTGTTGGGAAACGAGACTAAAGCAGATATAAAAGTGCTGAAAGAGAAAAAAAGTTATGTGTTTTTATCAAAGTCAGTGCCTAACATTCTCTTTCCTAAAAATGTTAGAGTTTTCCTTTCTCAAGGGAAATGCAAAAAGTGACCTTATAATATGTTACATTTGTAATGTATCTATAAGTTGCATTTATATATTTATAAAATTACATTTGAACAATTAACTATGAAATTATATACAGTTCTTTGAAAAAAAGTATTTGATTTTTATGTTATGATTTTTTCCCCGATACAAAAAAATGTTATGAGAAGTTCATTCAGATCTTATTGTAAAAGGACTGTGAGTGAATACATAACATCATGTTTGTGTCAATGCACTCTTACATTCAGGAACTGGTGACATCATCTTTAGCTATTTGATTTGGCTATTGTAAAACAGTAAATTTCATTTTACTCATTCTGTTGTAAACTTGCTTGTATGTTTGAGACCATTATCTTACTGCTTGATGGCTTGGTGTTCAGATGATAAAAAGCTTGATATTCTCCTCTAGATTACTCTGGTACAAAGTAGAATTAATGCTTCCCTCAATGCTTCCTTAGTAATGAATGGACACAAACAAGGAGAGAGGCAACCTGGAATTAAGGAGAAACTTCCTAACAGTGAGGACAGTGAGGTGGGCGTGGCTAGAGTGTGTATGGCCTACTGGGTGGGCGTGGCCAGCTCTACATCGTTCGTGTATTATATGTATATAGTTCAGTTATATAGTGCAGTTAATGTGTTAACATTATTGGTTCGTAAGGTTAAGCATTTGACAGCCGAACATGAGGTAAAACATTGACAGCGGAACACGAGGGAGTTTTGACAGCTGTCAAAACTCCCGACCCGCGCAGGCGCACTAGTTGACAGCTCTCGGCTGTCAAAGCAACACAAGCCGCCGCACGAGGAACCGAACTGTCAAACGTACCGCAAAGCTGATTGGAGGAGAAGAGAAGCGGGAAAAAGACCGGCCAGTGATTGGACCGAACGACTGGCGCCAGACTATAAATAGCCAAGTGCTCCTATTACCTGTTGCTCTGTTCTAATAAACGTATTAAGGTTACCAGCTGTCTGAGTGGTCTGTCCAGCCATTTTACTGGCGACGAAGGTGGGATCCGCTTCCCGAGCTGAAGTCACGGCCAGGAAGGCAGTTCCGGCCAACCGAGCTAAGTCACTGGAAGTTTTAACTTCCACAGTGAAGCGGACCACCGAACCCTGACAGCATGGCAAATTTCGGACGAGTGAGGGAATTCGACACTCACCACCCCGAGCGATGGGAGTCGCACCTGGGGCAGGTCGAGGGGTTCCTCCTCGTCAGCAAAATCACGGATGACAGAGCCAAAGCAGCAGCCCTTCTATACATCAGCGGTCACCCGTCTACGACGCTGCTGTCGGGCTATTTAGCCCCGTGCCGATCACCGAGGTCCCATATGCCGAGCTCATCGACCGGCTTAGCAAGCACTACATGCCGGCCCGCTCGGAACTGTACTGGCGAGTACAGTTCGCCCAGCGAAGACAGCGGCCGGATGAAGCTGTGAACGACTTCATCGCAGGAGTCCGGCACGCCGCGCGGAGCTGCAACTTTCCTGATTTAGAAGAGCGGATCCGGGACCAGGTGGTCATCGGCCTGAGAGACGAACGCCTCTGGAAGAAACTCACGTCAAAACCCGAGATGACGCTTGCCCAGGTCTCACGGGAGATCTTGGCATATGAGGACAACCACAAGAAGTCCCTCACCCGAACAGCAATGGAACCCCAGGGCAGCGTCCATCAGGATGAAGCATCTTTCAGCGACGAAGAGTCCGTAGACTTGACCGACACTGACGCCATACAACGCCGTATGGAGAGAAGGCAAAACAGACGAAGGGACACCCACGACCATTCCAAACCAAGAAACTTCGCGCCAGTTCAAAGTGAACAACGCAACGTCTGTGCCAGTTGTGGGGGCAACCATGCCCGGGCAAATTGCCGGTTTAGGAGCGCTAAATGCCACAACTGTGGCAAGACTGGCCACATCAAACCCGTCTGCCGGAGCCGTCCCCGTGACAATCTGCATGAAGTGGAGGCTACCCCCCCAGGTACGATCACCTACCGAGCCAGTAAGGGAAAAACCCCAGAAGTGTTAATAGAGGCAGTTGACAGGGTGCACAATTTGAGCCCTAAGGTAAAAATTAAAACTAAGCTGCAGGGAGTCATTTGTGACATGGAGGTGGATTCAGGCTCAGCTGTAACACTAATTTCGTTTAAGACGTTTAGGGAAGTCTGCCGGCACAGTAAAAAAACAATACCGTTAGAACCCCCTCAGGTTCAATTAGCAGACTACCAGAAAACACCGATTCAGCTTAAGGGTAAAGCAAAGGTCTGGGTGGAGTACAAAAAGTTCAAAGGACCCCTAGAAGTAATAGTCACCCGGGGAAATCGCACTAATCTAATAGGGTTAAATTGGTTTAACCCCTTAGGAATCGCCATTACTGGCGTCAACACGGTACAAACGTCAAACCTCGAGGCTGTCTGCAGAAAATATGCAGACGTGTTTGACGGTTCTTTAGGCAAATATACTGGTCCGCCCATCACCCTTAACTTGAACCCCGCCATACAACCTGTCAAAATCAGGGCCAGGAGGGTCCCCTTCGCCCTCAAACAAAAAATCGAGGATGAATTGGAACGCCTCGTCAAGCTGGGGGTTTTAGTACCTACTGACGGGGGCAGCTGGGAAACCCCCATCGTAACACCAGTAAAACCAAATGGACAAATTAGAATATGCGCTGACTATAAAGGGACCCTGAACTTAGCGCTCAATGCCCATTCTTACCCCATTCCAGCAGTAAGGGATGTCCTAGCTTCTATTCGCTCAGGCGCCATTTTTGCGAAATTAGACCTCACGCAGGCGTATTTGCAATTGCCTGTGACAGATGACACTGCGGTCGCCCAGACAATTGTCACACACCGCGGAGCATTTAAAGTGACAAGACTGCAATTTGGCATTTCAACAGCCCCAGGCATATTTCAAAGTATCATGGAAAAAACTTTAAAAGGAATCCCCGGGGTTTCTCCTTATTTTGACGATGTACTCATCGCCGGAGAAACAGAAGCCATTTTAGCTGACAGGCTGTCAGCTGTACTAGACCGGTTCAGAACTGCCGGATTTAAACTAAAGAGAGAAAAGTGCTCTATAGGAGTTCCGTCTACGGAATTCCTCGGGTACAAAATCGATGCCCAAGGCATCCACCCTACCAATGACAAACTAAAAGCTATTCAAGCAGCCCCCAGCCCCAAAAACAAACAAGAACTTCAGGCGTTTTTAGGACTATTAAATTTTTATCACGCCTTCCTGCCCCACAAGGCTACAATTGCTGAACCGCTTCATAGATTATTAGACAAGGGCAGTCCCTGGACCTGGACAAAAGTACACGAGAATTGTTTCCAGTCACTTAAAAACATCATTTGCAAAAGCTCCACTGTCACCTTATTCAAAGAGGACACCCCTGTCTGCATCGCGTGCGATGCATCTCCATATGGAATAGGAGCCGTCTTGAGCCACCTAGACCAGGACGACACTCAAAGACCCATCGCATTCTATTCCCGGACACTAACTAAAACAGAAAGGAATTACGCTCAAATTGATAGGGAGGCTCTGGCCATCGTTGCCGGGGTTAAAAAATTTCATGACTATTTGTACGGCAGACCCTTCACTATCTTCACAGATCACAAACCCCTATTAGGCATCTTTACCTGGAATAAAACAACCCCCCAAATATTATCCCCTAGAATCCTGTGCTGGTCAACCTTTTTATCAGCATATTCTTACAGATTGATATACAAGCCAGGCAGGGAACTAGGACATGCAGACTGTTTAAGCAGGCTTCCAATACAGCGCTACGACCCAGACCCAGCCCCCGCCGGTGACATACTGGCTATCAATGAATTACCAGAATGCCCCCTCACAGCAAAAATCATTGCTGACAACTCCGTTAAGGATAACACTCTCAGCAGAGTCCTGCGATGGGTCACAACGGGATGGCCACACAAATGCCCAGAGGAAAGGTTCCGTCCATTTTTTTCCAAACAATTAGAACTAACCTCACACTTAGGCTGCCTATTATGGGGAAACAGGGTGGTGATACCACACACAAACATACAACAAACATTAAAAACCCTTCACGAGGGACACCCAGGGATGGTCAAAATGAAGCTTCTTGCAAGAAGCTATGTATGGTGGCCTGGGATTGACAAGGACATAGAACAACACGTAGGGGGTTGTTATACTTGCCAACTAACGAGAAGCGAGCCACCCCACGCCCCAGTTCATAGATGGGAAACGACAAAAAATCCTTGGTCCCGCATCCACCTAGATTTTGCGGGACCGATACGAGGGCAGAATTTCTTAATAATAGTTGACAGTTTTTCTAAATGGCTCGAAGTGATTCCCCTAAATAAAATTACATCATACTCCACTATACAAGCACTTAGAAAAGTTTTCGCAACACATGGCCTTCCAGACGTCATAGTTTCTGATAATGGCCCACAATTCACTTCTCGTGAATTTCAGATGTTCGCTTCGAGGAACTGTATTAGACGGGTGACGTCAGCGCCGTTCCACCCATCGACAAATGGGATGGCAGAAATTATGGTAAGGTCCACTAAAGAAGCACTTAATAAGTTCATAAAAGGGAACTGGCACCAGCGGCTTAGTCAATTTCTCCTAGCCCAACACACCACACCGGGCACCACCACCGGAAAAACGCCAGCTGAGCTGCGATGGGGCAGGAGACTAATAACGAGATTAGACCGTCTGCACCCTGATAGAACTTCAAACCACCAAGAACCCCCAACACCATTACCACGAACCTTCTCTCCAGGCCAAACCATCTGGGCACGGAATTACACCGGCAACCAAAAGTGGATTCAGGGGGTCATAATAAAACAAACCGGTCCTGTCTCATACTTAATTCATTCGGACTCACAAGGCCAATTACGCCGGCACGTCGATCAACTACGTATCCGCAAACCACAAATTACACCCCCACCACCTGAACAACCCCCTTTACCTTCCTTCATACCAAGTATCCCACCCGCCGAAGAGGCACAGCCACTACAACCACAAGAGGAACCAGGACCCAGAAATGAGACTTCCCCGCGACGATCCAGCCGTTTGCGAAAAGCACCAGCATACTTACGGGACTACGAGTGGGAAGGAAGTAACAAACAAACACACGGGGGTGGAAACGAACCAGGGGAAGGGTAAGGGGTGTATTATATGTATATAGTTCAGTTATATAGTGCAGTTAATGTGTTAACATTATTGGTTCGTAAGGTTAAGCATTTGACAGCCGAACATGAGGTAAAACATTGACAGCGGAACACGAGGGAGTTTTGACAGCTGTCAAAACTCCCGACCCGCGCAGGCGCACTAGTTGACAGCTCTCGGCTGTCAAAGCAACACAAGCCGCCGCACGAGGAACCGAACTGTCAAACGTACCGCAAAGCTGATTGGAGGAGAAGAGAAGCGGGAAAAAGACCGGCCAGTGATTGGACCGAACGACCGGCGCCAGACTATAAATAGCCAAGTGCTCCTATTACCTGTTGCTCTGTTCTAATAAACGTATTAAGGTTACCAGCTGTCTGAGTGGTCTGTCCAGCCATTTTAGTTCGCATCAAGGGTGCCTATGGGGGCCTGGGCAGGAGTGGGACAGATCTGAGGGTCTCTGGCAGAAGGAGGGTGTCTGGGCCAGGGCCAAGGCTGTGGGGGCCGTTCCCTCACTGTTTCCAGGATGGCTTCGCGGGCCACATGAAACCACTTTGCGGGCCAGATCCAGCCCCCGGGCCTTGTGTTTGACATGTCTGGTGTAAGGTCTCCTGCTTGAGCAAGGTTTTGGTCTGGAAGATCTCCAAGGTCCCTTCCAACTCTGTTATTCTGTAATTCTGTTAATGATGGCAGACCCTGTGTTAATGAAGTAGCCGCAAAAAATATTTTCCTCACTAATTGAAATTATTAAACAGCAGGAGAGGGAATTTAATTGCACTTGTATTACTTTGCTTAATAAATGAATGAAACAACTACTGAATTTGAAAGGTGCTCGTTCATTCAGATTATTTATTTATATATGAAATCCATAATACAGTTCTGTTAATATTTAAAGTTATATGATTCTTTTTAACATAACTCTATGTATTCAGAGACACATGGAGACAGCTAAGCTAATCTTTACCCACATAATGTAGTAAAAACTAAGTGTAGCTGAGTAATGCCAAGATTGCCTAACAAACATCGTAGCAATCTCTCACTTCTTACTTTATCTACTTGTTTTCTTTTCTTCAGACTTGTATAGGATAAAGGTAAACCCTTCTTTATGCAGAACTCACATTTACCTCACAGACATAATGACTTTTCTTCTCCATTTTCAGCATAACTCTTAAGACGAAAAGGAAAAAAAGCTAGCATATATCTTCATATAAGTTTCAGTGGTGCTTTTCTCAAAAGGCAACTGTTTTTTTCTTGAGGAAGAAGAAGTTTTATTTCTCATCAAAGAACCTTCATCAGCTATGATGGCGGTGATGGAAGAATAGGTACTAACAGTTGAAACTGGTTGGTGGGATGATGGAAGGATAGATTTTGACAGTTGAGATTGGATGTTGGGGCAATGGAAGGATAGGTTTGATAGGATGGAAGAGGATAAAAAGATGATATTTCTTTGCAGTCATCTGGTCCTTAGCACTTTCTTTGAGAGCTGTTGAGGCCATTTGAGAGTTTATTTGTGTCCTCAGGGTCATCTGAGTCAGAGTGCAATTGGTTGTGGAATCTTCTTGGAACTGCTGCAAGGGCTGCATTGTATAAAGAAAGAAAAAAGCACCTTTCAGACAACTATGACCTGGATGACAGACATCTTAATATAAGGCAGCTGACCTCTGATTTCTGACCTAAATAAATTGTGATCTGTACTTTTTTTCTTTTTCAAATGAGTTTGGAACTAGTCTATTAAAAACATGATTGTACTTTAATTCTTTATGTAAACTCTAGGAAGGTGCAGATTGCTATAAACTTAGCTGATGATAATGGGCTTTGCATTCCAACATTTCTCTAAATATGGCAAATAGTTGTTGTAACACTTCCTAGTATATATATTCTGCACACACCTTTCCTAATGTACATGTTTAAATGCAGCATCCAATAATATTTTGTATGTATTTATTATTCATACAAAGTTCTTAATACATTTCCAAATAAGCGCTTATTTTATTTCAGTCTTTCCCAAACATACAGTTGGTGTATGTTTGCATATAGTTTTAGAAGATGTGTGTGTGTGTGTGTGTGTGTGTGTGTGTGTGTGTGTGTGAGTGTTTGTTTTCTGAGGTTTTCACGGGTGTTTGTATGTAGATCTTTGGTCATTTGTGTTTTTTCCCATGTAAAATTGGAGGTATCAGGGCAACATTTCAACGAAATCTCATCCGTCATCCTCAGGCTGGTCACTTCAGCTTCCTTCTTCTGGGAGAAGTGTGTGATAGTGGCTGTCTTTTCTTTTTTAAACTGCCAGAGGGGGTGTGTTCTGTGGGTGGAGGCTTGGCTGTGTTCTGTCACCTGTCATCGCAAACCTCTACATGGAACACTTTGAAACCCTTGCTCTAGAAAAATCCAACCACAAACCCAAACTCTGGCTCAGATACATAGATGACACCTTCGTAATCTGGCCACACGGCAAAGAAAAACTGGATGACTTCCTCACACACCTCAACAGCCTACACCCCAAAATACAGTTCACCATGGAAACAGAAGCTAACAATCAACTTCCCTTCCTTGATGTCTTAGTCTACAAGAAATCCAATGGCTCCCTAGGACACACTACCATAAGAAAACACACACAAACCGCTACCTGAACACACTCTCACACCACCACCCATCAAAGATCAACTCCATAGCCAAGACATTCATCTCCAGAACAAAACACCTAGCTGATGAACAACACCTAAAAACCGAACTACACACTCTCACTAACGTACTAACAGCGAACGGATTCCAAAGAAACATGATTACCAACTTAATCCAAAAAGAGACACCCACAAAAATCCAAGACAAGAACAAGAAAATGGCAAAGCCCTCCTCCCATACTTAAAAGGGATCACAGACAGAATCAGCAAGATCCTCCACAAACACAACATCAAAACAGCATTCTGCACAGACAGAAAAATATCCACCATCCTAAGAAACCCCAAAGACATAACTGAGTTAGAAAACCAAGGAGTATAAGAAATCCCATGCACCACCTGCCCCACCACATACATCAGACAGACCAACAGAAGAATAAATGCACACATTGAAGAGCACAGGAACTCACTCAGAAAGGGAGAACAAACTTCATCTCTGTTCCAACACTTTAAAGCCACTGGACACGAAATTGATTTTTAAAAAACCAGAACTATCGCCAAAGTTGAACACTTTAACAACAGAATAATCAGAGAAGCCATCGAGGTAGAAAAACGCCCCCACAGCATGAACAAACGAGATGATACCTCTCACCTACCAGCCATTTGGAAACGTGCCTTGATTGACAGACGAGTCACAACCACCAAGAATGATATCAGACCCAAACTCATGATAACATCACATGACATCACCACCACATAACCATCCAAAAAACAAATCCGAACCCACAACGATAATGACACACAACCACAAAACAGAAACCTAACTACAGCTGCAACATTAGCTTTAAACTTTAAACCCCTCCAAACCACACAATCAGCAAACTGATACCCACTATAAAAACATGGCACCACCACAAACATGGAGCCTAACAAAAGCAGCACAACTCACCAGTTCAGGTCTAAGGCTGGCAGCTGAGACCAGCCCATCCACTCAAAACACAGCCCCCATTCAAAACACACTCCCACCCAATCAGAACACAGCTAAGCCCCCACCCAATCAGAGCACACCTCCACCCGATCAGAACACAGCCAAGCCTCCATCCACAGAACACACCCCCTCTGGCAGTTTAAAAAAGAAAAAAAAACAGCCACTATCACACACTTCTCCCAAAATGACCAAAGATTATATATATATCTCTTCTCAAATCTTTAATCTTTCAGATTAAAGTATTCAGATTCAGAAATAACTTGAAAATCATAAAATTTGTTTAAAATAAGTTAAATTTAATTAGGATAAGAAAAGCCATGAGGCTCAAGTTAGTTAAGATTATATCTTATTTGCTCAGTTGGTCTGTTCTGCCTATGTCTGGTTCCAATTCAATGTAGATTATTTTTGATAATTTCTGAACTGAAGAAACTTCTTGGATGAGAAACAAACATCCTAAAGAAAAAAAAGAAAACCCAGTTATTTTTTGAAAAGCACCTTTCAGTTCTTTGAGAATCCCCATACACATTGATATTACACACAGAGAGACACACAAGTATACGTCTGTCTGTCTGTCTGTCTGTCTATCCGTCCATCCATCCATCTATCTATCTATCTATCTATCTATCTATCTATCTATCTATCTATCTATCTATCTATCTATTATCTATCTATCTATCTATCTATCTATCTATCTATCTATCTATCTATCTATCTATCTATCATCTATCATCTATCTATCTACTCAAATCTTTGACCAAAGCTTGGTTGTTTTGTAATGCCTTAAAGAAACTTAATTACTCAATATTATTTATATGGTATATGTGTGTGTATTTCTGTGATTTTGCCAGTGAATTTAATTGGAATGCATTCAAGTCTAGCATCATATCAGATCACTTCAAAGTTTCTGTTCTGAAATAAACAGAGTGTCACTGGAATGACATAATTGTGGCATGATTTATATCATGTATCCATAGCATAAAAATCCAGGATATTTGCTTCTCCATTCAACCATCTGACTTTGCAAATTTGGGACCTGTTTGTTCATTTTATCTGTTATTAGCCAACTTCCACCTGTTCCCAAGCCAGACACCAGATGGCATTGCTTAGGCTGACCAAGACAAATGCCAGTTCCTTCCCAGATTTTCAGTGAAAGGCCATCTGCTCAGAATATTTTCACAATGTGCTAAACAAAATTTTGCATGTGCTTTCTGAGAAACAAGCTATTTCCCACCAGTACATGCAATAATTAAATCATTGAGAAAAAAAGTCATTATGATTAAGAGTTATTCAATTGTTGCCAGCAGTGAAGATTCACTGTCAGTTTCTAAATCATATTCAAACATATATATATATATATATATATATATATATATATATATATACACACACCGTATATACTTGAGTATAAGCCAAATTTTTCAGCCCACTTTTTGGGCTGAAAAATTCCACTTCGGCTTATACTCCAGTCAACAAAAAAAACTTACCGAGGACTTGTGCGCGGCCGAGGCTTTGGTGCTTCCGGGATTGCGCACACCTCTCCCAAGCCACCGCCATCCGGAGACCTGCCGAAGTTTGGGGAGGTTTGGGGAGGTGCGCGCGCACCTCCCCAAACCTCTCCAAACGTCGGCAGGTCTCCGGATCTCCGTGCCTTGCCTGCCTGCTTCTTTCCGCAGCGGAAAGAAGCAGGCAGGCAAGGCACGGAGATCCGGAGACCTGCCGACATTTGGGAAGGTTTGGGGAGGAGATCCGGAGACCTGCTGACGTTTGGGGAGGTTTGGGCACCTCCCCAAACCTCCCCAAACGTCGGCAGGTCTCCGGATCTCCGTGCCTTGCCTGCCTGCTTCTTTCCACTGCAGCGGAAAGAAGCAGGCAGGCAGGGCGCGGAGGTCCGGAGACCTGCCGACGTTTGGGGAGGTTTGGGGAGGTGCGCGTGCACCTCCCCAAACCTCCCCAAATTTCGGCAGGTCTCCGGACGGCGGCGGCTTGGGAGAGGTGCGCGCGATCCTGGAAGCACCGAAGCCTCGGCCGCGCGCAAGTCCTCGGTAAGCTCCGGGCGGTCACTTGCTTCGCGTCTCCTGAGGGAAGGGGGGGCGACTGGAGCGGGCGTGTTTCCTCGCCTGCTGGGTGTCGCGATTTGCCCGGGGAACGCGCGGGCCCTGAATGGCAGCATGGAGCGATGAAGCGGACAGCCAGGGCTTCGCCGAGAGCCGCGGCCACACAGGGTATTCCTGTGTATTCAGGCTTGCAAAATGGTGGATCGAGCCTCTGCTGGCGGCGGAGGCTTGCAGAACGGCGGATCGGCTTATACTCGAGTCACGAACTTTTTCCAGTTTTTGGGGGTGAAAATGGGGGTCTCGGCTTATACTCGAGTCGGCTTATACTCAAGTATATACGGTATATATATTATATTATATTATATTATATTATATTATATTATATTATATTATATTATATTATATTATATTATATTATATTATATTATATTATATTATATTATATTATATTATATTATATTATATTATATTATATTATATTATATTATTATATTTATTATATTATATTATATTATTATATTATATTATATTATTATATTATATTATATTATATTATATTATATTATATTATATTATATTATATTATATTATATTATATTATATTATATTATATTATATTATATTATATTATATTATATTATATTTATTATATTATTATATTTATTATATTATATTATATTACAATCATATCTTTTAATCCTACTAGATGAACCCATCAACCTACCTAGTCTAGCATCCAGCATCACATGAAGGGCAAACAAATGCACATAGAAAATTTGCCAATGGGAAATGACTTCTTGCAGTCTTCTCTTCCAGGTGTTTGTAAATTTTCTGCACTAAAGAAAGGAAGAATACAGCCAAAACCATGACATCTAGAAGTTTTTTTCTTTTTTCTTATTGCTCTTTCCTCCATTAATAAGGAAATAGTGCACTTTAAAATCAAATATTATCTGAGCACTTGCTGATTTAATATGCAATGTCTTTATAACTGCATTTTCATCTCAAATTTAATTTTAAAATAATTTAAACTTAAGCATATAACATTTTTAAATATTATTCAACTTAAGAGTGATTATTCTTCATTCCTTTTTAGCCTGAGATTGCATTTTGCACTTGACAGTTAATTTTCAAATATGGGTAATTGACTTAATCAATATGAGAGTCCTTTTTTATCTACATCATCCCTACATATCTTTGTTAAATATCGTTTTGGAGACAAAATCTTTATGTACTGGCAAAAACATTTTGAAAATATGGTTTTAAATGGAAGCTAAACCACTCTGGCATTTGTAGCAACAGTTATGATTATATAAAGATTGAAAATCTATCTTATAGGATAAATTTTTTTGAAAGTTTTATGTTCTGCATATGGTGATGATATACAATAGTTTGCTTAATAGTGCGGCACATGAAATATTATGACAACACATGCACAACCGGCATCCAACTTGAATTAACAAAGTTGGGAAAATATGCATAGCAAGGATTCTGAAATGCTTTCCAATTATTACCACCAGTGGCCATTGGAAATGTCTATAATTTTTTTTGTAGTAGCAGCAACAGGGACTTTCTAATCCAAACCCCTGTTCAAGCTGAAAACCCTATAGCAAAGATTTCTAATCTCTTCTTAAAAACTTCCATTGACTGAGCACCCATAACTTCTGGAGGCAAGCCATTTCACTAATTGTTCTCACTGTTGGGCTATGTGTGTTTCTGCTTTCAAATTTTATTGCATGGGGAAAGGGGAGGCTACATATATTCCATTCTAGAAATTGCCAAAGAATTGAGGCCTTTGAACTATGTTGCTGGAGAAGACTCCTGCGAGTCCCTTGGACTGCAAGGCTTTCAAACCTGTTTGTCCTAGAAGAAATCAATCCTGACTGCTCTTTAGAAAGCAAGATCCTGAAGTTGAAACTCAAATACTTTGGCCACCTAATGAGAAGGAAGGACTCACTGGAGAAGAGCCTAATGCTGGGAAAGATTGAGGGCAAGAGAAGAAAGGGACGACAGAGAATGAGGTGGCTGGATGGAGTCACTGAAGCAGTAGGCGTGAGCTTAAATGGACTCCAGAAGATGGTAGAGGACAGGAAGGCCTGGAGGAACATTGTCCATAGGGTCGCGATGGGTCGGACATGACTTCGCAACTAACAACATCAACAAGGTCACACAATTATTTTAAGATCATGGTAACTGCAAAAGTCTAATTCTGCTATGTAATACCAGACTTTCTAAAATATTATATTTACTGATATTTTGACCACGGGTTTCTGTATGGGTGACAGTCTCTATTGACAACAAATAAAAGTCTTTGCTATCATTATGACTTCACATATATGCCTCAGGCTAAAAGCAGAAAAAATAGAGGAAACCAAAAGCAATTGGTTTTTCTATAGTGTTTTTGTGAATTGATACAGAAACTTCATTTGGCTTTTATTTAATTACAACTAATCATGAACGGCACACAAACCAAGCTGTCATGACACACAAATAAAAATGATTTAAGCTAAAACATATCCTCATTCCATGCTGTCAGTCTTGTCTTAAGGGCTGATTCAAGTATGCAAAACATATTTTTTCTACTATTATGCCATCAAGGATGTACAGGTGAAACTCGAAAAATTAGAATATCGTGCAAAAGTTCATTTATTTCAGTAATGCAACTTAAAAGGGGAAACTAATATATGGATAGACTCATTACATGCAAAGCAAGATAGTTCAAGCCGTGATTTGTCATAATTGTGATGATTATGGCATACAGCTCATGAAAACCCCAAATCCACAATCTCAGAAAATTAGAATATTGTCAAAAGGTGCAATATTCTAGGCTCAATGTGTCCCACTCTAATCAGCTAATTAAGCCATAACACCTGCAAAGGGTTACTGAGCCTTTAAATGGTCTTCAGTCTGGTTCTGTAGGAATCACAATCATGGGGAAGACTGCTGACCTGACAGTTGTGCAGAAAACCATCATTGACGCCCTCCATAAGGAGGGAAAGCCTCAAAAGGTAATTGCAAAAGACGTTGGATGTTCCCAAAGTGCTGTATCAAAGCACATTAATAGAAAATTATGTGGAAGGGAAAAGTGTGGAAGAAAAAGGTGCACAAGCAGCAGGGATGACTGCCTGGAGAGGATTGTCAGGAAAAGGCCATTCAAAAGTATTGGGGACTTTCACAAGGAGGCTGGAATCAGTGCATCAAGAGCCACCACACACAGACGGATCCTGGAAATGGGCTTCAAATATCATATTCCTCTTGTCAAGCTGCTGCTGAACAACAAACAATGTCAGAAGCGTCTTACCTGGGCTAAAGAAAAACAGACCTGGTCTGTTGCTCAGTGGTCCAAAGTCCTCTTTTCTGATGAGAGCAA
The DNA here is from genome assembly GCF_947247035.1 of Vipera ursinii. Classification (NCBI taxonomy): domain Eukaryota; kingdom Metazoa; phylum Chordata; class Lepidosauria; order Squamata; family Viperidae; genus Vipera; species Vipera ursinii. Next base: position 33,036,924 of record NC_139514.1, on the reverse strand, counting down.
CTTTTGCATCTCATTTGGAAACCAAGGACCCAGAGTCTGGAGGAAGAATGGAGAGGCACACACTGCAAGATGCTTGAAGTCCAGTGTGAAGTTTCCACAGTCTGTGTTGATTTGGGGAGCCATGTCATCTGCTAGTGTTGGTCCACTGTGCTTCATTAAGTCTGGGGTCAATGCAGCTGTCTACCAGGAGATTTTGGAGCACTTCATGCTTCCTTCCACAGACGAGCTTTATGGGGATGCTAACTTCATTTTCCAGCAGGAGTTGGCACCTGCCCACACTGCCAAAAGCACCAAAACCTGGTTCAATGACCGTGGGATTACTGTGCTTGATTGGCCAGCAAACTCACCTGACCTGAACCCCATAGAGAATCTATGGGGCATTGCCAAGAGAAAGATGAGAGACATGAGACTGAACAATGCAGAAGAGCTGAAGGTCGCTATTGAAGCATCCTGGTCTTCCATAACACCTCAGCAGTGCCACAGGCTGATAGCTTCCATGCCACGCCGCACTGAGGCAGTAATTGCTGCAAAAGGGGCCCAAACCAAGTACTGCTTATACTTTTCAGAGGTCTGATATTGTTCTATGTACCCTCCTTGTTTTATTGATTGCATGTAATATTCTAATTTTCTGAGATTGTGGATTTGGGGTTTTTATGAGCTGTACGCCATAATCATCACAATTATGACAAATCACGGCTTGAACTATCTTGCTTTGCATGTAATGAGTCTATCTCATATATTAGTTTCCCCTTTTAAGTTGCATTACTGAAATAAATGAACTTTTGCACGATATTCTAATTTTTCGAGTTTCACCTGTATCTTCATTTGCCTTCTCCACATGTGTTTTTTTTTAACTCTGACAGCAGAATTCTAATCAAACCCTTCCATTCTTTTTTTAGTAGAGTTCAGAAATGCTACAAATCTAGTTGTTTAAAGATATTGTGCAAGGGAAATGTATTCTATAATACTGTATGAAATACTATAGTCTCAAGTAGCAATTATTTATTCTACAACAGTACTGAAAAGTGGCACTAAAGATTCATAAACCCACACTCAGGATGACTAAGAATTTAATTTCATTCACTTCAATTCCTATTTATGCAAAATTTTAAAGAAATTATTACTCCGAGTTAGGTTGCCACCTCTTCTTGTCATTCACAGTTAATTGTGGCATATACTTGGTCTTCAGTTTTAGACTCAATATCATGAAGAAAAAAGATGAAATCCCTGCTAGGCTTGTTAAATTTCAGCATAGGAAAGGCAATGGGAAGAAAGAAGTAAGGGACAAAGATAATCATCATTGGTAATCTATATTATCAGAGCTAGAAAAGATCTCTTAACCATTCCCTAAGGCAAAGCCCCATATCTTAGTCAAGTTTTCGTATAGTATTCCACTGTGATTTTATAATATTTGGTTCTTTTTTTCCCCCAGTGACTATCCAGATTATCTTGAATGTCCGAAATAGCTCTTGAAATCAGTATACTTCTGCAGCAGCATAACTAGATTCCTGTTAATAAAATTGACTTTCTAATCTTTAGAACTTTAATCAAAATTAGTCTGATATGCAATATGAAGCACTTTTCCTAATCCCTCATATATACCGCTTATTTCACTTTTAGCATTTCTGTGTGTGTGGTGCACAGTGGATACATTTACATTCATATACAGTAAGTACATCTTGCAGAGAAATTGTAATAGGTAATGAAAATCACATACCATTTTTTACCTTTATTGACATTTTAATCAGAACAATGCTATCCCGTTTCCAAAGGAATTAATAAATATAAATAAGTAAATAAGTAAATAAAATATATTGTTATTTTATATAGGAAGTTTTCATTGCAAGTATTGTTTTATTATTTTTTTCTCCTTTATATTAGATGTTATACTGCAAAATAAATATAGCTAGATAAAATTTATTACCATCAAAAGGATTAGAAGAGTACATTTGCTTACTAACTAGTAAAGGTTTTCTCATAAATGCAGTCAACAATATCTTAAATCTATTTCTAAAATCCTAAAAATATATTTCACTATGAAACCAGAACCAATTAATTTATCTTTATCAGTGACTGCCATGTGCAGCAAACAATAGTGAAAAACTTTAGATAAGTTTTTATTTCTTGTTTTCTGTCATTGACATTTATAGGGGTAATGGATCATGCCATTTAGTTTTTCAAATAAACACAATTATATTTTGCCCTTCCGCAAAGAGAAAAAATAATCATTATGTGGGGCATGACCTTCAATAATGTATTTGATTTATAAGAATGAACATTTAATCCAGTTTTCAGTTAGCTTCATTGGCCATTCACTTCTTATTCAGATATTTTTAATTCTCTCTCACTCCTCTCCAACTACATATTGGTTGCATGTGTGAAAATGTCGTGCTTGCTTATAATATTTCCAAGAGAACTTTCAGATTCATTTACTCTTCAAACATACACTATTTTTTTACTATTTCCAGTGGTGTTTCTGAAGAAGAACGGACAAAATATGTAAAACCTGTATTGGAGGAAGAGATGGACCCTTAAATTGTCTACAGCAATGGTCCACAACCTTTGTGGCTTGGCAGCCTGGCTGGGGGAATGGGAGAAGGAACTGGGTTGTGTGAGTGGTGGGCTGGTGCACATGTGTCCAGATCAACCTCCATAAGTGGCAGGCTGGCATGCACACATGCAATTGCCTACCTGCCTACCACTAACACAAGTTGAGCTGTGCTCTCACACATGCTTTGGCCAGCCACTTCCACAGCACAATTCTGAATAGGCCATATCCCAGTAGTGGGCCACAGCCCAGACATTGAGGAACCCTAGTCTACAGTACATATAAGCATAAAAAATATCACCATTCAATTGTTTCCCATAGCACTTAGCACTGACAGATAAATTCCACTGCAACTATAGATGCCAACAAATATCTCAATACAGTCTAGCAAGTCATACATTCTTAAGAATGCAGGCCATGCCCCTTGCAGACCTTTTGCATGAAATAGAAAAAAATGGACTTATGATTTGTGATTTTAATGACTAGGAAAAACATCTATATAATAAAAAATGAGCTTTTTGAAATAATAGTGCAATAGTATTACTGCAATAGAAGAATATGATGGTAGTGAATATAATTTTGCTTTGTACTTTCCTATATAAAACATTTCTTTTTTGGGTATTCTTGTTCATAGCTTGGCCAAATTGCCAGAAGCAAGTCTTTGCTTTTTTCCTACAATTACTTTTCATAATTACCATTAACTGCTTTCTCTTGCAGCTTAGCTCAAAGGTGTTATAACTTTCTTTTAATTCCAAGGCCAATCACCTACGGATGAGCTGGTACTTATGTTGCATAAACGTTTAATAAGAATTAAACAAGAAGCATAAACAATAAGTATGGTTAATTAGAAGTATAAGCGATTGCAATAGAATTCCATATAGGCTGGGAAATCCTTTTTAGAATGAGCTTTAGCATAAGCCAGCTTTGGAATGGTGCCAGGCATTAGCTACAGTATTTGGGAAACATTTGCTATACTGGTTTGATAAGAAGACAACATTTTCAGGTTGAAAGGAATGTGAGATTGTTTTTTTTTGTTTGTTGTTGTTACTGTAGGCTTATTTTATCACCTTCACTTGGATAGTTCCTGCCTATACTAGACTTAGTCATTTAAGTTATTCTTTTTCTTTGCTTTGCATCTTCCACTGTAGTGTTATTGCAGTAGATTATTCTCAACAGATCCTTTCAGCTTCTTCCTCATTTCATGTTTAGCCAGATCTACAAATCTCCTGTTCCTATTTTACTGTTTCAAAATGACCAGAAGACATGGGCGTCACAGATAGTCCCATTGATATTGATACTAGCTATTTCAATCAAGACTTTGTTAATCAAGGCTTCCGTACAGACAGAAGGATAGAGTAAGGTACCAAACCCATCCTACCCATTTTGAATGGCAAATGCATGAAGATTTTCATTCTTTTTTAAAATTAAGAATAATTACTTAGTAATATTGACAACAGAATAGACTGGATTTAAATTGATCCATATTCTTGTAATCAATCAAAACTCTATTGTAGGACTGTCCCAGGAAAAAAGCCACCGTACCATTCAGATCCCATAGGAATATATGTGGTACAGTGGTACAGTCTGATAATTGGATTTTGTGTAGTTAAGTTGCGAAACATAACAGATAAACAGCTGAACCAGAGCATTTCAATCTTAAGGTTATTTCAACCATAAGGTAACTATTGGTTAATTCAAGGGGGAAAAAATAAGAAGAAAAATAGTTTCAGGAGAAAATATCTCTCATATCACAGTTCCACTGACAATGAAGCAAAAAAACAACAACAACAGGATTAACCTCTTTTAACCTTGTTATTACCTAGTAACTTGCTTTTGGAACATCCATTTCCTTGCTCTGTTGATTTCCCCAACCAACAAAGGTTAGCTGAGAGCAGAAAGCTGGGGAATAAACATCTTCTATTTATCTCTATCACTATCTCTCTGTTTTATGGAGGTGCATATACAGACTCAGATGTATAGGTGTTATAAATCTTCCTATATTTTAGTTCAGATTTTTAAAGAGAATTAATAGGATGGAATTAAAAAATAAGTATTCCCTAATTATTTTATTTCAGCTGGAATGAGAAGTTACATATGAAGTTACAGTTTAAGCAAAATATGTTCACTTTTTATGTGTTAAGCAGTTATTGCTCCATAACTGATGTTAGCATATGAGTATCGTATCAGAACCCTGCTATTGCATAAAACTCTACTCTTAGGTTTCTTTGTTCTAACTAACAGTAACAAAGCTGTACAAATATATCAGATCTGCCATCTAGAATTAGACCTCTTACCTTGTTCATTTCCATTTGCCAGCATTTATTTTTTGTTGAAATTAATAGATATAATGATGTAATGGCTGTTACATCAGTAAACAAAAGGTAGATTAAAATGGGTTATGATATATAACAAATGAATATATGCTGATATTAACCATCAGGTAATAAGTAGAAGAGTTTTAAAGCCATTTTGGGTGCTTGTAATTTAGTTTTTAAAGAGACTAGGATCAGGAGGTAAATATTCCATTTGTTTATCTCCATCCAGTCTTTAGAGAGCACAGGATGAGTTCTACTAAGAGGTCCATTGAATTAATATACCCAGAAAGTAATTTACTAGTATTATTATTTTTTTGCTATTTCATTTATCTAGCTGCAGTGGTTTTTCATTTATACAAAAGTCAAACATTGAAGTAAATAGACTGTCTTTCTTATTGGTTATCTTTTAAGAGAAAATACAAACTTATCCTTCTTTTGGCTTTATTTTTTGAAATGTTTGTGGTAGTATCTATTATAAGGATAAATAGATGGTTCCTTAATAATACTGAAATATGGAAGTCTTTCCTTTTTATTCTGCAGTATTATTAAATGGAAACAAATGCCCCTTTGCAGCTTATTGACTATATGGGACATTCCAGCTTAACAAGCAATTATGCATACCTTTCAAGAGAAGTTGTATGATTGTTTTTTAGCAAACTTCCTACTCAATATGCTTCACTGCCACAAGATTCCCTGGTGACTACAAGAAGAGATGAGAAACTAAAGTTTTCACATCTGTCTCTTTGGAGGAGAGGAGGTGTTTCCCTTCCTCTTTGCCACAAGTTTTTTTTTTTTAAATATATGCTATGGAAATGTTGTTGACTGAAACCATCTGTTCTCAGAATATTAAGTATGTTTCAGAATGTTGTTACGATCACATCATTTTCCTTTACTGTAAGTTTCTTCAGTCTTTTTAGTAAAAAAAAATACCACAATAAAAGCTAATACAAACTAAGGAGCAAATGAAAAGAAAAATATAGTGTGCAGAAAATAAAAAATGGAAAGAAGGAAGCAGAGGCCACTAGCCTGATGATGACGGATGGGATTCCGTCGAAATGTCACCCCTACACCTTTAGTTCTACGCGGGGAAAAACCCGAATAACCAAAGATCCACATACGAACACCCGCGAAAACCTCAGAAAACATTATATATATATATATATATATATATATATATATATATATATATAGAGAGAGAGAGAGAGAGAGAGAGAGAGAGAGAGAGAGAGAGACAGACAGACAGACAGACAGACAGACAGACAGACAGACAGAAACAGAGATAGAGATAGAAATTATTTCCTCATTCATCACAAGTATATTTTTTTTAAAAAAATATAATAAATGACCTCTTCTTCCTATATACCATCTATTATCTACAAACAAATCCTAAAACTTTTTACATTTCAGTCCTGATGTCAGCAAAAGTCTATTAAGGGTTAATAGCAGTGCTTTTTTTGTTAAAAAAAAAAGGTGCCGGAACTCAAACACGTCATACAACCCGCCTTGCCTACCCTACAAGGCTCCATCCAAAAAATGTGCCAGAACTCCGTTCTGGACATTCTAGGAGAAAAAAAGCCCTGGTTAATAGAGATAAAACAATTATTTTAATCTTGTTCAAACAAAGCCAATTTGTAATTCTTTTCAGATAATCTCCTAGAACTTGATTTCTTTTCATTTTTTGTTTTTCCCCTTTTCACAAAATTTAGTTTAGCTTATTGTTTGAATATTCATTTGAATTATTAAAAATATTTAATTATAATTTCAGCTATTTCTAGTTACCTCTAGTGTCCATTTTTAAAGTCTTAAAAAAATTCAGAACAAAAGCATTTTCTCATAAGAAGGATTATTTTAATTACTTCCAAAATCTTATTTGGAATGTATCTGGACCTTTAGTCCATTTTTAACTTTCTAAAATTAAAGTTTTGATTACCCTTTTGCTTTTTATTCCAAAAAAGGTTCTTGTACTTTTATTTAAAACTTCTTCCACTAAGGATGAAATAAGCTTGCCCAGTGTTTATAGTCCTCAATCTGCAAACACAGAGCTGCTTGATGAATAACTACAACAACAAAAGGTGTTTATTATATATTCATGCAAATTCGCTATTGGTCTCATTCAGTAAATATATATGATTAGAAGTATAAGCTTAATTAGTAGTTAGTTTTATGACCTGTCTTTTACATAGGAGATCTAGAGAGTGGATGAAGTGTTTTCTCTCTCAATTTTGATGCTCACAACAATGTTTGGAGGTTGTGCTGCAATACAATAATGGATCCAAAGTTTAATGCGAAATTAAACTGAATCCAACATCATAGCTGCTATAGTATACTGTTGGCATTTCCACATCAATTCTTGATGGGATAGCTAACACTTCAGAAGATAGGCTTAAGATACAAAAGGATCTTGACAGAGTTGAGCATTGGGCACTATTTAACAAAATGAAATTCAATGGTGAAAAAAGTAAGGTTCTACATTTAGGCAAGAAAAACCAAATGCATTGGTACAGTATAGGTGGTACCTCACTCAATAGTAGTAAATGTGAGCGGGATCTTGGAGTACCGGTGGATAATATGAGCCAGCAGTGTGCTGTAGCTGCCAAAAAAATCAACACAGTTCTAGGCTGCATTAACAGAGGGAATAGAATCAAGATCACGTGAAGTGTTAATGCCACTTTATAAAGGCTTGGTAAGGCCACGCGTGGAATACTGCATCCAGTTTTGGTCACCACGATGTAAAAAATATGCTGAGACTTTAGAAAGAGTGCAGAGAAGAGCAACAAAGATGATTAGAGGACCGGAGTCTAAAACATATAAAGTACGGTTGCTGGAATTGGGTATGTCTAGTTTAATGAAGAGACGAACTAGGGGGGATATGATAGCAGTGTTCCAGTATCTCAAGGGTTGCCACAAAGAAGAGAGAGTCAAGATATTCTCCAACGCACCTGAAGGCAAGACAAGAAGCAATGGGTGGAAACTAACCAAAGAGACAAGCAGCCTAGAACTAAGGAGAAATTTCCTGACAGTAGAACAATTAATCAGTGGAACAATTTTCCTCCAGAAGTTGTGAATGCTCCAACACTGGAAGTTTTTAAGAAGAGATTGAACAAACATTTGTCTGCAGTTGTGTAGGGTTTCCTGCCTGAGCAAGGTGTTGGACTAGAAGATCTCCAAGGTCCCTTCCAACTCTGTTATTCTATTCTATTTGTTCCAGATCTTACTGAATATGGACTCTTTTACTCTTCTTTCACTGCTAAGCTCTTTATTGGCCCACCTTAATGGATGTGTTTAAAGTTTAATGAATTCCTGATTAGCACTAATGTGGACAACTAAATACATGTTTTATTAAATGACTTGTCTCTTTTTAAATAAAAATAACATTAGGGTTATTACTAGAACATTATTTGGGGTTGTATTAGAGCAGTGTTTCTCAACTTTGGCAATGTTAAGATGTGTGAATTTCAGCTCCCAGAATTTCCAGCCAGCCGTGCTTTACAGTATCCATAAAACCTTGGTATCATCAAGACCAAAGCTAGCTGTTGGTCTGATGAGTGGCAACAATGTGATCTCTCTCTCTCTTAATTTTATATATGACTTCCTAATGTAGAAGTATGTGTTAGAGACTTTTAGAATTCTACCATGCTACAATGTTAACCAAATGATTATTGTCATGAATGAATTATGCATCTGTTCAGGAACAGTCAGCCAAGAGAAAAGTTTAGTTTTGCACGGTATTTGATTCTGGAAATGCAACACCATTGAGTTCCTAATTGTTATTAGATACAGAGCAACTATCAAATTAGTTTGCCCATATAACAGTTAAATAATATCATAAATGCATCAGCATTTATTTATTAAATAAGTAATAAGTAATCACCTATTCACATAATGGATACCAGGTTTCAGTTGCCATATTTTTTAAAAAATAAGTCAATTAAGATAAATTATTATATAGGCTGTTTGTAGACAGCTTGGCCATTCGGCAAATATTGCACTAAATGGTTGCGTACAGCTTGGGTAGTCTCTTTTTTTGTTGCAGAGATGAGCCAAATGATCTGGATATGAAAAGAAGTGTGTTATTTAATTGTCCTTTTACGACCTCATTAATCTGAAATTACTTTACTAATCATACATAATAGTCATCCTTATTCACTCTTAATAATAAACATCAGTCTATTGTATGCAGAACAGTGCAATGTAAAATCTCATCAGATGAATAAGAACCCAAATTAGTGTTTCTTTGTTGAAAAAATACACATCTTTCCCTAGAACATAAATTGAATCATTTCATATTATTGCATAAAAATACAATCCTCCTCTAGCACCCATTGCTGAATATGTGTGTTGTGACTGATGATCATAGCACTTTTATTATAATATGATTAGTATTGAGTCACACTATTGCAAGCTGTGACTGAAGTATTTGTGACACTTTAAACATTTATCTTATTTCTCTTATTAAATTCTATAAATGTTGCTTGTCCTCATGCTGTAATTCTTTTTCTTTTTTTCATCTACAGCATCATTTTTCAACCATGTAAAAAGACAAATCTTTATATATTGGCGGGTCAATCTGAAAGTTATTAATCACATCCAGGAAATTCATTTTCATGTGGGGGAAAAAATAACTGTTCATTACACAACTATGTGTCTTGGGAGTCCATGAGCTGCAGATTGATTGCAGCTTCTAAGTAAGAAAATTAACACTGTTTGTTATTTGAAATATTGAAAAGTGCAATTAATGGGTTATTTCACTCCAAATGATTTAGATACAAAGGAGTTAAAGAAAAACTTAATTCTGAATTATTAATCTAGATAGTGGAAGGGACAATTGAAGTCTTTCTTGAAAAATGAAACTCTAAAGAATGATCAGAACCAGGTGGTTCTTCTCTCAAGTAAGGTTTTCAAAAGAGATAGGGAAATCTTTGCCTTTGTTCTGGAACTATTTTCTCACAGAAAAAAAATAGGCTGGTTCAAAGCCAGGTTAGTAAAACCCTAATCAAGGGGATGTTTAGAGAGCCAGGCAGTAGATACCAATCTAGAACTAATTGAAGCTAGACAGAAATAAGAATTTTGATCAGATTTTATGAAAAATGGTTTGAATTGCCATTCCTTTATTATTCTCTGTTATTCATTATTACATTTTGTCCTATTGCATATTGATCTTTGTATATTCTTTTGATAAAGGAAGGAGGTCTTCAATTGTATAAAGGTTGGCTACTATCTTGATTATTATTATTTTTTTAAAAAAATGTCTCCCTACCCGCAGATCTATAGACAACAACTGATTAGAGTAGCAACAAGTCTAGCAAATAAACAAATTATAAATAAAATGTTTTATTGTGCTCTTGTTCTCTGCGTGGAAACACGTTTTTGTTTCTTGCTAAAAGAACAACGGCAAGATAACCATCTATCATTGGTAGACTGCTATTCGAAACCCAACTGTGATCCTAAGTTAAACCTGTCCAATCACCTGTCCAATTTGGTACAATATTTCATTGCATATATCAAAGGGTGGGTATATTGCTAAAAAGAATCATAAATAAGTTTGATGTGGCTAAAAGAACTGATCAATTTACAGTAAATCTGCTTTGAATAATTTTATTTTTTTATGTTTAATATAATAAGAATGAGTGGAAACAAAATCTCAAAACAAAGTCATGTTGATGTTGGCACCAGAGTTTGGGAAAACCATGCTTCTTAAAATTTAAGCCAGACTGGCAGTTTTTTCATTTAGGCTTTCAGTCTTTGTCTGACTGAAAACTATGCAAAGTACATCAAACCTGTCACTGTTTGGAACTTGAACATCCCAGGGGACTTTTACTTGGTAACAGTGACATAATGCTTAAAATATTTACGTCAAAATAATCTTGAAGCCTCATTCATTCATTCACTCACTCACTTGCGCATTCATTTCTTTTTTTTTCCACCAATCCCCCATGCCAATTAAATATTTATTTCAAGGCAAAGTAAAAATAATGTGTCTGATATGGTTAATATTTAATCAGTATTCTAGTCTGCCAACCGTGTGTATCATGTAAGAGCCAATAGTTACTGCCTTGTGTTTCTTTGCAATGATAGATGCCTTGTCCAGTAGAAGGGAAATCACAGATGAGCTATCTTTCGTGGAAAAGATAATGTAAATCAATAAAGATAATAAGTTTCCAGTGCCAGCTAATCTTATGAGAAAAATATTTTTGATTATTTTATAATACCCAATTTTCTATTTTATTATTTTGAGTGCCAATCCATCATTGCCATTGATAGATTTCTTTTGTCAAGGAATGATGAAGTGTCTGCTGACACTGGCTCAAGTAAACCAAGAAAGATGGGTTAAACTACCTGAACAGACAAGTTATTAATAGAAAATCAAATATTAGAAAATCAGGGAAATTTTCCAAAATGAGCTGTGCATTTCAGACATGTGAGATATGATATACCTACATTCTTCAATATCAAATAAATACCAGTTGATGTGAGAAACTGGAGCAAGTGGAAATGAATGAACACAATTACTAACTGGATCATCATTGAGCATACATTCGGCAGGTAACCAAACCTAGTGTTTTCATTAGTTTACAGTAAAAGTTAGCAAATAGCTTTAATAGATATCTAAAAAACCCTACATATTTTACGACAACACTTAAAGCTAAGTTACAAGACTCATGTGAAGTCATTTCTAATAGCAGGTATTTCTTAATTGCTCACATTACCATTATTTGATTAAATTTCTATTCTCTGTAAAAATTATATTGCATTCCTGAAACTTTTGCTAGTAAAGTTATGCTAATTACTCAGATCTAACTTAATAATGGATCCAGTGAAAGAGATAGATGAGAAGCATCATAGATGGAAGAGGTTCACTTGCAATACTATTTACTGATTAGAATGCAGACAAACTGAAATCTTCAGGGTGCTATATCATTGAAAAGAGTCTTGTCCTTTATACGTATTTGATTCCTGTTAATCCATGCATATTAAGTCTCTTAAGATTCAAACCTTTCACTAAGAACTTTCATAGTCTTCTGTCCCCACTTATACGCTCCTTACCCCATCCCCACCTCCACCCCGAGTTGCACATTCTTAATAGCAAGGTCAGAGACTAGATATTTGAGAATCAAATAAAATCTCTTTTATGAACAAATTTTTGAATTAGGAATACATTTCTTTTCTACTATTACCAGTGATGCATGATTCACATTATGGCAATGACAATAGTGTGCTTTCTTTATCCCAAAGGCAATATTAACCCAGGATTTGATGGTGTACACCAGGGATGTCAAACTCGCAACATCATGTGACATGGCACGACGTATCACAACTTTTTTGCCATTGCCAGCAATGGTGTGGGCACAGTTTCACTATGATACATCCAGCCCACAGGCTGGCAGTTTGACACATCTGGTGTACACAGTGATTTCTTTGTCCTCCCCATTTCTTTCCTGGAATATGTTACTTTAAATACAAAACATCCTTCATCCTCTAGAATCCTTCAGAGTCTCCATATATCACTTGTGAAGAGGAATATCTGAAAGTACTTTCTGTTCAAAAGAGTCAGCTCAGCACCTGACTGCTTTTATGTCTGAGGCACTTTGTGGGCACTTTGCATTGCACATGTTGCTTAGAACTCAATGCAGTGATTTTTTTTTAAAAAAAGATATGTGTTCAATATTGTACTAAAGGTTCATGTTAAATTCAGATCCTTTTTTGGATCCATTTTGTTGAGAGTCCTTCTGGCAAAGATATTAACACAGACACCACTGCCTGGAAACAGATGCACAGAGGCTTCAAAGTTTTCCCACTGATGGTTCAGCATCTGCTAAATAAATGCATATTTGTTACATTGTGAACTGCATCAAGAAAACAAAGTGCCCCAAGTGGTATAATCCTTACATAGGGAGAACTGTGAGGGGAAATGGAGATATTAACTGGCCATGTACCTTTATTTTAAATAATGTTTCTGAAGTCTTGTCATATGAATCTCAGTAGCAAATCTGACATAAATCAAAATTTTCACAACAATGAACATTTAGTTTTGAAATATTGTTCCAATAGATTCAATTTTCTATTTGCTTGCTTTGCAAGTTGCTAGAATGTGGGAATAGCTATTAAACATGGGCTGTATACTGCCCTCCTCTTTTCTTATTAAACTGTTTCAGGAGCACATACAGAGTGAAGGCAAGAGTGCTTTTGGAACTGCAGATAATTGCAGGAGAAAATGATGAAAGTTCCTTAATTTCACAATACAGGAGTTATGTATCGACTATATATAAAGTTGTGTTATGTCCTGCTAAAGTGAAACTAACTTAACTCCAACTGCTTGTGAAGCTAAAATGAAACTAACCTTTAGATGACCCTGACTGTTAACTCCAACTGTTTTGGAGGGAAACTTTGAACATTCATAGTTGGGTGATTTGAATAAAGCCCTGTGGGCTCAGAGTATAAATTACAGGCAATTACCTGCAGTTCTCCAGTTCTAGTTTGAGTCAATAAATGATGTTGTAACTATGCTGGCCTGCTCCTTGCCTACTGAAGCCCACTACACAATAACATGGACAGACCTAACCATAGTTTCAACAGGGAAACTGGGACCATTTTGGACCCAGCCAAATGCAAAAACTCTAGACAGTTCCTGGAAGCCTGGCACTCTGACAAATTGGCCATTAACAGGCAAATAGACATTAACAATATCTACATGCCATTCAAAAGAGACAATCAATGAGCCCAAAGGGGAACAAAAAGACGAAAACATCTCTGTTATGTACTGGGCTCTTAAACAATACCATGTGGGTTGCTGGAGCAGCTAACAACTCTCCAGCAACCCAGACTACAAGTCTTCTGTGCTGCAATTGGCTATCTCCAGGCAGCAATGGTTGATTCAAACCTATTGGCTGCCACCTAGGGGCTAGACTATATATTGTGGCTAGTTACAGCCTTTTTCCCAGTACAGTTTCTGCACAAAATAAACTATGAGTTACCTTGTACTCAGCTTTCCGTCTTCATTCCTGCACCAAAGAACCTGCTATTTAATAGTGGCGATGAGGATGGGATCCTGCTTCACTGATTAAGAGTTGAGATCTATGAGGAAAAGGCAGTGCATGCCAGAGGGAAAAGGCATTCCCCCCCCTCTCTCAAGGTCGGCTAGCAAGCTACGCTAGTGACCTCGTGCTCAGTGGACTCATTCCCTGAGCCTGGAAGCAGGATCCAGAAGAACGCAGGAACCAGCAAAAGAATGCCGAGGGTCAGAAAAGTGAGAGAATTTGACATGAAACACCCGGAGCAATGGCCATCATATCTATCACAAGTAGAAAACTAACTCAGGGCCAATCAGATCATGGAAGAAGGACTGAGGGCCACAACGCTACTCTGCGTGTGTGGCCCAGCAACCTTTGATTTGGCCGAGAACCTTTTCGCGCCAACACCGATCGAAGCAGTCTCCTACACAGACCTCAAAAAGAAGCTAACCAGGCACTTCCAGCACAAGATGTCTGAAATGGCTTGGTGGTTCACGTTCGACCAAAGAGTGCAGCAACTGGGTGAATCAGCTTCTGAGTTCATAGCGGACCTGAGGCAGGCCGCATGCCTTTGCAAATTTCAAATTTAGAAGAGCGACTACGAGACCAGCTCGTCTGCAGCCTACGGGACAGAACACTTCAGCAGAGACTCTTTGCTAGGCCAAATTTAACGTTTTCTGAAGCACAAGATGAGATGATGGCCAACGAAGCTGCTGGGGGCACTGTTCAAACAGTGCAGCCCACCAAATCGACAAAGTTTGAAGAAACGGTCCACCATGAGGACGCCAAACACACTGAAAAATTCTCCGAGGAGGAAGAACCTGAAATCAACTGACTCTGAAAGCAGCCCAACATGCAACACTGAAACAGCCAGCAGCAAGAGGACAATTACAACGCAGTACTCTTACCGAGATGTAAGAGGTGTGGCGGCAACCATTTCCATGCCAACTGCAGATTTCGATCAGCCACGTGCAGAGCTTGCGAAAGGACAAGCCACATCACAGTGGTTTGCAGAGCCCACCAGAGAGACCAGCCACCCAAACACCAGTCGGAAGAGCCGACTAGGAGAGGTACTGGGGCCCAGGGTCCAGTTAGTCTGAGTTTTTTCAGAAGCCGTAGAAGAGTATGCCGCACCAGGGTTCGACACCCTCTCAAACCCAAACTTAAGCTCATGATACAGCTACAAGGAGTTCCATATAAGATGGAATTGGACTCTGGCTCTCCAGTTTCAATTATTTCTCAAGACATTTTTAACTTTGTGTGTAGGCACAGTAACAATTGGGCCAAACCAAGACCCTCAGATATAATCCTAACGGATTTTCAAAACGCTCACGTTAAGGTTATGGGAGAAGCATGTTGTTGGTAAATTTTAAAGGGCTTTGGGGCCACCTGGATGTAATAGTAGTAGGGGGCCAGACAACAAATCTCATTGTACTTGATTGGTTTGATGCCTTAGGTATTCAGATTACTGGCATAAACTGGATGCAAACTGCAGACCTCAAGGAATATGCGGATGTTTTTGATTCAACCCTAGGTACATACACAGGCCCACCTATCTCATTTAAGTTAGATCCCAATGTAGTTCCAATCAGGGTTAAGCCTCATAGGGTCCCCTGTGCCTTAAAACATAAAATTAATTCCGAAATCGATAAGCTCATAGAACAGGACGTGTTACAGCCTGTTGATGGTAGGGAGTGGGAAACTCCTATAGTCAACCCACTTAAAGCCAACGGTGAAGTTTGCATTTGTGCTGACTATAAATGCACTCTAAATAAAGCCCTCAAGCAACACACTTACCCGGTCCCAGTAGTCAATCATATTTTAGCCTCCTTGCAAGGGGGTACTATTTTTGCTAAACTTTATTTAGCACAGGCCTATCAGCAATTGCCGGTTGATGAGGCCACAGCCGTGGCTCAAACGATCATGACTCACAAAGGGGCTTTCAAAGTTAAACGCTTACAGTTTGGAGTCAGTGTTGCACTGGGTATTTCAGGGAATCATGGAGCGTACACTCAAAGGTATTCAGGGCATCTGCCCTTATTTTGATGATGTTCTTATTGCAGGGGAATCCCCAGAAGTGTTAGCCAGAAGGCTCAGGGCTGTCTTGCAGAGGCTTTGCAAAGCAGGCCTAAAATTAAAAAAGAACAAGTGTAGTATTGGGGTTTCTTCAACAGAATTCCTGGGTTTCCGAATTGATGCTAACAGCATTCACCCCGCTGATTCTAAAGTGAAGGCCATTAAAATGGCTCCTAGGCCCAAATCAAAAGGAGAGCTACAAGCATTCTTGGGCCTCCTAAACTTTTATCACCCATTTCTACCTCATAAGGCAGCAATAGCAGAGCCCCTCCACAGGCTTCTAGATAGGAAAGCTCCATGGAAATGGACTAATTTATATGAAAAAAGTTTCCAGGAATTAAAAGCACTATTGTTAAAAATGTCCACTGTAATTCACTACAAAGAGTCTAAACCTGTATGTCTTGCATCTGATGCATCTCCCTATGGGGTGGGGGCAGTTTTAAGTCACATAGAAAAAAAATGGGAAACAGGTTCCTATAGCATTTTTCTCAAGGACATTGTCCTCTGCTGAGTGCAACTATGCTCAAATTGACAAAGATGCCCTGGCCATCATTGCTAGAATAAAAAAATTCCATGACTATTTATATGGCAGGGATTTCACGGTCTACACACCTGAATTTCACCTCCATGCAGGGGACATTGCTGCTAAAACTGCCACAGATAAAATACTTAGAGTGTTGTCATGGGTATACATGGACTGGTTGGAAAAAAGTCCAGGCTCAGAATTTCAGAGCTATTTTGTCAGAAGGCATGAGTTATCTGCCCATAAAGGGTGCATTTTATGGGGAAACTGAGTCATAATTCCCACTTCCCTAAAAGACAGGGTTTTACAATCATTATATGAAGGCCATCCAGGCATTGTCAGAATGAAAGCTTTAGCTAGAAGCTACCTTTGGTGGCCTGGCCTTGATAAGGACATTGAGGCTCAAGTCCATGGTTGTTATACATGCCAGCAATCTAGGCCTGAAATGCCACAGGCTCCAGTTCACAGGTGGGAGGAAACGCACACTCCCTGGTCTAGGGTTCACATATTCGACTACGCTGGGCCCTTTCAGGGACAGCTCTTCCTTATAGTAGTGGATAGCCATTCAAAATGGCTGGAAATAAGTCCAGTTCCTAACACGATTACTGCTAGGACCATCCAGGTGCTGAGAAAACTCTTTGACATGCATGAAATAAACTATGAGTTACCTTGTACTCAGCTTTCCGTCTTCATTCCTGTGCCAAAGAACCCGCTATTTAATAATCTTCTCACTAACAATCAACACCCAGATGAGTAGAGATTAACACCTAGATTAAAATTAGACCAACAGTCAAGAAGCAAACAATACCCCATCAAAGAACTTCCAAACAAGGTAACAGTAAGCAGCTAACCAAAGAACCACCAAGACCACTCCCACAAACACTGACAGGGCACTAGAATACAAAATGAGAGCAAACTTTACTCCCTAGCACTGATGATAGTACCTAATCTGGTGGATTTAATTCTATTTTTTCCATATAAGCCCTCTCATACTTTTATATTTCTTAATCAATAAGTAAAAAAGTAGAAAAAGAAGAATAAAGAGGAGAGAGACAAAAAAGAGGAAAAAAGAAAGAAAGAAAAAAGAGGAAAAAAAGACAAAAGCACTGAGATACAAAAAATAACATACAACTTAAAATACGTATCCCTCCTAATTTAATATATGTTTATTCTCTCAATTTCTTATTCTTTTTGACCATAGCTGAGAGTGTATTTAATCTATTTAAACTTTAAGCATTCCATTCAGTAGATCTAATCATCTAATCCTTTAACTCTCATTCAAAACACATTTTTCTTATCATCACATTTAAATAACTAAAACGTTTGCTTTGTTTAAATCATTTCAACTTTTTTTTACAGAAAGGAAAAAGAAAAAAAAACATATTGTATTAATTAAAAAAAATTCATCCATCTAAGAGTAATATATTTCAAAGTTTTTCCATTTCTTTAGCCATATTCAAACAAATGTTTCATGTTGTACATTGTGACATGTAAGTCATGTTAGTCATGTAAAATACACAGGCACATGTCTCTGCTTTGCAAATCTTTATCTTTCTGCATTGGTCCTTATATTCTATGAGCTTAATGGAATGTGGATTATATATATCATTCTGTTTGCTTCTTGTTGCAAGTGTTGAGTGGCATGACATAGATAGCTCATCAAAAGTACAAAAGTCCATACATTTGATTTTGCTAAATACATAAAGCTGATAGAATACAATTTGGCTATCTACAACTGACAAGTGCCAAATGGGATGACAGTAGGCATTTGGTGCATGACTCTTGGTGTGTCAATGTAGCCATCTTAAGTGGGGTATAGATATATAGGATTAGACTTGAAGTAATATAGGTTGCTCACCATTGATGTAAGTCTCAATCTTTCTTGATAATATCTTACCAAAATATGCATGCATGCATACCATGTCTATACCTATGTCTACTTACTGTCAATCTGAGAAAACTGAAGTAAAGATTAAATTTGTTTATATGGCAGTTCCATACCTATTTGCCCAGGCCAATGAACTTAGTAACATGAATTTCTGCTAATGTCTGCTATATAGAGAATTGTAGTATGATTTGACTGAAAATGTTCTTTAAAATAAATTAAAGCTACCACATTTAATTTCCCAAGATATTTTACATACAGGGCATGCAAACCCCAAGAGAGAGTTACTTTTGTCACTATACCAAGTTTGGTACACTTCATTACATTTTTATGCTTTCAGATTCTTCAACATTTAATGCCTGACAAGCAGAAAAATTGTTTATCTAGATATGTGTAGAAGGTTAATTATGTTTTGTCACTATGTCTTTTCTATTTCAAAATTTAACAATATCTTTAATTTTTCTCTATAGGTCAGTCTACTAATAAAATTGAATAAGTTATATAACATAAAAGACTAATATCTTATGTAAGCCAAATGATGCTCCTTTGAAATGGTAAATATGCATAATAAATATTTCTTAATTGTCCAAATGTAGAAGGAAGTGCATTACATGGTATTTTTTTGTTTGAATTTCTTTTCCATTTCTAGACCTGGGTTCTTGCTAACATTATTGTAGAATAGATTAGGAAGAGGATGAAAATAGCTATTTCTGTCCTAACTCAAGTGTGTATATAAATGTAGAATGATAAAAGTACATTTTGGGAAGTGGGGGTGGGAAATGAGCCATCTGTTCATTTTAATTTGGATTTTCAGTATACTCTAATCAGTATACTCTGATCACATGGCTTAGAATACCTAGAAGAATGCCTTCTTAAATGAACAATGCAAAGAAATTGAAGAAAACAATAGAATAGGGAGCACCAAGATCTCTTGAAGAAAATTGGAGAGATGAAGGGAACATTTCATGCAAAGATGGACATGATAAAGGACCAAAATGGGAGGGACCTAACAGAGGCAGAAGAGATTAAGAAGAGGCGGCAAAATTACACAGAAGAACTATACAAGAATGAGCTTAATGTCCCTGATAATCACAATGAGGTGGTCACTGACCTCGAGCCAGACATCCTAGAATGTGAAGTGAAGTGGGCCTTAGGAAAGCTGAGCAACAACAAAACTAGTGGAGGTGACAGTATTCCAGCTGAGCTATTCAAAATCTTAAAAGACGATGCATAAAAGTGCTACACTCAATTTGCCAGCAAATTTAGAAAATTCAACAGTGGCCACAGGTTTGGAAAAGACCAGTTTACATTTCAATTACAAAGAAAGGCAGGCCAAAGAAGGTTCAAACTATTGCACCATTGTACTCATTTCACATGCTAGTAAAGTTATGCTTAAAATCCTACAAGCTAGACTCCAGCAGTATGTGGATTGAGAACTACCAAAAGTACAAGCAGGATTTTGAAGAGGCAGAGGAACTAGAGATCAAATTGCCAACATATGCTGGATCATGGAGAAAGCTAAGGAGTTCCAGAAAAACTTCTACTTCTGCTTCATTGTTGTGGATCACAACAAACTGTGGCAAGTTCTTAAAGAGATGGGAGTACCAGACCATCTTATTTGTCTCTTGAGATCAAGAAGCAACAGTGAGAACTGGACACGGAACCATTGATTGGTTCAAACTTGGGAAAGGAGTCCGGCAAGGCTGTATACTGTCGTCCTGCCTATTTCACTTATATGCAGAGCACATCATGAGAAAGGCAGGGCTAGATGAATCAAAAGTTGGAATTAAGATTGTCGGGAGAAATATCAACAACCTAAGATATGCAAATGACACCACTCTAATGGCAGAAAGTGAAGAGGAACTAAAGAACCTCTTGTTGTGGGTGAAGAAGGAGAGTGAAAAAGTTGGCTTGAAACTTAACATTAAGAAAACCAAGATCATGGCATCTGGCCCTCTCTCAATTCCTGGCAAATAGATGGGGAAGAAATGGCAGTGACAGATTTTATTTTCCTGGGCTCCAAGTTCACTGCAGACAGGGACTGTAGCCAAGAAATTAAAAGACGCTTGCTCCTTGGGAGGAAAGCCATGGCAAATCTAGACAGCACACTAAAAAGCAGAGACATCACCCTGCCAATAAAAGTGCATATAGTCAAGGCTATGGTCTTCCCAGTTCCAATGTATAGCTGTGAAAGTTGGACCATAAAAAAGGCTGAGTGCCAAAGAATTGAAGTTTTTGAACTGTGGTGCTGGAGAAGACTCCTGTAACTGCCCCGGACTGCAATACGATCAAACTGGTCAGTAATAGAGGAGATCAACCCTGACTGCTCTTTAGAAGGCCAGATCCTGAAGCTGAAACTCAAATACTTTGGCCACCTAATGAGAAGGAAGGACTCACTGGAGAAGAACCTAATGCTAGGAAAGGTTGAGGGCAAGAGAAGAAGGGGACGACAGAGAATGAGGTGGATGAATGGAGTCACTGAAGCAGTAGGTATGAGCTTAAATGGACTCCAGAAGATGGTAGAGGACAGGAAGGATGGAGGAACATTGTCCATGGGATCACGATGTGTTGGACACGACTTCGCAACTAACAACAACAATAGAACAATTAATTGGTGGAACAACCTGCCTCCAGAAGCTGTGAATGCTCCAACACTGAAAGTTTTTAAGAAGAAACTGGGCAGCCATTTGTCTGAAATGGTGTAGGGTTTCCTGCCTGAGCAGGGGGTTGGACTAGATGACCTAACTTCAGTGATGCAGAGGACATCCTCTCTCAAGATTTCCAGAAGCTGGATGACTACTTCAAAAAATGACATCTCAAACCATCTCTAACAAAAACAGAAGTAGCCACATTCCACCTCAGCAAAAGGTACGTAAAGTACTAGCCTTCAGTGAAATTCCAGAATCATATTTTACAATGTAATAACTCTCCAAAGTACCAAAGGGGTAACACTGCACAGATCACTAAGCTTCTGACAACCCGTGAAAAAAACCAGCTGCTTAATTGAAAATCCACAACAATTTACTGAACAGACTGGCTGGAACATTCTGGGCTTCTAATGCTAACACCCCACAAACAACAGTCTTGGCTTGGTTCATTCCATAGCTGAATACTGTGTCAGCATGTGGTTTTACAGCACCACACTCAAATGGTTGATGTCCAACTCTACCAGACAAAATGTATCATCTATCGCACATTGCATCCCACTCTTGTGAACTGGTTATCACCCCACATTAGAAGACAACAAACTCTCATTCAGCTATGGTCAAGGATGTCAAACAACAAGGTCCTTCTTATTCACTAGGACAATGTGCTGACATGCAAACTATTAAACATATTGTGCAAGATTGTGCATGATGTGAACTATTTCCAATTTGTTACAGGAACATCTATGTAAACTGATTAATTCATTCAAAAATATTTTAATAAGATCTGAATAGAAGTTGATAAAATCATTTCACTATCTGTATATGTTTATATAGATGTAAATGTAACATGTAGGTTTGAAATGTATTGTCTATTTGGTCATATGTAATTATTACTTTATCTAATAATTTTTACTTTGGTCTGAAAAGTTTAAAGTTAATAATGGTGTAACCTAAAGCATGGGATTTAATGGATATCTTAACACGAAATATAATATCCCAGCCAGGGTATGTTTAGAAATCTGCTGCTACTTACTGAAATTTAATTAGCTTTACATTAATAAACTAAAATATTAGGATTATTCTAGATATATTTAATAATTGTCCTTTCTCTATAATTTTAAACAGTACAATTTGATGGCAAATTTTTATCAGGGAATGAAGCTAAACACAACATTTTGTGGGGGACACACACAGCCCTTGGGTCCCAGATTATGGTATATGAGGTCTTTGATACTTAAGCCTGACCACAGGATGTCAGAGTTAAAAGCAGGTGAAAGCAACAGATTCAGTGTCCCCTATCTAAGAAAATGATGAAATCCACTGCAATTTATATAATCACTCAATACCCAGAGCCACTGACTCTGAATGGTGTACAATTAAAAATAAAAACAAATCTGAAATAACCATTAAAACAATTATACATAAATATAAATAAGACCGCTGGAAAATGGATCAAAATCCTACAAATATGCAGTCTTTATGGAGGCATGGTGTAGCGTCCAAACTCTCAATAGTAATCCAATAAAAAGGCTAGCTGTTTTGTTTTTTTGTTTTTGCTTTGGGTATTATATACTTCCTCAAAATTATACATCCTTAATCATGCTGTTAAATAAATTTTGTCTGGTTCCCTGAGTTCAGATAATGAATGGCTGCCTAAGTTGCATTCCATTATGCTTTTTCCCCACGTTGGGCTAAAATGCTCTAGTATTTTCTCTAGTAAATGTAATTCCATTTAGGTAAACAGCAAGTTCTGCAGATATATTCTGATGAACAATGTGGCTAAATGATATGAAACATTTGCCCTTGCAAAGGGTCCTTTCTGATTTATTGATGAGGATGACATCAAACATAAAACAGCAGGTCTCTGTGCCTTTATTTCTTTTTCATTATTCATTTCAGCAATAATATTATTTCCGCTGAATGCAAAGAACATTTCTGCTTTTGGAGCAGTGAAGACAAAGAATGGGTTCCAAACTATTCAAAACAGATCACAATAAAATCAACTATTCAAAATAGTTGAACTACTGCTAAGTTTGTAAAGCCGCCCTGAGTCTTCGGAGAAGGGCGGGATATAAATGGAATTTAAAAAAAATAATAATAATATCTTGCACAGAATTGCCTTTTCTAGCTACAATTAAAACAAGACTCCATATCTTGATTTTTTAATACATGTTTTTTATTGTCTATACATATGCATGCAACTGGAGCATAGCCCTGCAGGGCACATGAGACAAGTAGATGCAAAAAAATATACTACAATCATAGAAACTCTGGATCATACAAAATAAGTAACTCAAATCTGATCTGAGAATAAAGCTCAAATATAATGCTATTCATTTATTTCAAGAGGATGATGGCCAGTATAAATTTTGCTGCAAAGTAATTCAGCTGGTCAGCAGAAAAAAAAATTCTTGTGATACATCTTCTTTATGAAGCTTCTGCATGCATGTGTATGTTTGTGAGTGTTTATGTATTCATATAATACAATGCAAATGGATCTATTTATAATAAATGTCCCCAGTAAAATACTAGAAAATATATTTATTAAGTATTAAATCGTATCTGTATGAGCTTTCACGCAGGTACAATTTGATACTTAATATGGGCTAGCTTGCTTACTGTGTGTGTAAATAGGCTAGCCCATATATTGTTCAATAGCATATGAAATGGGAGAAACAACACACATTCATTTGTTTTATCCATTGAGCAAACAGACTTTTCAGACCTTGTCAAATGATCTGATTCAAGTTACCACTGTATTTTCTTCTTCATTATGTAGAATATAAGCTTGTGTGGAAAAAAACAGAAAGACTGTCTTTATTTTATCAGAATGCATGAGCATTTTTATTTTTTTCAATGTGGTGTTCATGCTGAAGTACAAAATCTAAACAACTACATATGTGAAATGTGCAACATTAAAACAGTTTGGGCAGACTAACGAATCTTTCTTCCTGTTATAATAAAACATTTGTCATGGATTCTCCCAATCTGAAAGGATAATAGGTTTTTTTTATTTTTTTTATTTTAATCCCATTTATATCCGCCCTTCTCCGAAGACTCAGGGCGGCTTACAATCTAAGCACAAATCAAATGTGCTTAGCAGTAGCCTTCATTCTATGTATATGCCTGCTTATTAGGGCTTTCACCCCCCCCAAAGCGGCATTATTACAAAGTCAGCTTATTGCCCCCAACAATCTGGGTCCTCATTTTACCTACCTTGGAAGGATGGAAGGCTGAGTCAACCTTGAGCCTGGTGGGATGCGAACCTGCACTAATTGCAGGCAGCTAGTGTTACTTAAGGAGGCATTAGCCCACTGCTCCACCAAGGCTCCACCAAGGTTGACTCAGCCTTCCATCCTTCCGAGGTAGGTAAAATGAGGACCCAGATTGTTGGGGGCAATAAGCTGACTTTGTAATAATGCCGCTTGGGGGGGGGGGTGAAAGCCCTAATAAGCAGGCATATACATAGAATGAAGGCTATTGCTAAGCACATTGGTTTGTGCTTAGATTGTAAGCCGCCCTGAGTCTTCGGAGAAGGGCGGAATATAAATGGGATTAAAATAAAATAAAAAAAATAAAAAAAATAATATACAATATAGTTTTAAAGTGTTTTTTAAAAAAATGCCACTTGATTGGAAACTGCAACCAGGATTGAGATGATGTTATGTTATTGCATGTGCTTTAATTTTTATTTTATTCTATTCATTGTAAGCCACCTAGAGTCTCAATTTGGCATCATACAAATCCACATAATAAGAAAATTGTTTAAGGTAAATGCAGATATGACTGTACCAGTGAACAAATCTACTAGCCAAAAGGCTCAAGGTTGACTCAGCCTTCCATCCTTCCGAGGTAGGTAAAATGAGGACCCAGATTGTTGGGGGCAGTAAGCTGACTTTGTAATAATGTTGCTTGGGGGGGGGGCGGCGAAAGCCCTAATAAGCAGGCATATACATAGAATGAAGGCTATTGCTAAGCACATTGATTGTGCTTAGATTGTAAGCCGCCCTGAGTCTTCGGAGAAGGGCGGGATATAAATGGGATTTTTTTTCAAAAGTGCAGAAATTGTTTTCATTGAGAAGCAGAGGACGAAGCAGAAAACTTCCTTGTCCCATCCTTTCAACAGATTTTTCCAGGTGCTAATCTGACCATCTTCATTTCAAGCAAGAGTGGTGGAAGTATTAGCATAGACCTTAAAGTGTAGGTAACACAGTTTTAAAACTAGGAAAAGCCCTATTATCCTAAAATTCCAGGAGAAAAAAAAAGAAAATCTGCTACACTTATTGAATTATCAGCTGTTTCAGCACAATACTTGGACTGGGTCAAATGTTATTTATCAAATGGTATTCATTAAAAGTTTGTTTGCCACTGCTTTTACATTTTCTCATGGGATAGCCTCAATAGGACTGTAATGTTGTTAACATTTAACAACTGAAATTATTATTAGACAGGAAATTATTTTATTGCAAATTTGTTTAAGGAACTTTATGTTAAGTTTATATTCTCTCCTTTTGTACTCAAAATGATTTTTGAAAATGGAATAACTGACAGAAAGGTACAGTTGAACCAAGTTTATGAAAGCCAATATTTGTCTTTTTCTGACAGAAGAGGAAAATTTCATAGATTTAGTTTACTTTGTTTTGTATATAAATAATCTTGTTATCTATAATATAAAATCATTATAGAACTGCCTTGCCCAGTAAATGAATAGTTACCTTAAACATCCTACTTTTTCAAAAGCTATGCATTTCTTTTATTATATATTTGTTTATTAGTACATAATTTCTTTTAAAAGGATCCCAGATCTCTTAATTATCCAGTCATTCACATATAGTTTACAGCTGCCCCAACAGATTATAAATATGCCAGGTATAAATGGAAGGGAGGAAATACACTATGTGTAATTTATGAAACATTTTTTTCTTTTTGCTTTTGATATTGTTTCATTGTGTTTATTCACTACTTCATTTTCAAAACTCAATAATTTGCAATGGGTCTTCAAGTCATTAGTGCAAATTAGCATGGCTCCACTGTATTTGCATTTAATTGCTTTTTAAATTAATTTATTTATTTTAATTCTCTGTAATTATTTGCTACAGGATATTACTTTTCCTGAGAGAGTTCATTTCCCTGAAAGAGTTTGTTCTGGTTTTGTGGTTTATTACATATTTAAGAGATTTTTTTATTTAGAGGCAGTGTTCTGTTTTGACTTCTAATATATTTGGACTTCATGTATAATATGCACATATTTAAAATATTCTAGTACTTTTCAGACTGTAACCTTAATGCACTAATTATTTGGGGATTCTGTTAATTGTAATCTATGAATCTCCACTAATCAAGCATAGAAGCCAATATGACTAAAATATAAAGCTGTAAAAAATATTTATATTTGGATTGAAGGTACTTATAAGTCTTCTTGAAAATTATTATGGGACTAGATGGTTTATGAAGGAAACATGATCATTATAATTTTGTTATTTGTTATTTTGGGTCCAAAACACAATGTTAGGACTTGTTGATATTATAAAACTGACACAGCTGGGAACACAAATATCTGAAGGAATTCTTTAACCATAAATTTCATAAAATTATTTATGTTATATAAATATTTAAAGCTATCTAAATATGATTCTTTTATCACTATCTTTCTTTGATTTGGCTTCTTTGTTCTGTACCTATGAATAGGAAAAAAAATAGATGCAGACACTGAAATAGAATTTAACTCCCAGAGGCTTCATGGACAAAATTGTGCAATTTCAATGGCAACAATGTAGGCCACTGTCTCTCCCCTGCCTTCCATATTTCTAGTGTGGTCTATAAGCCTGGTATTTGTTGATTGATATCCAACCAAGATTTAATGAGACCAACCTTTAGTTTCCAGGTTCAAACAGGATTCCTCTGGATTTGTGGGTAGCAACGGGGTATAAAAATTGAAAGTAATCTATCATCACCTCCATCACCACTATGACCACCACTACCACCATTATGAAAAATAGCTGCTCAAGAACACAGCAGCAGAAGCAGTTATGAGTACAAATCTATATGCTCATTACTGGGTGACTTGCACTGATTACTACTGGGCTTTTAGGTTCAATTCAACATGCTTGTGGTCATCTATGAAGCACTATATGTCTCATGTCCTGGACTTGGGAAATGACTTATCCCCAGTATGAAATCCCCTGACTTGGCATGTTTATCAGTCTCATTCATTAAATAGAATACAGTCATCCTTTGGGAAGAACGTTCTCCAGGCCTCTTGTCACTTCCAGGCTTAAAGAAGACCATCTTCCAGGCACTAAGCCAGGGTGGGTTTAAACACATTGTAAATATAGATGTAGGAGTACCATGTTTTCCCCTAACTCCCAATTCATCCCACATTTTTAATTTCTTTTACTGTTGCTTTTTATATTATGGTGTTTTAAATCAGTTACCAAACTGAGTGTATGAGTTCAACCTGTAAAGATACCTAAACATTAGAAAGGATAAAGAAGATCAAATGAAATGGACAGCCATTTAGAAATCCAGCCAATATAAACTATTTCAGCAGTCATGTAGTCTCATTAAGTGGACATTTCTAAAAAATCTGCTTTAATGGCTGCTTAATTGATAGCCAAACATTTTTATTTCATTCATTGTGGTGGAAAAAGAAAGGAGCACAACCGTGAGAATGGAAATAACAATTTATTATTTGAATGATTGTTGTCTTCCAGTTTGTGGGAGAAGGTGGAATACCCTTACAGTGAAAAAGTACATTTACATAGAAAATTAGGTTCCTGCTATGAGGTGTCCTTTGCAATGTATGGCAGTGAAAGCTGGACCATAAAAAAGGCTGAGCGCCAAAGAATTGAAGCCTTTGAACTCTGGTGCTGGAGAAGACTCCTGCGAGTCCCTTGGACTGCAAGGCGATCAAACCGGTCAGTCCTAGAGGAGATCAACCCTGACTGCTCTTTAGAAGGCCAGATCCTGAAGCTAAAACTCAAATACTTTGGCCACCTAATGAGAAGGAAGGACTCACTGGAGAAGAGCCTAATGCTGGGAAAGATTGAGGGCAATAGAAGAAGGGGCCGACAGAGAATGAGGTGGCTGGATGGAGTCACTGAAGCAGTTGGCATGAGTTTAAATGGACTCCAGAAGATGGTAGAGGACAGGAAGGCCTGGAGGAACATTGTCCATGGGTCGGACACGACTTCGCAGCTAACAACAACAACAACAACAACAACAACAACAACAACAATAACAAGGTTTCCTGATAGAAAGATTAATTGCTAGTTGTGCAAGCTCCATATTTGACTGTTTTCTTAGAAGGGCTTCCTTCTTCCAGGAAATGGTTATGGATACATGTAATAAGGGTTCTTCTAATCAAATAACTTCAAAGAGGATTAAGTGGATAGGTTTGATTGTGAGTTTAACAATATAAAATTTATGTTTGAGTTTGTATATTTATTGGCTTACTTATTACAGGAAAATATGTTATCAGGCTGCTCCTTTATTCAATCATGGGTGGAAAAATGTTCCCCACCCTAAAACATGCATTGCATTTATATTTGCCAACAGATATTCATAGGGACAATTTTTATTATGTTTTACAATATCCAATTACAAAGTTAATAGTTGTGACCTATTTTTACTCTTTGTAGCATAATGAATAAAATAGTAACTGCTATAGTTAGCACTAAACATTGATTTCAGTGGATCTCTCTCTCTCTCTCTCTCTCTCTCTCTCTCTCTCTCTCTCTCTCTCTCTCTGTCACACACACACACACACACACACACACACACTGACTTGGTAAGGAAAGGAAAACATCCTATTGCTTCTGCTACTTTTTGTTTTACCCATAAGGGCAATTGATATGGGATGCCATTTGTGGTTGGCATTTTTCGATTTCATATATTAATGTGAATTGTCCTTTTTCATGTGCCAAATGAGACATGAATTCAAGGAAACAGAAGAGTAATGGTTATAAATTATAATGCTGGTAGTGGATTGGCATTTTGCTTATATATAATAGGATATATATTTAGCATAATTATATGCTATTAAACATACTATGAAACCTAAAAGAATATAAATACATTTGCTGAAAAAGGTGGTTGTTGGAAACAAGACATTTAGGACACTCTCAGTAGAACTTTAGTCGATTGTTTCTGTCAAATGCAGAATAAGTTCAAATCAAGATGATTTTATGGATATGTTCATGCAAGTTTATTGGCAACAGTATAGGACTGGTTTTGTTATTGCATTTTTAACATGCTCCTTTTTTCCCTTCTTTCTTTTTCTTTTCTTTTTTTTCTTTTCTTTCTCTCAGTATTCCTTTTTGCTCTCTCATTGAAGTTCTGACCAGGTCTAACCCTTAGACCAGGTGTGTCAAACTCAATTTCATTGAGGACCGCATCAGCATTGCGGTTGCCCTCAGGGGGCCAGGTGGGTGTGGCCTGGGTGGGCGTGGCCTACTGTGTGGGTGTGGCTAAAGTGTGTATGGCCTACTGGGTGGGCATGGCCAGCTCTACATGGTTCACATCAAGGGTGCCTATGGGGGCCTGGGCAGGAGTGGGACAGATCTGAGGGTCTCTGGCAGAAGGAGGGTCTCTGGGCCAGGGCCAAGGCAGTGGGGGCCGTTCCCTCACTGTTTCCAGGATGGCTTCGTGGGCCACATGAAACCACTTTGTGGGCCGGATCCGGCCCCCGGGCCTTGTGTTTGACATGTCTGCCTTAGACACTTAGCTTGTACTGTAAGTCTGGACAAACTCTGTCAGCTGCTGCTACATAGGAATCATAAGTTGAATATTAATATTGTTACTGAACTTCTATTTTTATTGGCAGACCTTTGGGATCACTATTTCAGATCTTCACCCTAAAATATATGATTTTCTATTTATTATGTTAGATGAAGCTGTCATTGGGTCACTCAGTCAATTATAGGTTTTGATTATCCTTTAAAAATTAGCAGGATTCTAGTTATAGAAGTGTGTGAAGAAAGATCACTGTAAAAAAATTAAATGATTGAAACTAATTGTCTAGAGTAATTAAAAATGTGACTTATGTGAATTGTCCTACTTTTTTGATATTTACAGAAGTTACGATTAATGGCAATTCCATACAATAACTTTCAAATCTCTGAGTAATAAAAATCAGTGGCAGTTGTTTGAGTCAAAATATCCTTTTAGAATGCTTCCCTTGTTTTAGAATGAGCCAAACATGCTCAATATGCTGAATGATGGTGTTACTTTGATGTAAGGGATGAAATGTAAAGCAAGGAGGACATGAAGAAAGGAAAGGAACAATTTATTGGGTTGCCGGATCACTTAATTTACCATTAAAGGGGCAATATTACAATTCTGTTTTCTTCCAAGTTAAAAAAAAGTCAATTAGCAGAATCCTCTTCCAGTTCTTGATAAATTTAATGCCACATTGGCATTTTTAGATTTCAACATGTATGTTCTGTACCAGCCTGCTACCGGCCCTGCAGAAAAGGCAGGGACAACCCCTTTTACAAGAAGGCAAGAGGCTGGAGTTACGCCTGCCAAATTTATAGCTACAAAAACAAACAAGACACGAACCAAGAAACAGGAGCTTTAAGAAACAGGAACTATCCAAGCGGTTGCCTTCAGCAAACCAGCCCTCCCACACATTCCCCTTATATAGAGTTCAGGGCGGGGCTTCTCTCTGCCTCCTTCCGAGGAGCCCCATTGCCTTCCTCTGTTTACTCCTAATTGACTGCCTCCTGCGTCGGGGGTCCTTGAACAGGGCCAGCTGTGGGTCATCTTCATCCACGCTGTCAGGCTTACACAGCTGGGTCTCTGTGGTGACCTGGCTGAGGGGCCTGGCTGAGGGCTCTCATCAGCAAGATCTTCAACCCCCTCAGCAAGGTCTTCAACACCCCCCTCCTCCTCTGAGTCGTCCGACCCAACTGCCGAACCCACAGGCTGACCCTGAATCACAACAATGTAAATTCTAAAGTGACAAAAACTATTCCTTTCACTTACGTACAGTTGAATGCTGTACATAATGGGAAAGTGCGTTGAACATTTAAGCCAATTATATACTTATCAGAAAAGATATTACAAGGGCAAGGAAAGCTTGGTAGCTCTCCAAAATAAAACAATGAGCTTTGTTTGTGCACTACCAGTGGCTAAAGTGATGAACCTGGGTTGAATCTAATCCCTGGATAATATCTTTATCTACTGATTGAACTACACCATAACTATAGCAGATTAATTCATCTAATATTAGTAAACAGCTATAAATCTTCTTGGAAACAGTGATCTGAAAAAAATTGAGTTTCTATGTTTGTTTTCTAGTGATGCCATCATAACCTTAGAGTTAGATCAAGCTAGATCAATACCAAGGTGAAGATTATTGGCTACAAAAGGTAAAACAGAAATTGCTGCTTTCCCTCACAATGTAATTGTAAATAACTAAATTTTGTTTGTCTAAACCAGCCTCATATTTATATTATATCACAGTTCCCAAATTTAGGAGAGCTTTATCTTTAGCTAGATTTAATGTTCTCTCCACATTGGAAAATAAATATATGAAATCTCCATATGAAACCTGATATGGCCCTATGATATGGGTGACATAAAAACCATAGCCCATGGTCTTCTGTATTGCCAGTTCTATAAGGATATTTGCCACCAGTTGATTACTGCTGTTTTATTTAAATTTCCTGGCTATTCAAATAGCTTTTATCTTGATTATTTATTAAGTAATCAAGATAAATTTACTTCTCTAATAGTAACAAATTTTTGCTATATTACTGTATGTACCAGTTTTGCTCACAAATGGTTGCTGATAGTTCTTATTAGGGAATAGTTGTGTGTTGTTTATTTTATTGATTGTATTTTTATTGTTCAAAATATGAAAATAAAGTTCAGCCATAAAGTTACACTAGAATTTTCCTTTGAGCAAAGAAATAAGTTCTGTTTCTAAGTTGCAGTACTGTGGTTCTCAGAGATTGACAGTGACATTCAAAGTTTATTGAAAAATTCCATTTGGACATCTGATAGCAATGTGATCTGCCATCAGCAATGTTCTTGGGAATAAAACAAAGCCAAGATGGTGGTCACAGCCATGGAATAGGATGGACATCTCTTTTTTAAGTAATTGAAGACTTACCCCTTATGTGTCATTGTTCGGTTATAGCCAACTTTACTTTTTAAATCCTTTTCTTGTGGACACCCTTAATTGCTTGCCATCAGCAGAAGAATAAACTTTATCTGACTTTTTTATTGCAGTTCACTTTTTCTTCTTATATTTAATGATTAATCTGGCCTGAACTTTATGCAAATGGAGATCTTTGGTATTCAGTCCATAGAAAATGATTTCTTATAGGTACGTTAAAAAAACAGAACATATTTTTGTAAATTTCTTTTAACTATAATCATTGTACTTGCCCCACTTTTTGAAAATGAAAGATTTTAGGAGAGCTACAAAATAATCATATAGCATCTTTGTAATCCAAAATGAGTGTTACTGGAATTAAATGAATGTAATTTCAGAAAAAGATCTCCAAAAGCATTTGGACTGTAAATTTCAGTAAATTTCAGACTGTATGCCCACTTTCATCTCTAGCTAGAAATTATCACCCCCATTTCTCCCTGTGCGTCTCTCCCCAAAATGCCTGTTCTTGTTTTATGAATACAGTGTGCCAGCCATTACTTGAATCTTCCCACCTCACCCTGATTCCCATCACTATGTATTTATTCAGAAGCCCGTGCATAACCACTAAAAAGCATTAATATTCTTTTGTCAAATCCTATAATAAAAAATCACTAAGGCAAAGCCATAGTGACAGGCCTATTCTTGCAATCAAAAAACACATTTGCAAAAGCACCAAACTGATGAAAAATTTCCATTTGTTGATGAAACCCCCAAATGCTTAGATTTTTTTTAAACAAAAAACTGTTTTTAAGCAGCAATATATTCCAAGTAAAAACAACCATTATTTTAATTTGTAGCTCCTTTTACACATCCATTTCCATGCATCAAGGATAAACATGCAACATGAGTTGCACATGTCATTATGGATTCTACGTGGAGAAAACAAGATAGTTCTAACTTTTTCTTCCTTTTCTGTCCTAGTAAGCAAAGTAAGCACTTAGGTTCATTTTTGGGTATAGAAATAATTCAATTATTTATCATTTTCCCACCCTTCCATGTCTTGTTCCCCCCCATCCCACCATTCTGATAGGCTATAGGGAATATGAATAAATAGGCATGGTTTATGAATATCTAATCAATAAATGAAAATTTAATATTATTTCTCTTGATCCATAAGAAAGTGACAGTGTTACTTCAAGGGATGTCTTTGGGTGTGGGGGGGTGTCCATTTTTGTTTCTATAATCTATTGCTACTCGCTATTTAAAGTTATAAAGGATACAATCACACTTATGGCTTTCTCTGTTTCAGCTATGCATGTTCTCCTAAGGAAATGAAGGACAAACACAATTTCTCTACTCTGCTTCCTTCATCTTCCAAGTAAGACCAAGAAAGAGGCAGTAATTCCAGGAGCTCTTCATTGTAGCATGCTGGGATAACAAAAGCTTGAAAACTATAGATTTTTCTTTCTGTCTCATTTTATACCAAACTAAACTAAGGTGGTGTT
The DNA here is from genome assembly GCF_947247035.1 of Vipera ursinii. Taxonomy (NCBI): domain Eukaryota; kingdom Metazoa; phylum Chordata; class Lepidosauria; order Squamata; family Viperidae; genus Vipera; species Vipera ursinii. The sequence continues at coordinate 33,003,312 of NC_139514.1, read as the reverse complement.
AGTTTTAGTTTCTTACACTATCTTTATTCAAGACCTTGTAATATTTTCTGAAAAAACCCTCTTTAAAGGTTGTAACCCTGTTTCAGACATATAATGATATTATCACATATAGTTTCAACATTGCTATCCTTTTTTCAGTTTTTTTTTAAAATCCCACTATTATTACTTTATAAGTTACTCAAGGTACAGAACATACATGGTACTTTATCCTCCTATTTTCCCAAAACAATTGGGTGAGAAGGATTGGGCTGAGAGTTACTGCCCCCAAAGTCACCAAGCCAGCTTTCATACAGCACCAAAACTTGTAGTCTCATGACTTTTAGGCCAACCCCTTTAACCAGTGCTTTTTTTCTAAAAAAAAAAAAAAGGTGCTGGAACTCAGAGGTGCTGTCACTGGGAACGATGCTGGTGTCTTGCTACGGCATCGCTGCCTGTCCTTTGCACCCTTGCCCCTGCAGCTCAGAGCCACATGCCATGGGGATTCTCCTCCCCGCAGTTGCCACATCGTGGCCTGTGCTGAGCCCTCACCTGGACCTGCTCCGAACCCTGACCCAGAGCTGTGTTCCTCATGGCAGTGGTCTCTGGTGCCAAGTAGCCTCTTTCCAACCACATCAGAAAAATGTGTAACAAACATTGGAATTCTCAAGGCCATGTTTGGTATTTTCCAGCAATCTGTTACTGGAAGGAAAAAGCAATCCCTGCTGCGTTACTGATCCCAGAGAAGCATTTGCATGTATGCAGGTATCCTTAGGGTGCCATAGTTATGGATGAGAAATATTGGTTGCAAAGTTGGCATTTCTGGATGTAATACAATATGTATATACCGGTACTAGGTTAATTATTTAAAGACTGAAGTGCAACATAACTATATTCTAAATATCTATTTTTTCAAAACACACAACAGTCCAAACAGTAAAAGTAAAGTCCAAATTAAGAATATTTCATTCTTAAGAATTGTTTAATTTAAAGTGGTTTAGTTGTAATAGATGGTTATAGATTCAAAATAGTTTTCAAGAGTGTAGAAAAGATACTATTTTTTTCTAGCATCAGCTAAATTAGACATATTTCATTGAGAAAAATGTTTCTCATTTCTTTCCTGTTACCTTTATTGATTTCATTGCAGAGATGTTAACATAGGAAATAGATTATTTTGTTATCTAATTTTACCTTCCAAAAGACAGAAGCAGATGAAAAATGTGAAGTTTTTTCCTGTTGGCTTTTTTTGAATTAGCTGTTTTAGATTCTAAAAGTTTAGTTCCTAAAGAAAGTAACCTTGTAAATAATTTTAGTGCAGGGTAGGCAGCCTTGGCTCTTTTATGACTCAAGGACTTCACCTCCCAGAATTTCTCTTGCCCCTCAGCATGGCTAGCTCAGGATTTCTGGGTGTTGAAGTCCACAAGTCATAAAAAAGAGCCAAGATTGCCTACTCCTAAAGCCAATAGAGGGAGGTTTTGGGGCTTTTTTGCAAAAAAAAAAGGTGCCGGAATGCCGTTCTGACCATTCTATGAGAAAAAAAGCCCTGCCTTTGACTTGGGAGGCCGGTGTGTGGTGTAGTTGGTTTACATAGTGTGGTGGGATGGAGGGTTTGTTGTCACTGTGTGTTGGGGGGAGAGAGCACGGGGGGGAGGCTCAGCTAATCTCAATGTACACATGTTGTACTTTGACAATAAAAGGTTTATTATTTATTATTTAACACAATTATAGGTGGGAAAACACCCAGAAAATGTCAAAAGCCACTCATAGTTTCCTTGGTCAATTTCAGGAATGTTCACCTCCAGGCCATCTACAGATTGCATGAGCAGTTTCTACCACTGACTCCATGCTTCCACTTTGTTGGTGAGTTGAGTTTTCACTGCTTGCTAACTCTTTCTTAATATTTTTGAATATTTCTTACAGAAATATAACTAGCAGATATTGCTCCAAGGAGTTGAAGGTATCTTGTAGTTTAAGAAGAATCAATGTTAATTAATCAATCAACCAATATTATTGTCAAAAATCTCTCCACAGAACAAAGGAACAAGATGTACATTTCCAGACATCACTTTTTTACTTCTCAATAGCTGAGCAAAGAGCCAGAATTTATTGGCATTCCATCTTGCACCATGTTGTTGAAGTACTGATATGTTTGACTGGCTGCATTAAACAGTCACATTAGATTAAATTATTTTGTCACAAATATTCTGAGTAGACCTCCAAAAACGTGTGTTTAAAAATATGCGCAATTTCCTATATTTTTCCTTTTATTTCATTTTCTTTTACTTCAATAGAAAAAAACCTGTCATAGATTTCTTAGGTACACATCAGCTAATATGGAGCAGAGTTATTATTTCTCATTCCAAGTGTGTGCTGAAGAAGTTACTAAAAAGATGTAGAAAAGAGAAGAAAAACTTTGTCCTAATGTTTTAGCAAGTCTGTTAACAATGTTAATCTTATCACTGTTGCAATCAAGGGCCTTTTGGGTAATGATGTAATAGATATCTCTTGATTAGAAACAGACTGCAAACTTGTCTAACAACAAGTTAAACAGAAATGACATTAGTCATAGGCAGCAATGATAGATTAAACAATAGGCTAAGAACTGAACTCTCTGAATGAGGCAAGTGTGGTTTTGTTCGTCATAGTGGCACACATAATTTCCTGGACATTGTGATTTATTTTGTTGACAGAAAAGTCTTCATCATGATTCAGTCCAAGTCAGAATAAACAAAATGGCGATTGCCTTAGAAAGAAGGTTGCAGTTTATTGAAGAGGAGAGCCAGAAAGGAAGATGGCTCTGGAAGAAAAGAGAGAGAGCACATGTAGGGAGTGGGTTTTTAAACCTTCTAGGGCTCTTGAAGCTGTTTCCTGTTCCTGTTTAAGGTTTTGTATTTCCTATGTCATGTATTTTGACCTGAGTCTGAGTGTGCCCATTTGGAATTTGTGGGTTAATTCTATTATGTCCTGTCTTAGAGTTTGGGTGCGGTATGTAGATTTTAGGTGTCTTTGTCTTCCTAAGATTCTACCTGGGGGCCTCCAACCTTCCTGAATGGATTATTTACATTTGCATTTCTATAGAGCTGGTTTCTGCTTGGGGGGAGGGATACTTGGGGCTATTAAGAAAAAAACTGGGCATGCTTTTCTGGCTCTTTTAAGATTCTTTGAGGAAATATATTTTTCTGCTCTTTTAATATTTCCTTCTCTGGGGGCTGACTTCCCACAATTTAATGAAAGGACAAGAAGATTATTACCTTATGTAATTCAGAGTATAACATGTGCAAAACCTCTGATGAATTTGACCTAATTATTAGGCTTAACAGTGTAATTACCCTGGAGATATTACTTATTTGTAACTGAAAGATGATACATATTTTTAAGCAGGAATGCCTTAATGTCTCATCAGTTTGGATTACAAAGCTATACTTTACAGAACAATTATTTTCAATATATTTGAGGCAGCATTTTGTTTGAGATACCTCAGAGTATTAGATCAGAATAGTGTAATGTTGTATTGACACTAATTTTCTATACATACATATTCCAGACATGCACAGCCCAGATTATTAAATAACAAGTCAAGATATTTTTCCAGCACAAAATGAATTGTGTCTTTCCTATTTGCATGTCATTCATTCAGATGGATGAATATCCATGTACTGTTGCTGTTGTTATTTGTTGTTTCAATAATGACACATTATGTAAATTTTCTATCAAGTCCTGTACTCACCTCCATTAAAATTTATATGGAGATGACCAGCTATCAAAGCAGGCATGATAACTAAAGTGATAAATATGAATTCTATAGGTGTTGAGGAGCAGGAGAGTGAGGATATAAAACAGACTATCTTGCTCAGGGTACACTTGTAATTTCAGGTAGCATTTTTCCTCCTAGCATAAAAGTTTGGATAAAAATTATATATAATCATTATAGGAACTTGACACCAAGTTTATTATGATTTATTAACCCAAGCTATAGGAATAAAAGAGGGGCATATGTTTAGAGACATGAACATTTGTTGCCTGGGTGTTATTAATCAATGATAGACACAATTATTGTACTCTCTAGCCCAGATGAAGGCCTAGGAGACTTCTTCAGATTTGTCAGTTAAAGCAACTGCTACCTTTTAGTTAAAATTTGTAAAGGTTTCTCCCTAATTTGTTTATCAACCTATTTAACTCCCAAGCAAATCAAAAATAATTCTTTCTTGCATCCTAAATGCTTATTTTTAAAATCAACTAATAGAGGGATTTAAATTATAAAATCATACAGACATAGGGGCTTGAAGTTCAAGCTTCTGCCCAGGCAGGAATCTTCAGACCATGCCAGCCAAATAACTGTTTGAACACATCTAGTGATGAAACACCCATTTTTCCAGGACTCAGGAAATACTTTTTCAGTAAGATTTTAACATACTGCTTTCTGTCCTATATGGGCACTATAAATCTTCCCTATGACAGCTCTGTAAGTATTGAAAGACTGCTATCCTGTCTCCCTTTAGCTAAATATACCCAGGTTTTTAGATTGTTCTTCAAAGGATTTAGCTTCTATGACCTTCACCATCTTCTCCCTACACTTTCCAGCTCTTCAATATCTTTTTAAAATAGTGATGTCCAAAACTGGACAGAGCTACAGTCATTATCATTTCCTATGATCACAATGTTATACACAATATGTATATAATCACAATGTTTCTGCACTACAGTAGGACTTTACTGTAGAATATTGCTAACTCATACTGTTCTGTTTCAAGTAGAGATGTGAATGCTGATCCCTCTTGAAACAGCCAGAATAAACTCAAATGAAATGGGAATAACAATTCACTTTATTTCACATGTGTCCAATGTTAATAACTCACGGTTACAGCAAAGGTCCATCCAGAATGCAAGATTTGAACCCATCTCATTAGGTAAAAAAATGATAAACTTTCCATCCTGTGCAAAGTTACATGTTGAAGATGGAGCTTGATATTCCCAGCCACATGCCAGGGTTCATCCAAAGAGATAGTACAAAGACAAAGGCAGGAAGTCCTGCCATAAACTATGAAAGCTCCACCCACTTAACTAAAAAAGCATGGTAGTCACTATATAGCTAGACTACAATTCCCATAAGGCATCTCTTGAGGAAATAACATTTAACCCTGTAAATGCTACATGTTCTTACATACAATGCTACTAAGAGTATTGTATTAACCCTGTAAATGCTGAATACACTAACACAGTTCTTAATTCCTAAACTAGATATAAAACGGAGCAGCTGAATATATGCTGGTCCAGCACACATACTTAATCTAAAGTTTACTAGATCACTTAGATCTTTCTTAGAGGTTGCTGAGTAGATACCTCTATCTTGTATTTGTGCATCTTTTTTCCTAACTAAACAACTTTCCTACTACATTTCTTCCTATTTGAGGGCATTTTGTTATATAAGATCCAATATTCAAGTCTATCAAGATCTTTTTGAATGTTCAGCTGTTTTCCCACATATTAGTAATCCCCTACCCCTTCCACTAGCTTTGCCATACATCATTTTGAAATTTGATTAGTATTAATTCTATTGTCTCTAATTAATTTATAAAAATAATAATGAGCCCTGGGCCCAGGAGAGAACCCTGAGTACCACACTATATACTTTGCTCCATGTTTTCATGAATCCATTAATGGCCATACATTGGGTATAATTCTTCAATCAGCTATGAATTCAAATTGTAATGGGACCATCCATCCCACATTGTTCCATTTAATCAAAACCAGGCTATGATTAGCTTTGTCAAGTGGCTTATTTATTTATCTATTTATTTATTTTATTACATTTATATACCGCCCTTTCCCGAAGGACTCAGGGCAGTTTACAGGGTGATTAAAAACAAAAATACAAAAGATGAAAACAGATTAAAAAATTATATTCGTCCCTGCATAAGTAAAACCCCAGTTAAAATTAAAATTAAAACTAAAATTAAAATTTTCAGCCTGGGCCAGAGAGCTCGAAGAGCCAGGTTTTCAGGTCCTGGCAGAATGAACGGAGGTTGGGGGCAGTCCTAAGCTCCACTGGCAGCTGGTTCCAAAGGGCAGGCGCACCCACTGAGAAGGCCCTATCCCTGGGTGTCGTCCACCGGCAATCTCTTACCGGTGGCAGCCTGAGAAGACCCTCCCTGTGGGAGCGCACTGGACGAAGGGAGCTTGATGCTGGCAGCAGGTGTTCCCTCAGATATCCCGGACCCAGGCCATTTAGGGCTTTATAGGTCATCACCAGCACCTTGAATCTCACCCGGAGGGCAACTGGGAGCCAATGCAGCTCGCGGAGTAGAGGTGTTACATGGGAGTATCGGGAGACCCCCATCACAACTCATGCAGCTGCATTCTGCACCAGCTGAAACCTCCGAGTGGTCCTCAAGGGCAGCCCCATGTAGAGAGCGTTGCAGTAGTCTAAACGAGAGGTCACGAGTGCATGAGTGACTGTGCGTAGGGCATCTCGGTCCAGATAGAGTCGCAACTGGTGCACCAGGCGAACCTGGGCAAAAGCCCCCCTGGTCACGGCTCCTATATGGTCTTCAAAATTGAGTCGTGAATCCAGGAGGATGCCCAAGTTGCGAGCCCTATCAACGGGGGGTAACACCTCACCCCCCATTGTTAGAGATGGAATAGTCTGGTTAACCCGAGATGCCAATATGCACAGCCACTCAGTCTTGGCGGGATTGAGACAAAGCCTGTTTCTCCCCATCCAGACCTGGACCGCCTCCAGGCAACGGGACATCACGGCGAGGGCATCGCTGGGTTGGTTCGGGGTGGAAAGAAAAAGTTGGGTATCATCAGCGTACTGATGATACCCCACCCTGAAACCACGAATGATCTCACCCAGCGGCTTCATATAGATGTTGAACAGGAGGGGCGAGAGAACCGACCCCTGAAGAACTCCACAAATGACAGGCCTCGGGGTGGATCTCTGCCCTCCCGTCAACACCGACTGCGAACGGCCCAGGAGATAGGAGGAGAACCACCGTAAAACGGTGCCTCCCACTCCCAACCCCCTGAGACGCCGCAGTAGAATACCATGGTCGATGGTATCAAAAGCCGCTGAGAGATCTAATAGTACCAGGACAGAGGAACAACCCCTGTCCCGAGCCCGCCAGAGATCATTCACCAGCATGATCAATGCCGTCTCCGTGCTGTATCCGGGCCTGAAACCCGATTGGTACAGGTCCAGATAATCAGTTTCCTCCAGGAACAGAGGAAGCTGATGCGCCACCACACTCTCAACAACCTTCGCCAAAAAGCGAAGGTTGGAGACTGGACGATAGTTATTTAAAACAGCCAGGTCCAGGGCAGGCTTTTTGAGGAGGGGTCTCACCACCACCTCCTTGAAGGCTGCATGGAAGACACCCTCTTTCAAAGAAGCAGTTATTACTGCCTGGAACCAGCCTCGTGTCTCCTCCCGGGCCGCATAAACTAGCCAGGAGGGGCACGGATCCAACAAACAGGTGGTGGTGCTCAGCCTCCCCATGATCCTATCCACATCATCAGGGGAAACAGGATCGAACTGAGTCCAGATAACATGCTCAAGACCGTCCGATTCCTCCACGTCAGACTCTGCCCAGTCAGAGTCCAGACCGGTCCGGATCTGAGCGATTTTGTCCACCAGATGATGACTAAACTCCTCGGCTCGTCCCCGTAAGGGATCCTCCCTCACCTCCTAATTAAGGAGGGAGCGAGTTACCAAAATGTAGTTACAATAAATTAGCAGAATTCACCTGGTCTACTGTATTAATCACATTGTAAAGAAGAATGTCAACCACAACGTATTGTAATGAACCATTACTGTTTTTTTTAGTAATCACCTTGTTTCTTTCTAAATTATTGCAAATTCATAGGTTACTTTTTTTCTGGGATTTTCCATGATAGAGATGTCAAATTGATCACTAATATAAATCACTTTTCCAGACTAAAAAACAATTTTAATGTGCCTAAACTTCTAGTTTTAATACATTGCATCTAAATATCCAATGATATATCTCATGGTATGTATTGAATACAAGTCTCTGACAGGATAACTTCAATGCAAGAAGTTGTGCTGCTTTTCTCTTTGCTTTTGTTTATTTTGCCTTCAATACACTCTAATGAAGGTTGTTTGGAAATCATGTTGCATACAAAGTTTACTACAAAATATGCAGGTTGTTGATTATATTTTCATCAGAGTAATACATAAATGTTTACTACATTTATCAAATTCACAGCTCCCCTGAGGACATTATTTCATGCAAGAACAGTCCTGTTTATGTTTATTCTTACTTTAAAAAATTATATGGAACTCAGGGATTTACATGTGTTTGTGAATATACCAACTAACAGAAGGTTGTTGGAACAGAGAGTTAACATCATATGGAATCTATAAACCATTAAAGAACATATTCAATTTTGAAGTTTTAAATATATAAATACAAGGTAACTTCTAAAAGCTATACCTTTTCTCTAAAGAAAATAGATTAGGCATTAACTAGTAAATTAACATACATTTCTCCTATAGAAAAAACAAATAGCAAAAAATAAATAAGGATGCTTTAAATTGTAGTTATATAAAAGGTTTAAAGAATCATGTAACATTAGCTAACAGAAACTAATGATTGGCTATTTCTTTTGCCACTTCCGTAAGATGAAAGGGATATTTAATGCTATTTGTACTCAAGAGTGGTGCTCCCAAGATCTTATTTTCTACACCACATAGTACATGTTGCTGACTTGCACCATATGTTCTGCACTGGCTAATATAGTATACTAATACTGCTAGTAGTTCCATCCATCAGCCTCCATGACCAATTTCAATACTTTTTGTTGGTTTAATAATTGTTGATTCCCTAACGTAGACTATAATTTACTGGGAGTTGACAATCTGAGGGAAAAACAAGACAACAAAGGAAGAAATTAAAAAAAGGATAACTGCTGAGACCAGGAACATTAAATATTAAATAAAAGTGATAGCCATGACTCTTGTGATTTATTGTATTTGGGGACGTGGTATTATTTCTGCTTTGTTTGTTCTTACTTATCCTTGCTAGTTCCTGCTTGTGGAGGAAGCTGGAATGGTTAATAGATGTAAGATGAGTGAGAATGTGTTTGCCTCTTTCCTTAATCTTTAGTTGCTTCCTGAATGGTTCTTGGGTGGAACTTATCTCTATTAGTCTATAAATAGCTGACTCATCACAATGACATACCTTTAAGCATACTCTTGCATTGTTAGATCTGGCTTGGTCTACAGACATCTAAAGTTTCCCATTTAAAATTGTGGTTGAACTTGTTAATGTGTTGCGCAAAGTTTTATTTTTTTATTGCAGTTGGTGGTCATAAATATGTTCTCTCAATTTTCTGTCCCATATAGTAGTTTTTATTATATGTTGTAAATGACTGCTGTTTTGTCTTCTTCAGTGATGGGACTTTGGGTTTGCTTAGGATAATTTTTATTGGACTACCACAACATCTAAGGGTTGTCGGAATCTATTGGTAGTTTCAGAAATGTGTTTGATATAAGGAAGATAATTCACTTCATAAAGGTGCAAATTACATAGCTGTGATTCCATGGATACTTTTTTTAAGGAAATATGTAGATATACATTGTCTTAGAATATATTATATACAGTAGAAAATCTATTTTTCCTTTTTGTAGTTCTGGGTTATTGGATTCTGGGATAGTTCCAACATTCAAATTGTTCCATTCAAGAAAGGAATTCGTCCAAAGTCTAGAAAAGAAGTAAATAGACGTAAAGACATCCTTCATCTCACAGTTATTAATAAACAGATAAGCAGAAGTCAGCACCACCAACAGGAACAAAAGTAATAAGCCATGTAAAAAACAAGAAACAATGCCCCAAAGATTGGTAAGGCAAATGGCTACATATAAACTGAAAGGAAATCCACTCACTTATGTTGCCTAACCTGGTAATGAAGTATCTGCAATAAGAAAAACAATCTCAGAGAGCACCAAGAAACAATTTAAGTTTGAAATGCATAGATTCTTTACTGAGCTAACTATTCAGAATGTGGGATCAACTTAGTTGGCTATTGCCATGGCTCAGAAATCAGATGTTGACTTTGACTATGGAGTAACTGCTATAGCAGAAATTGTGGAATGTCAGCCTCAAGAGATAAAGCTTAGCGTCACCCGTGAATGATCAAACACAGATGCTATCTAAAAAGCTAAATTATTAGATGATGATGGTGATGATGATGATGATGATGATAATGCTTCCCAATCCTCACATCTGGAGATTAGAACAGAGAGAGGAACAGTGGTGTTCTATGAGAATCCGTGTAAAGCAAGGCAGCAAATTTATTGATTAAAGACAGCTGGAAGCAGCGTTATTTAAAAAGCAATCATAACCATAATTGATTGTTAGAATCAACTGTCTGATTTCTAGCTCTTGTATGAAGTTTGTGTAGATTCTGTCTGCAAAATTCTGACTTTGGTCTTCGACCTCTGGACTGGATTTTAACTATTTTTGGCATGCTCCTGTTAAAAGCAAAACAACTCAAGCAAGCTTCTTTCAGAGACGCTGTTTTAGTTTATTTTCCTTGTCTGCTATTATCTTCTTGAGCTGCTCATTCCGGTAGCAGCCATGTGTGTGTATTTATTTATTTATTTATTATTATTTATTAATTTGATTTATATACCGCCCTATTCCCGAAGGACTCAGAGCAGTTTACAGGGCAGAATTTAAAAACAATACAATATAAAATTAAAATAACATTAAATTAAGTATAGCCCCATTTGTGTGTGTGAGAGTGAATACAGGTAGTTCTTGACTTACAACCACAACTAAGTCCAAAATTTATGTTGCTAAGTGAGAGTTAAGTGAGTTTTGCCTCATTCATGACCTTTCCTGCCCCAGTTGCTAAGTGAATAATAGTTGTTAAGTTAGTAACACAGTTAAGTGAATTGGTTTGCCCATTGACTTTGCTTGTCATAAGGTTGCAAATGGTGATCACATAGCTCTGGAACACTGTAACTGTTGAAAATATGAACCAATTGCCAAATGTCTGAATTTTGACCATGACCATGGTGGTGCTGCATTGGTCATAGGTGTGAAAAATGGTCTTAAGTCACTTTTTTCAGTGCTGTTGTAATGGTCATTAACTGAATGGTTGTAAGTGGAGGACTACCTGTATATAACTGACTAGAAGCAGCTGTATGAGGGACTGTTTTCAGCAGGATCTCTGTTGTATTTGTTGCAAGAATTTCTACTATAAGTTGATAATCACTGGAAAGTATTAAAAAGGATTTCTATATCTTTGGTTTCATTTTTATTGTATTTATTTTTCTTTAGGACTACTTCTTTTAAGGAAAACTTCTAAGCAGTGCTACTATTTTCTCTTCCGTAGGAGACAAATGGTCTATAACTCAGTCAACCCCATTCATCTTGTTAGACTTAACCTTGCTGTCTTTAGAGTCAGAAGAAGAAACTATTTATCACTGCTTAAAGACAATCTGTATTTGAAGAAACTTTTGTAGTACTTCTATACCTGCTTGAAATATGTGAGTCATTAATCTGCTTATTGCAGTTGTCAAACATAGGAAGTTGTAATATTTTAATATTTAATTATATATATATATATATATATTTAAAAAATGGTAAATTCACAGCCCTTCAAGGCCTTTTGAGAGGCTAGGAGGGTCAGGCCATCCTAATCTCAGGGGCAGGATGTTCCAGGGGGTAGGTGCTACAGTAGAAAAGGCATGCTTCCTGGTCCCTGCCAACTAATATTCCTTGGCTGATCTCTGTCCCATGGGATCTGGAACATGTTCACCCATGAAACAATTGAAAGAAGACTGACACTTAGGTAACCCAGTTCCAAACCATGAAAGGTTTCAAAGGAGACGACCAACATCTTGACTTGCACCTGGAAACATTAAAAACAAAGCTGTAGTGTAACATATGCTGAATAACCAATAACATACACAACCTGTGCAGCCATGTTCTGCACTAGTTGAATCTTCGAAATTTTCCTCAAGGGTAGCCTTGAAGAAATGTATAGAGCACATTGCACTAGTCCAAAGAGGACATAACAAGGGCATCTAGTGACAGTGCGTCCCAATCCAGGAATTCAAACAAGCCAAAGATGTGCAAATTCCTGTTATCCATAGCTGCCACCCGCTCTTCCAGTAGGAGCTGTGAGTCCAAAAACACTCCTAGATTCCACACAGAGTCTTTCTGAGGCAATGCCAACCTGACTAGGACCAGAGGGAGAAAAACCTTGGAATTGGAAGGCCCCAGCATCAAAACTACTCAATGTTTCTTGGGTTGAATCATAGCCCACTGAACTTCATCAAGTCTCCCTACAGTTTCCATGCACTGAAATGAGACAGCCATGGGGTATCCCTTTTAAATAGCATTTGGAAATACACTGGCAACTAGTGCAGTACAGCGTAATGTAAAGATTGGATTCTTCTGGGCAGGACATAACTATTTATGATTGTAGCTTGCTGGCAATATACTTATGTTGATAATTAATTAGAGGTTCAGAAACAAATTAGAGAACAATCTCACAAATAAGAAAGACATTGATACCAGGCAACTGCATGAGAATGATGCCAACCAGCCCTGATTTTATATTTGCCTACATGTGAGGTAATAAGGAATTATTTTGGGAAAACTCTCCATGTCACATAGTTCTTTTGTGAAATATGCCAAGTTGTTCCCTATTTTTTTTGTCCAAAATGCAGTGTTATTCCTTTCTCATTACCGTATTTTCCGGCGTATAAGACGACTGGGCGTATAAGACGACCCCCTACATTTCCTGTTAAATTATAGGGTTTGGGCTATACTCGCCGTATAAGACTACCCCTCTTCCAACGCACACCAAATAAAAATTAAAAAAACATCAGATTTGATTTTAATATGGTAATTTTAATTCAAATGCTTATGACATGCAGGTGCTTAGTAGGAAAACTCACTTATAAACATAAGGCTGTTTGTCATCAAACAAGTAAACATAAAACAGTGCAAGTGGATTAAATAATAATAATAATAATAATAATAATAATAATAATAATAATAATAATAATAATAATAATAAGAAGAAGAAGAAGAAGAAGAAGAAGAAGAAGAAGAAGAAGAAGAAGAAGAAGAAGAAGAAGAAGAAGCAGCTGGAGGGGACCTTGGAGGTCATCTAGTCCAACCCCCTTCTAAGGCAGGAAACCCTATACCATTTCAGACAAATGGCTGGCCAGTCTCTTCTTAAAAACTTCCAGTGTTGGAGCATTCACCACTTCTGGAGGCAGGTTGTTCCACTGGTTAATTGTTCTAACTGTCAGGAAGTTTCTCCTTAGTTCTAGGTTGCTTCTCTCCTTGACTAGTTTCCATCCATTGCTTCTTGTCCTGCTTTCAGGTGCTTTGGAGAATAGCTTGGCTCCCTCTTCTTTGTGGCAGCCCCTGAGATATTGGATCCCTGCTATCATATCACCCCTCACCCTTCTCTTCGTTAAACTATAGATACCCAATTCCAGCAACCGTTCCCTATTTTCCTAATTCACTTTTTCACTTTTCCTAATTCACTCTAAAGGTTTCCCTGTGCAGAGCCTTAAGTAAAACCAGCTGCCTGCAATTAGTGCAGGTTCGCATCCCACCAGGCTCAAGGTTGACTCAGCTTTCCATCCTTCTAAGGTAGGTAAAATGAGGACCCAGATTGTTGGGGCAATAAGCTGACTTTGTAATAATGCTGCTTGGGGTGTGTGTGTGTGAAAGCCCTAATAAACAGGCATATACACAGAATGAAGGCTATTGCTAAGCACATTGATTTGTGCTTTAAATTGTAAGCCACCCTGAGTCTTCGGAGAAGGGCAGGATATAAATGGGATTTTTTTAAAAAAAAAGACCAAATGGGAGATCCGCGCCAGGTTTTCCAGCCAGCCCGCCCAGTTCCTGAGTCAAATGTGTCCTTAGAGCTAAGCCGGTGCTCTGGCTGCTGCCTTCCCCACCTGCCTTTCAAGTTGGGATATACTACAGATGCTCTTCAACTTTAGAAGGAAAGATGCCCAGACCCCAGCGTGTAAAAAATCACAGACTGCAGCTTCTTCTCCAATTGGTCCCGCTTTCCCTGCGCAGACTAAATGGCAGATCTGCTCCAGGTTTTCCAGCCAGCCCTGTCCCTAAATTTTCAGCACCCGGCGTACAAGACGACCCCTGACTTTTGAGAAGATTTTCATGGGTTAAAAAGTAGTCTTATACGCCGGAATCTACGGTAAGTTGAAAGAAAATCAATTTAATTCGTTTATCTGTCTTAAGAGTTTAGCCCTGATACATTTTTAAACATTTTTGCTAATCTAGCTGGAGGTAAATGCCATCTATAAAACATTTTATACAGATTTTCTTTATATGCAGTTGATATTGTCAATTTATAATTTCTCTCCCATAGTTTTTGCCATTCTTCAGGCAAATGTTGGAAATGTAAAAACAATATAGGTACATATTACCATATTTGGTGGACATGTGATAAAGTTAAAGCCTATTGGAGAAAAATACATGTTTGGCTAGAAAATATACTAGGAGAACATGTAGCATTTAATCCCGAATTATTTTTATTAGGTATATTACCAGAAAAGACTGATAAACAAAATACATATTTGGTTCTACATATCATAACCACAGCAAGAATAAGCTATGCACAATGCTGGAAAATAAACAGGTGCCATCAGAAGAAGATCTAATAAAGAAGATATTGGAATGTGCAGAGATGGACAGACTAACTATGAGACTATTATTTATTTATTGCATTTATATACCGCCCTTTCCCTGAGGACTCAGGGCGAAAAGGACTAAAAGACAAAGAAGAAACAGAATATTATGAAAGCTGGAATTTATTTTATAAATGGTTGGAAAAAAGAACCAAAGAGTGAAATTTACCCGGGCAACACCGAGTCAGCTATTGCTCCAGCTGAAGGAGTGTCTTCAGAACTGGTGCCCATCATTCCCTTAAAAAGAAGCTTAGGCTAAAGGTCAAGCTTCAGGAAGTTCCAAGTAACATGGAACTGGACACTTGGTCAGCCCTATCTATAGTTTCCCAAGGAACTTTTAATCATATCTGCAGTCGCAGCAGCAAAGGAGTAAAACACACTGCACAAGCCTCATCAGCTGAGATTGGTTTGATGCCTTGGGCATCCAAGTAACTGGCATACACAAAACACTAGCAGTGGACCTGTCACCAGTTTGCCAAGAGTTTGCTGATGTGTTCAGTCCAAACTTAAGAAAATACAAGGGGCCCTCAATTGCCCTTCACCATGATCCTACTGTAACCTCAATACAGATCAAGCCTCATTGAGTGCCTTTTGCCCTCAAGCCCAAAATCAATGCAGAGCTAGACAAGCTGGGGCAACAGGGGGTGTTACAGCCAGGAGATAGTGGGGTGTGGGAAACCCCCATAGTCATGCCACTTAAGGCCAATGTGCATATGCGCAGATTATAAGTGCACTATTAACAGAGCACTTCAACAACATGCATATCTGGTGCCTGTAGTCAGACACATTTTGGAGTCACTACAGGGAGGTCGCATAGTCGCCAAGTTAGACTTAGCACAAGCTTACCAGCAACTGCCCATGGATGAGGCCACAGCAGTAGCCCAGACTATTGTCACCCACAGGGGGGCCTTCAAGGTTAAGCACCTACAGTTTGGGGTGAGTGTAGCCCCAGGTCTTTTCCAGGGAGTGATGGAGCGCATGCTAAAGGGCATTCCAGGTATGTGCCCCTACTTCGATGATGTCCTCATAGCCGGGGAGTCTGAGGAGATTTTGGCCAAATGGCTTAAAGCCATTCTTCAGCATTTCCGCAAAGCAGGACTGAAGCTAACGAGAGAAAAGTGCAAGAACGGGGTAGATTCAACAGAATCCTTGGGTTCCGCATAGATGCCACAGGTATTCATCTGGTGGATTCCAAGCTCAAAGCAATCCAGCAGGCTCCCAGTCCTAACTCTAAGGGGGAGCTTCAGTCCTTTTTAGGACTTCTGAATTTTTATCATGCCTTTCTCCCACACAAGGCTGCAGTGGCAGAGCCATTACACCGGCTCTTGGACAAAAAAACAAAGTGGCAGTGGAGGAATGTCCACAAGAAAAGCTTCTCAGCAGTCAAATCACTGCTGTCTTCAAACTCAGTACTCACCCATTTTCAGGAAAATCTGCCTCTCTGCATCGCTTGTGATGCATCTCCATATGGGGTAGGGGCTGTATTAAGTCACTTGTTGGCAGATGGGAGACAGGCACCCATCACTTATTATTCTAGGACACTGTCTTCAGTGGAACACAATTACGCACAAATAGACAAGGAGGCACTAGCCATAGTGGCCAGTATTAAAAAGTTTCATCATTACTTGTATGGTGGCCACTTCACGGTCTTCATGGACCACAAGCCACTTCTAGGGTTATTTACCACAAACAAACAGACACCTCAGATCTTAACCCCATGAACATTGAGGTGGTCTATCTTTCTCTCAGCTTATAGTTACAGCCTGATTCATAAAGTGGGCAAAGAAATGGGCCATACAGATGGCCTCAGCAGGCTTCCCCTGCCACAATTAGAGCCGGACCCTGCTCCAGCTGCTCGTATCCTGGCTATCCAGAACTTGCCAGAGTCTCCCCTTCATGCTGGGGATGTAGCTGTGGAAACAGCCACTCACAAGATGCTTAGCCACGTCTTGAACTGGGTGTACATAGGATGGCTTGAGAAATGTCCGGGGCAAAACTTTCAGAGTTTTTTTTATGAGGAAGGATGAGCTCCTGCTCATAAGGGGTGCATCCTTGGGGGGAGTCGGGTCATAGTCCTGAGCTCTTTGAGGCCCAGGGTTTTAGAGTATTTGCATGAGGGCCATCTGGGAATACTCTGGATGAAGGCACTTGCAAGAAGCTAACCTCTGATGGCCTGGGCTAGATAAAGATATTGAGACTCAAGTTCATAGCTGTTTCACATGTCAGCAATCAAGGCCAGAAATGCCACAAGTCCCTGTCCACTGATGGGAACCCACACACGCTCCATGGTCAAGAATCCATATTGACTTTGCCAGGCCCTTTAAGAGACAACTGTTCCTAGTTGTGGTAGACAGCCACTCTAAGTGGTTGCAAGACGCACCAGTCACAAATCTGACTACTGCCAGGACCATCCAGGAACTGTGCAGAATCTTTGCAACACACAGACTACCCAATGTGCTAGTCTTAGACAATGGGGCTCAGTTTACAGAATTCCAGTCCTTCCTGAGGGCTATCCTGATAAGGCACACCACTTCGGCCCCCTTGGCCAAGCAGAATGTATGGTCCGTACAACCAAAGACTCATTAAACAGGATTGTAACTGGAGACTGGCAGCATAGGTTAGTAGATTTCTTACTCTGCCAGTGTACAATGCCTTGCACTGCAATGGACAGAAGCCCAGCTGAACTTAGATGGGGCTGGTGCTTAATTATTAAACTGGACCGGCTGCATCCAGACAGAGCTGCTTCCAACACGGCACAGCCAAAAACACTGCAACACTTGCAAGTTGGTGACCAGGTTTGGGCCTGGAACTATGGCTCAGAGAACTGTGGGTGGTAGCAGTGGTAGTTAAGATGTCAGGGCTACTTTTTTATGAAGTGGTCCTGGAAGACGGCAGAGTGATATGGCGGCATATTGACCAGCTGCACCAGAGGCTAGCAAACCAACCACTGGCACAAGACACATTTCAGAGCCAACCCCAGGGGCGATTCGACAATGCCACATCTGCAGAGCCTGCTTTTACTGTTGAGACTCCCAGCCATGGAGAGGGGGAACTATTGGCAGGAAATTCAACCCCGCTCTCACAAACTGCACCAATTGAGCAGAACCAGCAACCAGCTCCAATTGCCAGCTCAACACAGACTGTACCACAAATGGACTTTGGCTCGGGTCTACCTGAACAGGCCAGCCAAAGGGACTTGGGTTGATCTGAAGCAATTGGGTCTCGAGCTCCTGGTCTACCCAGCCCAGCAGGCGAGCAGGTAGACTGGGAAATTCCAGTGCCTCCGAGGTGGTCAGAGCAACAGCAAAAACCAACAACTTATTTAAAGGATTATGTACATTGTTTAAGATTTGCACCATCTAGGGGTAAGGGGTGTTATGTATTGGGATAAGTTGCTTGTAAACTTTGTGTGCAATGGTTAACAGCTGTTACAGGTAAGCTCCAGACAGCTTATCTCCAGAGTTATTATTTTGCATTTAAGGCGGGAAGTTACTGTTTAATCTCATTGGCTGCCGACTAGCAGCAGACTGGATAAATAGAAGCTGAGCAGTGTTTGGGGCTGCTTCTGTCTTTAATGAATAAACATGTTGTTGTTTCACCATTCTTCCTCATTAATGCCTCGCCGAACCAAGAACTTAACACTAACAGTTTCAGAATATGTACCATCATAACTTATGTGAAATGTTTTCATGTAGTGAGTCTGTATTATTGAACACAAACTGCTGATAAAAGGTAGTTTGTGGAAAGCTTCTCCCAGATGTAATAAAACATTTTAATATAAATAGTATGTTTGTCTGTTGGAAAACTTCCAAAGCTATGCTATAAAGCTGCATGCAGGGTTAACTGCAGTGGTTATGATGGTTATTGTTGCTGGGTTTGGTATATTTCAGCTAAAAATGGGAAATATATTTTTATGTTATTTATTATATGGTTTTTATTGTTTTATATCTATTATATTTATTTATATCTACTATATCTATGCTGCTTTATATCGTTTTTGTTTTTTATATTGTTTTTAATTGTTGTGAGTCTTCCAGAGTCATATATTTAATATATATAATTTAAATAATTAAATAACAGAATTTTCCTGTATGTGAAAATTTATTGTTAAGGGTCTCCCTGCCACCTTGCCCAATAATCTTTTGTTGATTAGCTGGCAGTGCTTTTAATGCAGTCTTAAATTTTAAGCATCTGTGCCACAGATGGAAGGCTGAGTCAGAACTCTTAAATCAGAGGAGGAATTTGGGCACAATTTTTTTAACATTCTATAATCACATCTTGTTCAATCATAATACCTAACTACAATTCAAAAACTAACTAAAAATTATTCGACTGTGCTTTCTTATTCAAAGAGAAAAAAATTAAAATATTTTCTCAGCAACCTGAGCAAGAATGAATTGAAATTTAGCTTTTGAAAACTGAAAGTTAAAAATTAATTATGAAAGCAAATGTTACCAAGTGTTCTTCTCCTAGTTAGGAAACAAACTATATAATTTATTATTTACCATGTGTATGAAATGTTATGGCTCCACCAAAGGAACATATAAGAAAATGGAATTTTATTCCATTGACATAATTGTTTTCCCAGCTATGTTTAAAATTATCTAGAATGGTATTTACCATTTCAGGACCTTTTGTCCCAGTAAAGAGGACATTTATTTTCATCTAGAAAGAGAATGATGCAATGTTCTATTACATTTTATCTTAATTCTGATTCTAGGTAAGACAATATTTGCTGACTGCATTACCGGATTTATAATGATATATCTGTAATTTTGTTCTTTTAAATTCAAAGTTATAGAATTCTATAAAAGTTGGATTTTTTTTCTAAACTTTTGCTTATTGAACGAACTTTTAAAGTAATATTATTTGATTAACCATAGTAACAAGGGAGATTATGCAATAAAATATAGTTACTTGCAATTAACAAGTCATTTATAAGCTAAAACATTTTCTCTATCAGACAAGAGTGAGAAACAATGGTAATGATTTTCGAACAGAGATCAAGTTCTTCACTTCAAGGAAGAGTATGGCATAAGGATAAACTAGGGAAATTATTGGTATACCAAACTCCATGCTGGTCGGTACCCTCCTGCCTGAGCTATTAATTTAACTGCTGAGTTAATAATTGATTCCGTCCAATTTTTGAGGTTGGGGGACTCTGTCTGGCCAGGGTTGCCTTGGCATTAGTACACTGGGGACACTCTTCATCAGGTAGAATCTGCCCACCTCATAGCTGGCTCAGGAATTCTGGGAGTTGAAGTCCATGAGTCATAAAAGAGCCAAGGTTGCCTACCCTTGTTCTAGACTATGCTGCTTCCCAAGCTAGAGAGAATCTTTCCTTTACATAATTTAAAATAACTATGGAGACAGAAAGCTTTTTCAGAAAGCAATTAGAGTGGTGAGTTTAGCATGACTAAAGTAACTGTTCAGGTAGGTATTAGGATTGCTTTCTCTGGTGTGTCTTTATTTGTGATGTGTTCATGATTTATCATATAAGCTATCTAGAATCACTAGATACGATGGCAGATGGATGGATAGAGAGATGATTAAAGAACTATTAATTTCACTTTCATTTTTTGGGATTTTCTCTTGCCCATTCGTAGAAATATCTTAAATTCAAAATTATTAATTCTATTTACCACAAACTATGTATCCCACCTTTCCTTTAAAAATCAATTACACAGCACACGCACAAACAGAAACAATCATTGATACATTAACAGAAACGTAGGGAAAGTGCAAAAAAGGGAGGAGAAGAAAGAGAAACATTAATATATTTAGAGAGGAGATCGACTATTTGTAGACATGGCTGAGTAGACCATTTATTGTGCTCCAACTGACTATACAGCAAATAATAGACAAATGTACAAGAAATTCTTTCCCAGTCAAAAGACAAGAATTTATAGGTGGATTTTTTAAAAAAAATTTTTACTTATCTGAGATTCATCTACAAAATTATACTTCAAAATAGATAGGCTGGCACAGAATTGTCATGCATGTATCAAATTTCATAATGTTTCAGAAAGCTTCAGTAACAGAAATCTTATTTTGATTCCCAATTTATTCTACATATATTTTATAGTGTAAATTCTTACAGAACCTGTCAGGTACAAGTTCCACATGTGTAGAGTTCAAGCTAACTACTTTATTATATTCTGCCTATTATACTGGAATTTCCCAAGACTGTTTGCCTTGTCTTGGAACAGATAGATAAGGTTGTATAGAGATTTGGGAGGGGGAAGTCAGTCCTGGACCTCTTGCAGCTGCATAATGATTTAGAGCTTGACTCCTCCTTCTTGATTGGCTAGGTGTTTCGCAACACCCTTTTTTCTTTCTTAGTGCTGGATGGTATTTCTTCACTCATGATGCTTTCTTTAAATCAGCGTTTCCCAACCTTAGGAACTTGAAGATGCGTGGACTTCAACTCCCAGAATTCCCCAGCCAGCATAGCTGGCTGGGGAATTCTGCGAGTTGAAGTCCACGCATCTTCAAGTTCCTAAGGTTGGGAAACGCTGCTTTAAATGATTAAATTAGTATTCAAAGATTACAAAGGATATGTTAAGGAATGCAGGATCATTATTGGATAATGGCACTACTGGAAAAGCTTTGGAGTGTTATGTGATTTGTAAGAATCGTTTCATTTTAATGAAACATTGCTCAAATTCTGCTGGTAAAGAGCAGCTCTTTTGCCAGTGACTGTTAGCAATGTGATGTTTTGAGAACCAAAAAAGTAGCTAGGACACACAGATTGCCTATTCCTGTTCTAAATCTTTTGTTGAATTGACTCATTACTGGTGCAGTTAATCCTGTGCAAAATTGTCAAGAAATAATACATAGTTTACAGTGCCATGTTGTCATATCCTGTCTTCCTACTCCCTCATGTTTCATACTAAATTGAACATGTCATAACTGTGCAATGTTTATTTTAGTTAACATCATACTGTAGAAATTCTGAAATGTGTTGATGTTAATTAAGCTTTCCTTTATCCCTTTCATGACCAAGCTGGGGTTATGAGGAAAAGATTAGACAGGCAGTGGTCCCAGTCTGGATTAGCGCCCATGCTGTTTAGAGTAAAACAAAACAGACACAGAGCTCAGTTTCTGCCATAAAAAATAAATATGCAATTTGACTTTGACAGATGAGTAGATTGGAATAAACGGCTAGAATGGTTAAAAAAAAGCAGACTTTTTAAAAATCAGTTTGTCACAGCCTAATGGAAATTAAATTAAAATGCAAATCATGCCTTATATACAACTGAACAAATACATGTATTAGTTTATGACAGCAAAATTGCACTGGGAACTTAATTATTTTGTAAATATAAATATGTACATATATACATAAATACACATTACCACTACTCCTTTTTTGAGAAAAACAATGTTATATAAGGCTGTACAGGGTGATTAGGAAACAATAAGCCACAATAAATTAAACATATATAAAAAATAAAAGGATATCTTGCTAAAATTAGTTTGCACCAATATTATTCCCTTTATTTTTGTACCTTTCTGTTCTTGCATACTGGCTATCCTCATGTCTCGCAGGTCCAAACAATGCTTCATATGTCCCCCCCCCGGCCGCCTTATCTCTGTTTTTAAGATCTCATTAATATAATCAAACCTGACTTTTTTTGCCTTCTCCTTCCTGTTGACCATTCACTCTTCCTTCATTTTTTTGTTTGTTTTATTCTCTATGACCAGACGATCTTAAGGTACTTCTTTCATATTAGTAACTCACTTTTGTTTTCAATCCATATGCATTCGGCATTCATCCACACATGACCATATCTCTTTATTTACCAAACATACTTCTTAAGTACCTTATTCCCACTGCATTCAACATAATACTCCTCGTCCCATACATCTCTCTAAATTATATCTACCAGCATTTTTCTTCTTCAGTTTCATAATAGATAATTTCATCACTTGTATTTCATTCACTGTTGGAGATGTACAGTTTAGCCTCTTCACCCACAATTTTGTGTTTTTTCTGACATACCCAATTCTTGCTATCATATAGCAAAGAGACAAAAGCTCATTCTTATGCATTACATTTTTTGCTTCTTTCTACAAACATTCATTCCTCATTACAGACTGGATGTAACTTGAATTTGCATTTCTTACATTTTCAATTTTTAGTGAATATTATGCAAAGGTATAGAAAGTCATCTACTTGCTGTAGTTTTTACTATAACTTGCAATCATACATTGCATTTTCCTGTAAAACACAAATTACTTTGGCTTTTGATATATTACATTTCAGTTCTGTATATCTCACTACATGCCAGTAAGTGTAGTGGTTAAAGATATTAACTGAGAGACCATGACTTCTAATTTTGCCTTGGGCATAAAGCCAACTAGCTCATTTTGGACCAGTTTCACTTTCTTGGTACTTTTTTTTCAATCATTTGTTCAAGTAGTTGCTAAGAATCAAGATTGAAATCACATAGCCACATCCTTATCCATATTTTAACATTCCTGCAATTATACGTTACATCTGCAGCTTTCCATTTTCCATTATTCTTACAGCATTTCAGCCTGCTTTTCATAGTTTGTTGATTCTTTATATTTCTATGTCACTTTGATCAAACAAATCCAAGTGACTTAGAGGCCCATAATTCAAGCAGAAATGACCATAAATGGTGCAAGCAGAAGCCAGAAAAATAATTTGGTTAAGTCCCTTTTAACCACCGCATCCGTCTCCAAACCTAGGACAAACATGCTAGTCATTCCTTACTCTGCTGCTCATTCTCCAAAGTGACTTTATTTACCTCCCAGAATTTAAGAGAAAAGGATCTTCTCTTTGTCTTACTGGCTAACTATTTCATAGAAGAGGGCATATAACTATGTACTTGTCTAGTCCTACCTAAAAATGTTGCAAATTACAGTAACATGACTGTAGGACATAGCAACTGGTCATAAATGTAACTTGCTTGACAAGCACCAGAAATACAGTCATATGATCATTGGATTGGTGAACAATATATTTTTTCAAGTTTGAAAGTTGTTAAATAACCAGTCATTGAGGACTGCATTTATTTCATTCTCATTTTTTTCAGTAAGTATGCCCTTACCTGCATTTTCTCACCCATAGTTTCTTTCATTTCATCATTTTATTAAACATCCTTTTTTCATATCTCCCAGTACTAACTACATGCTCTTCAGTATTTTGTATCTTATTTGATTTTACACAGTTCCACACAACTTCTATAAATTATTAAATTTCTAATGCAATTTGATACTCTGACAAAATTTAAAAGATCTGTTTAGGACAAAGGCAATAAAATGTTAAGACATTTATCTGCAGACAAGTACATCTTAAATGCATTCCAAGGAGGATGGTGAAAAAGCAGATACCTGGGAATACAGATGCCAGCCAAGGAAATTATAAAAAGCAATAGCTTAATTAGCATTTTCTATGATGAATTCTACCCTAGCAACTGGCAAATTATACAAAGAGTAAAAAACAAAGTGAAGTGTTCTTATCCTTTTGGAATGACACAGAATAATTTCCCCCTTATATTATAGCATGGCTTCAAAAATCTTCCATTATCACCATTATACTCTTCATGGTAACAAGTATCACAAGCCTATGAGGACTTAGTTTCACATCAGGCTAGATCTCATGAGTTCTGACATATTTCATTGTTCCTAATTTCAGAGCTTTACAATATATCATATAAATTCAAAAATATTTTCTTAATTCATTGTTATATTCTTTATCATTTATTCTTCTTACATTCCATTTTGCAATCTATTATATATTAGAGTCATCACCAGATAGCCCACATATTTTATTTTGCTGTTTATAATGGTTTTGGTGAATAAATGCATTTGTTTGTTTGTTTATTGTAAAACTACAGTATACAGTATGATACTTTAGCAATATTTTTATCCTACATGCTACTAGCAGCGTTTATGAAAATGCTGGTCAGTTTTGACACCTTTTGGCTCGTATCCCATAAAGACAACTAAACCCTGTTTTGTCTCAAAGATACTCATTCAATTCTATGTACATTGGAGTTTTGCCAGAAAAAAATACTATTATCTAAATCCCAGTCAGAATTCATAACTGTATTTTTTTTTAAAAAAAAACACACAACTTGAGTTGGCATCTCCCTCCTTTCACCAGGAAAAAAAACTATAAATATCTATTTTGTTTGGAATATACAAATTAATTTAAACACACTGAAATAATGTTTAAAGAGCTTCAGTTTTGGTTCATCTCACTTGAGTATTTATGTGTATTTATTTATGTTAAGGCTTTTCAACCAGTGGTACGGGTACCACCTGTGGTACATTGGCACCTGGCAGGTGGTACGCGACCATCCTAAGAAAGTGGTAGCGGGGGAGGGGAATGAGCTGAAGCGGTGGCAGCACCACACAAGCCTGAGCGAGAGACGGCTGGAGCTGCATGGCTGTCGGGGCTCAGCAAAAGCACCAGGATCAGCGCCAGGCTTCAGCTGGAGCTTGGTGCTGATCCTGGCGCTTCTGCTGAACCCAGAAAAAGCACCAATCAGCTGGAATGTTGCAGCATCTCCAGGATCTAGTGATTTACGTTCAGATGCTTGGCAATTGATTCATATTTCTGACAGTCATACTGTCCCAGGGTCATGTGAAGTGAACAAAACCTGCTGCAACCACCCAGCAAATGGGGGGGGGAATAAAAACCAACCCCCCCACCTCCGCTGCCAATCCTCAACTGAAATGCTCACAACAATGAAAACCTTGGACAGGAGGAAGAGCGCCGCCAGGCGGGCAGGCAGGTGTCTTGCTCAGCTGTGGCTTGGGGGGCACTTATTTCACTGCCATTGTAACTTCGAACAGTCACTAAGCAAAATGTTGTAAGTCAAAGACTACCTGTACTTCATCACTTTTTTCCTTTTCTTTTTTTTTTTGGGTCATCATGTTTTTGACACCTTGCTAGGCGACTGGTGGTACTCGGATGTTGAAAAGGTTGAAAAGCCCTGCTCTAATAGATGGAAAATACATTAAAAATATGCCTGAAGTCTCTCTGCTTACCAAGTTTGAATGATACACTCATATCATTTGTGAATTTCCATTTTATTTAGGTACAAAATAAAAAATCTTGCCCAAGGTATATTTGATTTAATATGAGAAACTAGATTTTTTTTCTGAGTATAGTCAGTGAAAAAATAGTCAAATAAATCCTATCTCACAACAAGCATGAATTGGTTTAAATTAAAAGTTGCAATGAACAGAAGAAAATAAATGATGCCATAATCACATTTTTATAGAAGGTCACAAGGTCTGATATCAAGAAATTACCAAATAAATTCAGGATGCTCCCAGAAATGGAAAATAGATAAATACTAAGGGACTGTCAATAAAAATGATAGGGTGGGATTTATATAATCCCACACAAATATAGAAATTAATGTGTAAATAAATAGTATATTTGTTATAAATCAAAAACAGAAACAAGACAAGAATTTTTAGAAGGCTGTAGAGTGAAAAAAGATGGCTAATAATATTTAGTGATGTTTCTGATATATTTGCAATTTGGAGATTATAATAGTAGGAAGTATTACAGAGATTTCTTTGCTTTTTGTTAGGCACGACTTTCTGCCTTAATAGAAATGCTTTCTAATAGAAAAGTACACTTGCAATATTACATAGTGTTCTGAGGTAAAGACTAGTGTTAGCTCCTGAACCCTTGAATGCAACAAGCATTTATATTTTGCAAGCCTAATGATCGAGAAACTATATCTGGTAGGACTTAGAAAAAGGACTTTCTGTGTGATGGTGCCATCCCTTTGGAACATTATTCATTCCAGATAAGATTGGTCCCACCTTGTTGCTTGTCTACAAGGCCTTGAAGACATGGTTGTATCAGCAGGTTTAGGGATTATTTTCAGAATGTGTGCTCACCAAGAGACTTGTCTGATTGTTTTGTCACTGAAACAAAATAAAGACATGGCATTGTTCTTTTTTTTTAACTAGACCAAATTCTATCATCAAATGATAGAATTTTATAGAAAAAATAGAAAGTAAAACATAGTCATATCACCAGTACTTGAAGGCTGTTTACATTCCATATGTTTTCAGAACATTTCATCATTTTTTACTCAGATTCAGCTGGCTTTCTTCTCAGTTTTGGGTTAAAAGCTGAGGTCATCCTTAATGAAAACAGAGAAACAAAATATGGGATAATTCTTTGAATGTAGCTTACCAGATGATTGTGTTTTATATATAATGTAATTATTTTGCATCAGCTTATTGTTCCAGGTAAAAAAACAAAAACAAATTTACATTCTTATTGATTCAGGTGTGACATATAATTACTTTATGCTACTTTTACTATATTTGTATATCTGTCTAACAGAAGATGCAAAATTCCTCTGGTGATATAGTCAGTCATTATTTAAAATCAACTGTGTTGTCTCCCCTTTTAATAAGCATGGCTGCTGAATTTTGCTTTCAGTGTATGCCTCCTATAGCTTCTCTCTTTTGTTGTTCGGTTGAATAACTTTTTAGATACAATTTCCTCATTTTTTATTTTTCCTTTGTGTTACCAGTTATTATTTACATCTACACTAATAGCAATAGAGCTGATTATATAGAACAATGAAAGCAATCTGGGTCATGTTTACAGCAGCCCAGTATAAACATAATTTGCGATTAAAGCTATCTAGCCCAAGATTTTTTGCTAATGAGGAAAAAGACAAGCTGTGGCCACCTCTATTTTATATCCAAAATAGGGAAGAAGAGCTGGTACATTTTATCATATCAATGTCAATAAATTAGGATGAAACTGCCTAGTAATAGGCTTGCCCAGAATGGAAAGCTGGTGAAGCAATGAAGTAATGTTTGGCTTATGGAGCCAGACATATTTCCTTTTTTATTTTCCAAAACAAACAAGAAAAAGATATGTTATCAAAACTTCAGCCATTTTTTATCTTTAATTTTGATAGTGCAATGTCAGGATGCATTTTAAAAGCCATTTGTCACCCTTCTGATTTAAGTGAATGTTTCATTCTGAAAATAATAGTCAAAAAAATTGGGGGGGATCATGGGATTTTGGATATTTTTAAAAAATATTTTAATATTCTTGCTATATAAAAAAGTTTTTTCAGAACAATGTGTGGTGTTATTTCTGCAATTGGATCTTAATTATTTAATAGTGCATATAATTACAGGTTACAACAGGTCATCTGTTAACAAGAAATGATTCTGAAAGGAATTCTATTTTTGTTTTGTGGAAGTCTCTGTAAAGCCTTTGCTTTTCTGATGAATGATTTCTGCTTCTAATGAATAATCAATGAGCAGCAGTTCTCAGGTTCATAAAGAAATACAGAGGAGAATGCACAGATCATAAGACATGCTTACAGACAAGGAATAATTAATGTTGTTCTCTTGTTGTTATTTGTA
This sequence comes from Vipera ursinii, assembly GCF_947247035.1. Classification (NCBI taxonomy): domain Eukaryota; kingdom Metazoa; phylum Chordata; class Lepidosauria; order Squamata; family Viperidae; genus Vipera; species Vipera ursinii. The sequence goes on along the minus strand of NC_139514.1, from coordinate 32,975,222 downwards.
CCAGGATTCGGGTTCTTGCCCAATTGTACATCCACAACAAATAGTGAATGCTATGCTTGGAAGTCCTAAATGACTTACTGTTCAAGATGTCAGATACAATTATTCTTCCAATATTACCAGATAACTCATATGATAAAAATATTTAAAAATTATTATGGTAGTCAATTTCTCTCAGCCCTAGGAAGAGGCAATAGCAAACCAATTTTGAAAATCTTGCCAAGAAAACTGCAGGAACTTGTCCAGGTAGTCTCTAAGAATTGAACATGATTTGAATGGAAAGGGGGGGAAAGGCAAAGAAATATTCTTCATAGCTGTTGTAAATGCAATTATATTTTAACTTAAAGTTATATTATATTCTCTTCTTTCTATAATCTATCCTGTTGAATCATCAAACCATAAATCATTTTTTTATTTTTAATGCAATTGTTGTTGTTATCTGCGAAGTCGTGTCCGACTCATCGCGACCCTATGGACAACATTCCTCCAGGCCTTCCTGTATTCTACCATCTTCTGGAGTCCATTTAAGCTCACGCCTACTGCTTCAGTGACTCCATCCAGCCACCTCATTCTCTGTCGTCCCCTTCTTCTATTGCCCTCGATCTTTCCCAGCATTAGGCTCTTCTCCAGTGAGTCCTTCCTTCTCATTTTAATGCAATACATACATACATACATACATACATACATACTAGTCTTTTATGATTGTAAGCCACCCAGAGTTACCCTGTGGTAAGATGGGTAGCCAATAAATGTATGTATGTATGTATGTATGTATGTATGTATGTATGCATGTATGCATGTATGTATGTATGTATGTATGTATGTATATAATCTTCCATAACTCTAATGTGTATCCATCAATCATAAAAAGAAATGTTTTCTGTATCAATGTGTATATTTAAATCCAAAGTTTTAAGCATTTTTCATGTGCATCAAGCATAGTAGAATGTCCTTTCACATTGTTCATATTTGCAACATGTACTTGAAATGCTTTTTATAATTCTAGATAATTTATCTGGCAGCATGTACAGAAATACATCTTTTTATAAAAATTCTTGCTTCATCCCAGTTTTTAACTGGTGCATAATGAACTACAAGTGGAGCTGGTCCCTTTAAATGTGGATTTTTTTTGATGATGAACAATTATACCATAATTCTGGCTTGATTTAACTGCAACCCCATCTGCTTTGACCAATTTCTCAGTCATAGCTGTTTATTGCTGCTAGAGCAATTGAGGTATTTTAAAATGAAAGTAAGCTATATTCAACACATACTGTCATAGTTACCATTCTAAATAAAATTCTGCAGTATCCTCTTCATGGCTCAACCAAGTCACTTAAACAACCCCTTTATAGTAATCTCTTAGGCAGATGATTAGAGATGGGGAGATGATTAGTAACTGCTAGCCAAAACAGCACTGGACACACCATGGAAGAAGAGAGCTTGCTCATAATTATTCACTCCTGTCCCTTGAACCCTCATCGACTTGGCTGTAAACAAAAGTAGACTCTTTGAAGCTTCAGTCATTCATATTAGTAATTCAAATTATGTCTAATGAGATGAGCTATTTTAGCAGCATTTGACATGGCATTTACTCTTGCTCTGCCCCTAACAGATATGTCAACTTTTCCAGCTTCAGATGATATTTAGGCATTTTCTTCCCTTTTACAGTATCTAGTACTTTTTTCCTCTCTCTCTCTCATTTCGGGCATTTCAGTAAGCTGGTTCAAAGCCAGGCTGCAGTGAAGAATTGTAGAGTTTTAATAAGCCCAATTACAGAAGTTTAGCTACGATTTTGTTTGTCTTTAGCTTTCTTTCTGGCATTAGCTTGCATCCACCCTCACTCTCAACTCTCCTCTCCTTATCTTATTGTTGATGAAGCCTTTAAAGCTTAGTAGATATTGAATCTGAAAATTCTCCCTTGCTGCAACTGAATCTTATTCTCATGGAGCTGGAATTTTCCCTCCACAACAGTTAGGAGGAAGGCTAAATAGAATGGAAGTTTAATATAATTAAATCTTATTCATTGTGTTTATAAACCCCCAGTTTCACTTTGTTTGCTGATTTTTTAAATTACTTCTATTGCTTTATATTACAAAAAAAGCCAATACAAATACAAACAACCATAAATGCAATAACCACAAGAGAGACCATTTATTCCTCAAAAGTTCTCTGAAACTCAGAATTCTTAGGTGGCCAATAATGAAAGTAAAAATTTAAAAACTCAAGAGAGAATCATGGAGATTGCAACAGAAAAAAAAGTTTCTAAAGTCTACTCAATCCCATCCACACTGATTTTTATTTTATTTATTATGTATTATTAAACTTCTATCCTGCCCATCTTGCCATGGCAACTGTAGACAGCTTACAGTCATATCATAGGGAACTATTAAAATTTGCCTGGAGAAGAAGTGCTGCAAGAAATGGTGCCCAAGTCACATAAAGCTTTATAGCTTAAACCAATAGTTTGAACTACACCTGGAAAATAACTGATTGGTAACTGATTTATATAAATACTTGGTTCTTTCTCTTATCATTAATTGTCATCGTTATTGTCAATCGTTCAGTCATATCTGATCCTCGGCCACTATATGGATCAGCATTCTCTATGCCCCTCTGTCTCGCACTGCCTCTTTCAGATCAGCCATGGTCATCTCAGTGTCATATTTTATAGTCTCCAGTTAGCAGGTGCCAGGTCAGCCCCTTCTTCTTTTCCCTGATCACTTCCAGCATGATTGACTTTTTGAGTCAATCATTATCATTAATCTTTATCATTAATCATATTTTTCTTATCTCATATTTGCAAGTAAAGGGCTTCAGGTGTCTTTTTTGCACATAAATGTAGCTGTCACTCCTCAAATGTATATCTATATTTCTGTAGATTTGCTTTCCCTCTGTTATAAATTTAGAAATTTTGGTCTTTGGTAATGTACGTCTGAAGTGCACGTAAAAGGCATGTTACTTCTTTTAAAAAGCTCACAAAACCTTAAACTATTATGTTGTTGTTGTTAGTTGCGAAGTCGTGCCCAACCCATTGCGACCCTATGGACAATGTTCCTCCAGGCCTTCCTGTCCTCTACCATCTTCTGGAGTCCATTTAAGCTCACGCCTACTGCTTCAGTGACTCCATCCAGCCACCTCATTCTCTGTTGTCCCCTTCTTCTATTGCCCTCAAACTTCCTTCCTTCTAACTTCCTAATGAGAAGGAAGGAGTCCTTCCTTCTCATTAGGTGGCCAAAGTATTTGAGTTTTAGCTTCAGGATCTGGCCTTCTAAAGAGCAGTCAGGGTTGATCTCCTCTAGGACTGACCGGTTTGATCACCTTGCAGTCCAAGGGACTCGCAGGAGTCTTCTCCAGCACCATAGTTCAAAAGCTTCAATTCTTTGGCGCTCAGCCTTTCTTATGGTCCAGGTTTCACTGCCATACATTGCAGCTGGGAAGACCATAGCCTTGACTAAACGCACTTTTGTTGACAGGGTGATGTCTCCGCTTTTTAGTGTGCTGTCTAGATTTGCCATGGCTTTCCTCCCCAGGAGCAAGCGTCTTTTAATTTCTTGGCTGCAGTCTCCATCTGCAGTGATCTTGGAGCCCAGGAAAATAAAATCTGTCACTACCTCCATTTCTTCCCCATCTATTTGCCAGGAATTGAGAGGGCCAGATGCCATGATCTTGGTTTTCTTAATGTTTAGTTTCAACCCAAGTTTTGCACTTTCCTTCTTCACTCGCAACAACAGGCTCTTTAGTTCCTCTTCACTTTTTGCCATTAGAGTGGTATCATCTACATATCTTAGGTTGTTTAAACTATTATAATATTCTTTAAATTATATATTGATAAGACACAATTCACGAGACTGGAAAATAATATGCATATTGCAAGTTACCTCAATACTACAGCAAACTGCAAAGAATAATTTAAAAAGTGGAATGAGGAAAAATGTTTGCCTTGTGAATCTCTGCATACACATTTGACATTCATGTATACTTAGCAATTTTTGTATAAATGATATTTATGACAAGCAGCTGTATATAAAATGAACTGCCTCTCTTTAAGTCAAGGGCAGTTTGAAAATCTGTTCTGCAGATGGCTCTTCAAGGATATATTTAAAACAAAATATTACAGCAGCATATGAATATTCTATAATGGCCATATCAAGTATCAGTCATACTGGCATTCCAACTCTCATATAAGAAGTTTAAAATGACATCTCGTCATGTTTACTGTCATAACACTTGTGTGGAATTACGGTAGTTGCTTTATAAATGCACTAGCATGAGAGTATAGAATTCTTAGGCAGTAGATCTAAATCAGATGATTCACTGTTTTTAAAGGGGCTCTTTTAAAACTATAATATACACATCAGGAAGAAAGATTTTAGCTCAGTGTGCAGGTCAATCAGTACTTACAAGAAACAGAAATGGGATTCATATATCTTTTTAAATGATTTTTATGAAACTTTTTAAAAAGGTATATTTAAATACAAATTAAGATAGAAAAAGAGCAAAGAGAAAAAAAGTGAATAAAAAAACCAAGTTGCAAAAAAATATAGAAAATATCTTTTGAAGTGAAGAAATTCATTTTACCGGTTTAAAATTCTATCTTCATATGCCTATCATTTCTGCTTCAGCATGACTGAAGAAGGTTATGAGTTCTATTTTCCTTCCTGTTTGTACCTAATAATATATAGATGCATACAAAATGAAAGCATTCAGCCACATAGCGTTCAAAAGGTGTGCACAGGGAAAGCTGATCATTCTTAGCATTGTACAATATACATGGCAAGGTAAGTTTTGATTCCTGCCTTTCCAGCTGTAGTTTCACTACAAAAGAAAAAGAAAAATCAATCCTGACCTACTGTATGCAAAAATTAGCTTCAGGACAAACTTTCCCATGGGTGCAAGTGGGAAGTCCTTTCTTATAGCCTGAAAAAGAACATGAATTGGCTAACATTTCAAAGTCTTCTGTACAACCAATGATTTACTTCCATTATGCATCTGTTGTACATGTTCCTCTGTTGCCTCACATCTTCTTCCAGATTTCTTTAAACTGCTAGAGTGCATGACTTAAGTAAATGCTACTAGGTAATGTCTTTTGAACATGTAATTTGCACTGTGCTAGGAAAACATAGTGTTTTTCTGAAGCAATTATAAGCAGTAATAAATATATCCCCAAACTTATTTTAAATTACCAACTGGTAAAGGTGAGATGTAGAAAGAACATCAAAGCAGTATTCCAGCAGCAGGAAACATGTAAAGCTTCTAACACATATTTTTTATTGTCTCACCCATATATTATTAATTTTTCATCATAAGTTCAAATAAAAGCAATTTAAAGCATGCCATTTTTTATGCTTGTATAAAAGGGAAGACTTTGCTTATGTGTGTGGTAAGTATATGTGTGTGCTTTCTGTACCTTGGGGAAAAATATTTTACATTACATTATATATCTTCCCAAAAATTGAATGTATGTTTTCAAAAATAAAGGCTTACACAGAAGCCTTGGTGAGTACATATGACAACTAACCCTGAAATGCATTTACCTCAAAGGTGGGAAGTGTAAGACAGATTTCAAAAATGCAGAATACAAACACAGATTAATATAGAATATATATCAGAAGTATAAGAGGGACATGGTAGCTCAGTGGGTTAGGATGCTGAGCTTGTTGATCAGAAGGTCGGCAGTTTGGCGGGTCGAATCCCGAGTGCCACATAGCAGAGTGAGCGCCTGTTACTCGTCCCAGCTTCTGCCAACCTAGCAGTTCGAAAGCACGTAAAAATGCAAGTAGAAAAATAGGGACCACTACAGTGGGAAGGTAACAGTGTTCCGTGTGCCTTTGGCGTCTAGTCATGCCAGCCACATGACCACAGAGACGTCCTCGGACAAGCGCTGGCTCTTCGGCTTTGAAACAGAGATGAGCACCGGTCCCTAGAGTCGGAAACAACTAGCACGCATGTGCGGGGGAACCTTTACCTTTACCTTTTTTATCAGAAGTATGAATACATTAGTTTGGATTTTCCACTGTCTATAATATTCATATTTTTCCATGTGAAACAAAATATGCATGTGTTTGTACACATTTTTCTGCACAGAAAATTCATATATGTGCTATTAGCTTTTTAAAAAAAAAAGTATGCACTTTCCCCTTATGAATTTATTTTTATTATTTAACAATATATTTATTTTTGTGTTTATTTGTATTCATTTAGATAGGAAGCTAAATTTGCCGGCATATTAGTTGAGAAAATATAATCTAGGTTGGCACTTATTTTTAAAACATCAAAATTCCCTATTTAAGTGCAAATTATTTTAGACTTTTTTGTTTACAAATTAATGAAAAAGCCAGAATTTATATTTCACAATACAAAACAAAATTTTCCTTAGGCACCTTGGAATATTTCAAAAGTTAAATAGTTCCTAAGAACTACATGAAAGGTTTTCTACTATCAACCAGGAATTTAAAGACTGTATATTTATTTTATTTATTTATTTTATTATATTTATATACCGTCCTTTCCCGAAGGACTCAGGGCAGTTTACAGGGTGATTAAAACAAAAAATACAAAAGTTAAAAACAATTTAAAAAATTATATCCGTCCCTGAACAAATAAAACCCCAGTTCAAATTAAAATTAAAATTAAAATTCTCAGCCTGGGCCAGACAGCTCGAAGAGCCAGGTCTTCAGGTCCCGGCGGAATGAATGGAGGTCGGGGGCAGTCCTAAGCTCCACTGGCAGCTGGTTCCAAAGGGCAGGCGCACCCACTGAGAAGGCACTATCCCTGGGTGTTGTACGCCGGCAATCTCTTACCGGTGGTACCCTGAGAAGACCCTCCCTGTGGGAGTGCACTGGACGAAGGGAGCTTGATGCCGGCAGCAGGTGTTCCTTCAGATATCCCAGACCCAAGCCATTTAGGGCTTTATAGGTCATCACCAGCACCTTGAATCTCACCCGTAGGGCAACTGGGAGCCAATGCAGCTCGCGGAGTAGAGGTGTTACATGGGAATATCGGGAAACCCCCATCACAACTCGTGCGGCCGCATCCAGCTGAAGCCTCCGAGTGGTCCTCAAGGGCAGCCCCATGTAGAGAGTGTTGCAGTAGTCTAAATGGGAGGTCACGAGCACAAGGGTGACTGTGCGTAGGGCATCTCGGTCCAGATAGGGCTGCAACTGGCACACCAGGCGAAGCTGGACAAAAGCCCCCCTGGTCACGGCTCCTATATGGTCTTCAAAATTGAGTCGTGAATCCAGGAGGATGCCCAAGTTGCGAGCCCTATCAACGGGGGGGGTAACACCTCACCCCCCATTGTTAGAGGTGGAATAGTCTGGTTAGCCCGAGATGCCAATATGCACAGCCACTCAGTCTTGGAGGGATTGAGATGAAGCCCGTTTCTCCCCATCCAGACCTGGACCGCCTCCAGGCAATGGGACATCACGGCGAGGGCATCGCTGGGTTGGTTTGGGGTGGAAAGAAAACGTTGGGTATCATTAGCGTACTGATGATACCCCAACCTGAAACCACAAATGATCTCACCCAGTGGCTTCATATAGATGTTGAACAGGAGGGGTGAGAGAACCGACCCCTGAGGAACTACACAAACGAGAGGCTTCGGGGTGGATCTCTGCCCTCCCATCAACACCGACTGCGAACGGCCCAGGAGATAGGAGGAGAACCACCGTAAAACGGTGCCTCCCACTCCCAACCCCCTGAGACGCCGCAGTAGGATACCATGGTCGATGGTATCAAAAGCCGCTGAGAGATCTAATAGGACCAGGACAGAGGAACATCCCCTGTCCCAAGCCCGCCAGAGATCATTCACCAGCGCGACCAATGCCGTCTCCGTGCTGTATCCAGGCCTGAAACCCGATTGGTATGGGTCCAGATAATCAGTTTTCTCCAGGAACAGAGGAAGCTGATGCACCACCACACTCTCAACAACCTTCGCCAAAAAGCGAAGATTGGAGACCGGACGATAGTTATTTAAAACAGCTGGGTCCAGGACCGGCTTTTTGAGGAGGGGTCTCACCACCACCTCCTTCAAGGCAGCAGGAAAGACACCCTCCTTCAAAGAAACTGTTATTACTGCCTGGAACCAGCCTCGTGTCTCCTCCCAGGCCGCATAAACCAGCCAGGAGGGGCACGGATCCAACAAACAGGTGGTGGTGCTCAGCCTCCCCATGATCCTGTCCACATCATCAGGGGAAACAGGATTGAACTCAGTCCAGATAACATGCTCAAGACTGTCCGATTCCTCCACGTCAGACTTTGCCCAGAGTCCAGACCGGCCCGGATCTGAGCGATATTGTCCGCCAGATGATGACTAAACTCCTCAGCTCGTCCCTGTAAGGGATCCTCCCTCACCTCTGGGCGATTATCTGCGGACGCGATGAGGGAAGCAAAGTAATTAGACTTCGCCGTCCTCATCACCACAAGATAAGATATATATAAGGAGCCTTGGTGGAGCAGTGGGCTAATGCCTCCTTAAGTAACACCAGCTGCCTGCAATTAGTGCAGGTTCGCATCCCACCAGGCTCAAGGTTGACTCAGCCTTCCATCCTTCCGAGGTAGGTAAAATGAGGACCCAGATTGTTGGGGGCAATAAGCTGACTTTGTAATAATGCCGCTGGGGGGGGCGAAAGCCCTAATAAGCAGGCATATACATAGAATGAAGGCTATTGCTAAGCACATTGGTTTGTGCTTAAATTGTAAGCCGCCCTGAGTCTTCAGAGAAGGGCGGGATATAAATGGGATAAAAATAAAAATAAAAATAAAAAAATAATATTGGTCAGTTTTTTTGTAAATTGCAGTGATATACAGTATTTTGATAGCAAGACAATAGAGTTCTTTGAAAGTTTGTGTTTAGACCTTTCACTTTCTGACAGTTTTTAATTTATATAGGTTAACAGCCTAATAATGCCATAAAAGTGGCATTATTCCTTTCTGCTGCACATCTTCATGCTGAAATTTAAGAGTCTATGAAGGGAGTCAAAAAAGTCAAATAGAAATTTAAGCAAGAATGGCTTCCATCTATTACAAACATTATGTAGGAAGACAAATGTAAACATTTACAGTACGGTTTTTCAGGAGGTTTAAATGTTTATAAACTTTGCAAATTAGTTGGAGTGCAAAGAAGAGGAAAGTTAGAAATTATGTACCTGTCCACTTTTCCAATCAGCTTTCTTTTGTCTCCCCTCCATTTTAATACTCATAAATAACAATAAGATAATACATTAGAGACTTTAGTGTGAAGTTCAACATTATAACCTTTTTTATATTACTTTTTGTACCTTATTATCAATGACAAGCATTAACTGCACATTTAGACAACTCTGTTCATTTATATTTAGGGTTGTTGATATTTAACATTGATATTATTGTTCTACTTTGGAAGTTTTAATTTACTTTAATCATCACAGTGCTAAAAACTTCCAGTTTCTGTTGTAAAACACTAATGTACTCAGCTAATTTGTATATTGTAATATTATTTGTATTTTATAGTAATTCATTGTAAGGGGAAAATACCCTCTTCACTTAAAAGAAAGTTGAGATGGGTGACTACAACAGTGCAACCAAAGCCATACCCTGGGATGTGCAATAGACATAAACAAGATACAGGATTTTGGTTTTTTGAACACACAAAAACACACAGACATGGATATTCTTTTAAAAAAACTTTTTAAAAAGAAACTAAAGATAAATGATTACAGCATACCTGACCTGGAAATAGCTATAAGATAACTATGAATACTACTCAAATGATGTTAAAGGCCTAAGCTGTAAAGCAGACGGCCTACGGGCCGGATGCATCACGCCAAAATTGCGCCCACCCCATTGCTGGCAATGGGGAAAAAGTTGCAATATGTTGCACAATGTCACGTGACGTCACAAGTTTGACATGCCTGCTGTAAGGCTTGACTTAGAAACAATGTATGCAATACATTATATATAATACAACACACACACACACACACACACACACAAGAGTTTTCCAATTAATAAATAGTGTAATTCATATGTTTCTTAGGGACCTTTTCAGGCAAGACTTTTTCTGTAAGGTAATTTGCAGCTAATGAGTCCAGAAGCACATAATCCTAAGGAGGACAGGCTCTGTTTATATCCACTTAACTTATAGTTATAGAAATTCTAGTTTTGACAGGAGCTAAATCTTGCTCAGATTATGGCAAAAATATTTTTCAAAGAAGTGAGCCTTTGGAAATATGGATCTGCCTGTAGCAAATTAGTCCTTCTGAAGAATAGAGATCAATTAATTTATAGGGAAAGAAAATGGAACAGTATAAGTGGAAAATAATTTCCAGTAGTGCTGTCTTTTATAGAAAGGCACACCTCAACCTATATATTTGGGGGGGGTGTTGTTTTTTATTTTGTTTGTTTGCTTTTGGTGCATGGTGAAGGCCTTTTCATTTTCCAAGGCTTGTTAACATTTTAGAACTTTAATGCTTTTTTTAGTTCTTTATTTGGACTTTGAAGAAGCAGGTTAAAAAGAGTATTGACACTTTTGAATTTGATATTGGAGAAGATTCCTGAAAATACCCTGAACAGCCAGTTCGGGTCTGGATGGGGAAGAACAGGCTTCAACTCAACCCTGACAAGACTGAGTGGCTGTATGTACCGGCATCTCGGGATATTCAGAACATTCCATCTCTTTCTATAGGGGGTGAGTTATTACCCCCCACAGATAGGGCTCGCAACTTGGGAGTCCTCCTAGATTCACAGCTTTCCTTGGAAGACCACATAACAGCTGTGACTAGGGGAGCCTTTGCCCAGGTTCACCTGGTGCGCCAATTACGGCCCTATCTAGACCGAGATGCCCTACGTACGGTCACTCATGCACTCGTGACCTCTCGTTTAGACTACTGCAATGCTCTTTACATGGGGCTGCCCTTGAGGACCACTCGGAGGCTCCAATTTGTACAGAATGCAGCCGCAAGAGTTGTATTGGGAGTCTTCCGATACTCCCATGTTACACCTCTACTCCGTGAGCTGCATTGGCTCCCAGTTGTCCTCCGGGTAAGATTCAAGGTGCTGGTAATGGTTTTCAAAGCCCTACATGGCATGGGTCCGGAGTACCTTAGGAATCACCTGCTGCCAGCGTCAACGTCCCTCCGTCCAGTGCGCTCCCACAGAGAGGGCCACCTAAGGGTTCTGCCGTTCGGAGAATGCCGTGTGGTGGCTCCCAGGGGGAGGGCTTTCTCTGTGGGCGCGCCTGACCTATGGAACCGTTTACCGGTTGAGCTCCGGATGGCTCCCGACCTTCGCTCCTTCCAACACGACCTAAAAACATATCTGTTTGAGTAATCCGGTCTGGTCTGACGGGTTCTGTTGTAATTATTGTTTTAAGGTAACTATCTTCTGCATTTGGGCAAAATTAGGGTTTAATTTGTTTTCAATATCTGTATTTGTGCATTCTGTTATTTATGTCACTGTTAACCGCCCTGAGTCCTTAGGGAGAAGGGCGGTATACAAGTCAAATCAAATAAATAAATACTTGAGGAACAAATGACTAAGCTTAAATTATTCCACTTCTGGCACATTATGTAGAGACCAGCTGTTTGGAAAATTCTGGGACAGATAAAAGGCAATAAAAGAAGGACAGCCAGCAGCAAGGTGCATAGACTTAGTTACAGTGGTGATGAGTGTGGCATTGGAAGCCTTGAAAAACAGGTTTGGGATACCTCATCGTGGAGAAAAGGTTTCTGCGAACTGAAAACCACTTGATGGAACATAATCAAACTTCTTTATTACAGTGATTTTATGCAAGCAATACTGTATTGTCATTACTATTGTTTGTCCTATTTTCTCTGTAGTCTGTTGTGCTGGCTTTTCTATTGTTCATGTTTTTCCAAATTGCCTACATATAGTTAACTTTTTATATGTTTTCATTGATTGGGCTGTCCCTGGAGATCTCATATTACTCAGGAGGAGTGTATATGAATATGTATATGCAATATGTAAACTTGTATTCATAAGATAGCTGTAGATATTTATAAAATTTCCAAATATTGCCCCAAATATTATCCACACTTTTCAGTGATTATTATCACTACCACCAATGTTGTTTTGCTATATACACGTAGTTCATTTATTCTTCACTTAGAATCAGTATATGTTCCTTTTTATTATTTCTTCTCTATAATTAAAAATTAGTTTCAAGCATTTCACATGGTGATAGAATTTTTTTCCTGCCTCATCATTTCATTAAAAATATAATTCAATTTTTTTTAAAGAAAAAAAACTCATTGGAATGGTAGAATTTATTGGTTTTGAAATGAAAAAAAAATGTCATTTCAAGCATGCATAAATTTGCATTCTTTCTCAGCATACACGGTACTATACATGTAGGATTCCACTCACAAATATAAATAGAATTCATTCAATCAGTTGTCGTAGTTGTTAGAAATGTGGTGCAACAGATGCAGATGTTATACATATATTATTGAACTATAATCAATGCCATTACAGATTCTTTCCTTAGGGGGGAAAAGCAATCATTTTTCTGGGATTTTTGAAAAGCTGAACAATAATAGACTTTTTTTTGCCTCATCTATTTTTAGTAGCTAAGAAAGTATTACTTATTCAGTTTTGAACATAATAGAAGAATAGATTGAAATCCTGTTTTCTCCACAAAATCCTGGTAATATAGAAGGTAAGTTCTACAACTGCCCCCAGGAGAAGTGCATGCTTGTGCTATAAGTCATAAGAATTGTTTTGCTCAGGACGATACTTTTTTCCCTCTGTTTTTGGCAGGAAAACACATCAATAAAGTTGGCACATTCTTCTAGCTAGGATAAACAGTCGCCATTTTTTATGAAAAAAACCAATGATAATATTTTAAAGGAGTGGAAGCTATATTTCCTATCTCATTTCTCTTTTGCTAAACCTTTTAATTTTAAAGATTTGGCACAACACCAAATTCTTTCAGTTCCTCTGCTCACTGGGGATTGTTTGCCATATTTATAGGCACTAGGTGGAAGATTACAGTTGTCTATTTATCCTAATATTTTCTACTCTAATCTGGCTAGATAAAATGCAGTTTCATTTATCCCTAAGGAACCTATTAATTTTTACAAAATGGAATTTAAAAGGTAGAAGTCTGTGCCATAATAGCTCCTGTCTGCACTGACAACAAAGTATAACTTCAGTATAATTATAAAATGATTATAATTATATTAAATGAATTCTAATTATATTTAAAGTATATTTATAAAAATAACAGAAAAAGCTAGAAGTGTAATAAGAAAAGAAAATAGAGAAAATCAAGATATAAGGACAGGTATAGAGACATAAAAAGGGACGCGGTGGCTCAGTGGGTTAGGACGCTGAGCTTGTCGATCAGAAGGTCGGCAGTTTGGCGGGTCGAATCCCGAGCGCCGCGTAGCAGAGTGAGCGCCTGTTACTCGTCCCAGCTTCTGCCAACCTAGCAGTTCGAAAGCACGTAAAAACGCAAGTAGAAAAATAGGGACCACTCCGGTGGGAAGGTAACAGCGTTCCGTGCGCCTTTGGCGTCTAGTCATGCCGGCCACATGACCATGGAGACGTCCTCGGACAAGCGCTGGCTCTTCGGCTTTGAAACGGAGATGAGCACCGGCCCCTAGAGTCGGAAAACGACTAGCGCGCATGCGCGGGGGAACCTTTACCTTTACCTTATAGAGACATAAATCAGAGAAAGTTTGGTGCAGTAATTAATATGCTAGCCTAGAAACCAGAAGACTGCAAGTTCTGATCCTACCATAGGCAGGAAAGCAGGTTGGATGATTTTGGACCAGTCATTCTCTTTCAGCACAACCCACCTCACAGGGTTGTTGTGATGGGGAAAAGAGAAGGAGAAAGGAGCATTATGCATTTTTGCCATCTTGAATTATTTATAAAGTGACTGGCCCAAGGTCACCAAGCTAGTTAAGGGAGGACTAGAACTCATGATCTCCAGTTTTCTAGCCTGGTGCCTTAAACACTAAGCCATACTGGTCATTAAATGTCTCCAGTGATAACATTTATTTAATACAACACATACTTATTGATCAAATACTGATTCCAACATACATTTCATTTCTGGATAGCTATATAAATATTGTAAGCTATTAAAGCATTTCTTAAAGGAATAAAAAATACAAACCTAGTATAAATTTCTTCAGAATATGAAGCACCACACAACAGAAGGTTAAGAAAGACGTGCAACACAATAAATATTCTTATATTCTTATTCTTATCTTTTTATACAATGGAATAGAAAGGAATTACAATACAAATTAAAAGTAAAAAACCGTATACATTTTTTAAAAATGTAATCAAAAGAATACATACACACAGCCCTCAAAAAATGATATTTTTCCAAAAAGAAGAGCTATTTCCCGGGTCAACTGGATAAGGCAGTAGCACTCAAGTAGAAAAGAGCCAAAAGTTGCAAAAAAATGGACTTGTCTAACTCATGGTTAAGAATCCTATCCTACTTCAATTCTCCTAGAACTCAAATCTACATGATCTGTCCAGCTAGGCTTAGAATTGGGGTTTGTATGGGTGTGAGTGAATAAAACATTTAAAGCTTTAGATTCAGTGGAAAACCAACAGTAAAGCTGAAGTTGCTACAAGATGTCCTGAGTCTCTTGAAAAACAACAACTAATAGCACTAAAGCTAGTAATAAATAACTTTTTTAATGACATACTTTGGAAAGAGCACTGCCTGAGTGAAATTTCTCCTCCCAAAATAATTGAAGCATCTTTATCCTCCAGAAGGTTCAGTGCCATTGCTTTCCCAGAGGTCTCCACATGCCTGCATCCGCAGCTGCTTTGCTATCCTAGTAGTACCAACAGAAGGGTTTTGTTTGCCTCACAGCCCTAATTTGTATGGGCAAAGCTAATATTTTTAGGGGAAAAAAGGTATTACTGTAGCTAATTAATGGTAGCTAAATTTGAGTATGTCGTTTACTGTAGAGTTTTTCAAGCCTCTTGGCTGTTAAGCTAAAATAATTTCTCATATTGTTAAGCATTGCTAGGGTAAACAATTGCTAGACCTACACCATGTTTTACATTTACAATATACTTAGTAACTTCAACAATCCTGTTTTTAAATTATGAATTAAAATTCGTAATTATTAAAGAAATAAGAAAAAAATCAATAAAAGAAATTGTTATGGGTATAAACTAAAAATACTTAAATAAGAACATAATGTTTGTATATATATATATATATATATATATATATATATATATATATATATATATATATATATATATATATATATACACACACACACATATATACATACACACACACACATATATATACACATACATATACATATACACATACACATACACATGCACATACACACACACACACACACACACACACAC
The DNA here is from genome assembly GCF_947247035.1 of Vipera ursinii. NCBI lineage: Eukaryota > Metazoa > Chordata > Lepidosauria > Squamata > Viperidae > Vipera > Vipera ursinii. The sequence continues at coordinate 32,959,862 of NC_139514.1, read as the reverse complement.
ACACATATATATATATATATATATATACATATATATATATATATATATATATATATATATATATATATATATATATATACACAGTATATGTTTAAGTATTTGTCAAGGCTTTTTGAATGGACCTTGCTAATTAACTCTTTCATTCCTGTTTTGGCCCGGCTCAAATATATGTATATATATGTATATATGTATATATATACATATATACATACATACATACATATATACATATATACATATACATATACATATACATATACATATACATATACATATACATATACATATACATATACATATACATATACATATACATATACATATACATATATATATATATATATATATATATATATATATATATATATATATATATATATATATTTGTTTTCTGAGGTTTTCGCAGGTGCCTGTATGTGGATCCTTGGTTTTTTGGGTTTTTCCCCGCGTAGAACTAGAGGTGTAGGCGCAACGTTTCGACGGAATCCCATCCGTCATCATCAGGCTTTAGCTTCCTTCTTCTGGGAGAAGCATGTGGCTGTTTGTTCCTCTTTTTTAAACTGCCAGAGGGGGTGTGTTCTGTGGAGGTGTGCTCTGATTGGGTAGGGGACCAAGTGTGTTCTGATTGGGTGGGAGTGTGTTTTGAATGGTGGGTGTGTTCTGATTGGGTGGGGGGGTGTTCTGAGTGGATGGGCTGGTCTCAGCTGCCAGCTCCAGACCTGAGCTGGTGAGTTGTGCTGCTTTTGTTCGGCTTCGTGTTTGTGGTGGTGCCATGTTTTTATAGTGGGTGTCAGTTTGCTTATTGTGTGGTTTGGAGGGGTTTAAAGTGGCTGATGTTGCAGCTGTAGTTAGGTTTCTGTTTTGTGGTTGTGTGTCTTTATCGTTGTGGGTTCGGATTTGCTTTTTGAATGGTTGTGTGGTGGTGATGTCATGTGATGTTATCATGAGTTTGGGTCTGGTATCATTCTTGGTGGTTGGGCCTCGTCTGTCAATCAAGGCGGGTTTCCAAATGGTTGGTAGGCGAGAGGTATTATCTCGTTTGTTCATGCTGTGGGGGCGTTTTTCTATCTCGATGGCTTCTCTGATTATTCTTTTGTTAAAATGTTCAATTTTGGCGATAGTTCTGGTTTTTTTAAAATCAATTTCATGTCCCGTGGCTTTAAAGTGTTGGAACAGGGATGAAGTTTGTTCTCCCTTTCTGAGTGAGTTCCTGTGCTCTTCAATGCATGCACTTATTCTTCTGTTGGTCTGTCCGATGTATGTGGTGGGGCAGGTGGTGCATGGGATTTCGTATACTCCTTGGTTTCCTAACCCAATTATGTCTTTGGGGTTTCTTAGGATGGTGGATATTTTTCTGTCTGTGCAGAATGCTGTTTTGATGTTGTGTTTTTGGAGGATCTTGCTGATTCTGTCTGTGGTACCTTTGAAGTATGGGAGGAGGGCTTTGCCATTTTCTTGTTCTCTCTCTTTGATTTTTGTGGGTGTCTCTCTTCGGATCAAGTTGGTAATCATGTTTCTTTGGAATCCGTTGGCTGTTAGTACATTAGTGAGAGTGTGTAGTTCGGGTTTTTTGGTGTTGTTCGTCAGCTAGGTGTTTTGTTGTGGAAATGAGTGTCTTGGCTACGGAGTTGATCTGTGCTGGGTGAGAGTGCGTTCAGGTAGCGGTTTGTGTGTTTTTTTTATGGTAGATAATGTGTCCTAGGGAGCCGTTGGATTTCTTGTAGACTAAGACATCAAGGAAGGGAAGTTGATTGTTAGCTTCTGTTTCCATGGTGAATTGTATTTGGGGGTGTAGGCTGTTGAGGTGTGTGAGGAAGTCATCCAGTTTTTCTTTGCCGTGTGGCCAGATTACGAAGGTGTCATCTACGTATCTGAGCCAGAGTTTGGGTTTGTGGTTGGATTTTTGTTTCAAAGTGTTCCATGTAGAGGTTTGCAATGACAGGTTAAAGAGGTGATCCCATGGGTGCTCCTTCCATTTGTTTGTATCTTTGTCCATTGTAGATGAAGTATGTGTTTGATAGGCAGTGATTGGTCAGATCTAGGATGTGTTTAGGGGGGTTGTATTTATTTAGGATAGCTGTCAAGGCTTCTTTGATTGGCACTTGGGTGAAGAGGGATATGACATCGAAGCTCACAAGTAGGTCACAGGGCTGTAAGTTTAGTTTACTTATGATCTCTATGAATTGGAATGAGTTTTTTACATGTGAGGTGATGGAATTTGCGTAAGGCTGTAGTTGTTTGGCTAGAAATTTGGCTAGATTTTATGGAGCTGACTATGGGTCTGAGTGGGGTTCCTTCTTTGTGTATCTTGGGGAGACCATAGAACTTAGGACATCTGGATGATTTTTCTCTGGGAATGATTGTTTACTGGATCTCTTCACTGATGGGGGTGGCTTTTATTTTGGATTTTGTGGTTTTTTCCAGGTAGGTGGTGGGATCTGTCTTGAGGAGTTTGTATGTGGAGTTTCGGAGTAGTTTGGATAATTTGGTATGGTAGTCAGATGAGTTCATTACCACCGTGGCATTGCCTTTTTCTGCTGGCAGAATGATTATGCTGGTGACTTTTTTTTAGGTTAAGTAGTGCTGTCTGTTCCTCTTTGGGTAAGCTGCTTTTGGGTGGTTTACTGGTGCAGAGGATGTTGGTAACTTCGAGTCTGATTTTGTTGGCGTCGTCAGGGTTAATTTTGGTCAGGCTGGATTCGACTCCGCATATAATGGTTTCCGTGGGGATGTGTTTGGGAGCGACTGCAAAATTAAATCCTTTAGACAGGACGTTGGTTTCGGCTTTGGTGAGAATCCTATCTGAGATGTTGTGCACAGTTTGTTTCATGTATTGCTGTGAGAGAGGAGGGGTTTGTTTCTGGCGTTCTCCTGCATTTATTATTTTTACTGTCAATGCTGCTAACATTGAATGTTCCCACTCTGACAACTGATGAAAATGCAGCCATTTTCTCTTTTTCTTTAGAGTGTTTTTTCTGGTATTTAGAAGTTAGGTGCAGTAAGGGAGTTTGGGATGAAAACTCGAGCATCAGCTAGCCATAATAATAACTCTGCTTTGTGGGAACCCAAGGACAATCTGATAATATTTTGGCAGGCTGAGGAGCTGGTGAGAAAGCCCATGTTTTATGCTAATTGAAGAATGTGATTTATGACAGCTCATTGGGGGTGGGAATTGCACTTTGTTATTTTGTATCAGGGGTGGGGTTCAACTATGTAGTGCCGATACTTTGTTTCCCGAATAAAATGCTCTTTGAGTAAGAATTTTCCCTTGAAGTTCTTTTAAGGGGTTTCATCTATCGGAACCATGACATTTACAAATAACTCAAAGCGGTGAACATATCCAACCTATTTTCCCCATAACACAATAATGTGAGGTGGGTTGTGCTGAGAGAGAGTGACTGGCCTAAAGTCACCCAGCTGGCTTTCATGGCTAAAGTGGGACTAGAACTCATGGACTCCCACTTTTTAGCCTGACACCCTGACCACTAGACCAAGCTGCCTCATTCTGAGTGTTTGTTTTCTGGCAAGCAATTATAATAAATGATATCTCATTTTGTACATACTTTTAAAGATCTAGAAAAGGTTCTAAAACTGGGAATGGTAGTTAAAAAGAAAAGATGGCAATCAACAACAAGGTTGATGGATTCAGTTATAGTGGTGATGATTGAAAAAGACATAAGACCAGGTTATACACAGATCATTAGGAATAAAATCTATGTGGTTGCATGTCTCAATCATATCAAATGCTATGCAATGCAGGAAAATCAGGGAGATCAAGAAAAGAGCAAGAAAGATGTTGTTTAGATAATAATATTGTTTGTCACATAGCCATGGTTAGAATGGATTTGACATTTTTATTCATCTGTCAAGTCCTAAGTTCCCAAGGACTTATATATTTATTCTGGAAATCATTCAAAAGTGGGGCTTGGTGTTTACAGTAGTTTATAATGATAAACAGTTTAAAATATGTAAAAAAACTGCACATCCATCATCATATCCTTCCAACTAGTGTTAAAAAATGGGCTAAGCTTTTTCTACTACAATAAACTTTAATTTGACCATCTTTCCTTTGGCCCAAAGCAAATCACAGGAAAACATGTATCAATCCCACTTTTATAAAATTACTACCAAAGGGTGAGACCAGCAATAATTGTTTGTGACTTCTACCTTCCCAAAATACTATAACAAGAAAAAATTCTTTTTGACCTTCATAGCTTTTCTGTACTGTGAGTCATACATTATTTATTATGAGGAAAAGGTGCCTTTCAACGAGGGATTTAATAGTTTGGTCCATTTTCTTAAATATGTGTCTGCTGGGTATAGCAGTGGAAATTTCAATACATTTTCTAATTGCTTTTAGTTAAAAGAAAGATGTTTTCTATAACACCTGAGAGATTGAACAATTAAAACAAAAAAGAGTAAAGTGCTAAAACAAAACAGATTTCTTTTTTTAAAAAAGACACTTTTCAAATATATAACTGTTTGTAGATTTTGCTTTTTTTGCTTCTGAGATGTGAGATCCAGTGAATTAGAAAAAAATGATTAAAAACATAATCTAACCTTAATATTTGTAAACACACCCGTCCCAATGTTTAAATCATTTTTAAAATGGCACACAAATTATTTTTAACATTGGAAAAGTATTTCCCATCATTTCATTTCCAACTGGAAGCACTGGTTGAACATCACCCATAATGGAAATTCTAAAGATATAGTTTCCTGGGCAGAAATAAATACAAGAGTCCACTACATGAATAATACGACTTTCATTTCTTTGGATTCCATAAATCAGCAAATGCTTGTCCTTGCTGTCTTCTAGTGTAATATCTAAGATCAATCAAGGGGCAAACACAAGCAGAATTGTTGCCATGCTGGTAGTAATAAGATTTTACCATCTGCATCAAGCAAACCACATGGAGCCTTTCTGCCCGACACTTCTAAAATCATTAAAATCCATTCAGAAACAGTCTCTGTATATTATATGCTTTTCAAGTCACAGAGCAGAATCTTCTAGAAATTTCCACAGCTGTGCTACCTATTGTTATGTACTGAGCTCTTGGAAACACCACGTGGGTTGCTGGAACAGCTAACAGCTCTCCAGCAACCCAGATTACAAGTCTCCTGTGCTGCAATTGGCTATCTCCAGGCAGCAATGGTTGATTCAAACCTATTGGCTGCCACCTAGGGGCTAGACTATATATTGCAGCTAGTTGCAGACATTTCCCCAGTACAGTTCCAGCACGAAATAAACAATGAGTTATCCTATACTCTGTTCCGCGTCTTCCGCGCCTGATGGGGATCGGTGGGGTTGTTTTATCTTTGGTCTCTTAATTTTATCTTGGGGTTTTTAGAATTGTACTCCTATTGTTTTAACTAGGGCAACTGTTTAATCTCTTTTTAATGTTTGTATTTGGTATTTTATTCTGCCCTGTGAACTGCCCTGAGTCCTCAGGGAGAAGGGCGGTATATAAATGTTATTAAATTAAATTAAAATTAAATTAAATTCATTCCTGCACCAAAGAACCCACTATTTAACAGTGGCAACGAAGGTGGGATCCTGCTTCACCAAATAGAGAGCTGAAGTCTACAAGGGAAAGGCAGCACACGCTGGAGGGAAGAGGCATTTACAGCCCCCATCTCTCAAGGTCGGCTAGCAAGCTATGCTAGCAACCTCGTGCTCGATGGACTCATTCCCTGAGCCTGAAGCAGGATCTGGAAAATGCAGGAACCAGCAAGAAGAATGCTGAAGGTTGGCAAATTGTGAGAATTTGACGTGAAACACCTGGAGGAATGGCCATCATATCTATCGCAAGTAGAAAACTACCTCAGAGCCAATCAAATCACAGAAGAAGGACTGAAGGCCGCAACGCTACTCTGCATGTGTGGCCCAGCTACCTTTGATTTAGCTGAGAACCTTTTCACGCCGACACCAATCAAAGCAGTCTCTTACGCAGATCTCAAAAAAAGGCTAACAGGGCACTTCCAGCCCAAGATGTCTAAGATGGATTGGCAGTTCAAGTTTGACCAAAGAGTGCAGCTTCCTGGGGAGTCAGCCTCAGAGTTCATAGCAGGCCTAAGGCAGGCTGCATGCCTATGCAAGTTTTCAAATTTAGAAGAGTGACTATGAGACCAGCTCATCTGTGGCCTACAGAACAGAACACTTCAGCAGAGATTATTTGCTAGGCCAAATTTAACGTTTTCCGAAGCACAAGATGAGGTGATGGCCAACGAAGTTGCCAGGGGTGCCATTCAAATTGTGCAGCCTGCCAAATTGACAAAGTTTGAAAAATGGTCCACTGTGAGGATGCCAAATGCACCAAAGAACTCTCCGAGGAAGAAGAAACTGAAATCAACTGACTCCAAAAGCAACCCAACACACCACACTGCAACGGCCAGCCACAAGAGGACAATTACAAGGCAGTTCTCTTACCAAGATGTAAGGGGTGCGGCGACAACCATTTTCACGCCAACTGCAGATTTCGTTCAGCCATGTATAGAGCTTGCGGAAGGACAGGCCACATCGCAGTGGTTTGCAGAGCCTGACAGAGAGACTGGCCACCCAAACACCAGTCGGAAGAACCGACTAGGAGAGGTACTGGGGCTCAGGGTCCAGTTAGTGTGGGATTTTTCAGATGCCGCAGAACGTATGCTGCACCGGGCTCAAGGCCCCCTCAAACCCAAACTTAAGCTCATGATAGAGCTACAAGGAGTTCCATGTAAGATGCAATTGGACTCTGGCTCTGCAGTCTCAATCATTTCTCAATATACTTTTAACTTCCTGTGTAGGTGCAGCAACAATTGGGCCAAACTAAGACCCTCAGATATAATCCTAACGGATTTTCAAAACGCTCACATTAAAGTTAAGGGAGAAGCCACCTTGCTGGTTAGGTTTAAAGGGTTTTTGGGGCACCTGGATGTAATAGTAGTAGGGGGGCAGAGAAAAAGTCTCATTGGACTCAATTGGTTTGATGCCTTAGGTATTCAGATTACTGCCCTTATTTTGATGATGTTCTTATTGCAGGGGAATCCCCTGAAGTGTTGGCCAGTAGGCTCAAGGCTGTTTTGCAGAGGCTTCGTGAAGCAGACCTCAAATTGATAAGCTGGTAGAACAGGGGATGTTACAGCCTGTTGATGGTAGGGAGTGGGAAACTCCTATAGTCACCCCACTTAAAGCCAATGGGGAAGTTCAGTGTGTGAGGAATACGCGGATGTTTTTGATTCAACCCTTGGAACATACACAGGCCCACCTATCTCATTTAAGCTTGATCCCAATGTAGTTCCAATCAGGGTTAAGCCTCATAGGGTCCCCTTTTCCTTAAAACATAAAATCGATTCTGAAATTGATAAGCTGGTAGAACAAGGGATGTTACAGCCTGTTGATGGTTGGGAGTGGGAAACTCCTATAGTCACCCCACTTAAAGCCAATGGGGAAGTTCACATTTGTGCTGACTATAAATGCACACTAAATAAAGCCCTCAAGCAACTTGCTTACCCGGTCCCAGTGGTTAACCATATTTTAGCCTCCTGGCAAAGAGGTACTATTTTTGCTAAACTTGATTTAGCACAGGCCTATCAGCAATTGCCAGTTGATGAGGCCACAGCCACGGCTCAAATGATCGTGACTCACAGGGGAACTTTCAAAGTTAAACGCTTCCAGTTTGGAGTCAGTGTTGCACCGGGTATTTTTCAGGGAATCATGGAGCATACTCTCAAGGGTATTCAGGGCATCTGCCCTTATTTTGATGATGTTCTTATTGCAGGGGAATCCCCTGAAGTGTTGGCCAGTAGGCTCAAAGCCGTTTTGTAGAGGCTTCGTGAAGCAGACCTCAAATTAAAGAAGAACAAGTGTAGTATTGGGGTTTCTTCAACAGAATTCCTGGATTTCTGAATTGATGCTAACGGCGTTCACTCCACTGATTCTAAAGTGAAGGCCATTAAAATGGCTCCTAGGCCCAAATCAAAAGGAGAGCTACAGGCATTCTTGGGTCTCCTAAATTTTTATCACACATTTCTACCTCATAACGCTGCAATAGCAGAGCCCCTCCACAGGCTGCTGGTTAAGAAAGCTCCATGGAAATGGACTAACTTACATGAAAAAAGTTTCCAGGAATTAAAAGCACTATTGTCAGAAAGGTCCACTGTAACTTACTACAAAGAGTCTAAACCTGTATGTCTTGCATGTGATGCATCTCTTATGGGGTGGGGGCAGTTTTAAGTCACATAGAAAAAAATGGGAAACAGGTTCCTATAGCATTTTACTCAAGGACATTGTCTTCTGCTGAGCGCAACTATGCTCAGATTGACAAAGAGGCCCTAGCCATCGTTGCTGGAATAAAAAAATTCCATGACTATTTATATGGCAGGGATTTCATGGTCTACACTGACCACAAACCGCTGAAGGGACTTTTTACAACGGACAAACAAACCCCCCACATACTATCTCCAAGAATGTTGAGATGGTCTATTTTCTTACCTGCATACAATTTTAAATTAATTCACAAACCGAGCAAGGAAATGGGCCGTGCTGATGGCCTCAGCAGACTACCACTTCTGAATTATCATAATTCCCACTTCCCTAAGAGACAGGGTTTTACAATCATTACATGAAGGCCTTCCAGGCATTGTCAGAATGAAAGCTTTAGCTAGAAGCTACCTCTGGTGGCCTGGCCTTGATAAGGCCATTGAGGGTCAAGTCCATGGTTGTTATACATGCCAGCAATCTAGGCCTGAAATGCCACAGGCTCCAGTTCACAGGTGGGAGGAAATGCACACTCCATGGTCTAGGGTTCACATAGACTATGCTGGGTCTTTTCAGCGCCCTTTCTTCCTTATAGTAGTGGATAGCCACTCAAAATGGCTGGAAGTAATTCCAGTTCCTAATATGACTACTGCTAGGACCATCCAGGTGCTAAGAAAACTGTTTGCCACACATGGGTTGCCAGATGTCTCAGTCTCAGACAATGGGGCCCAATTCACTGCTGCTGAATTTCAGGCCTTCCTTAGAGCTAATCTCATCAGACATGCAACATCTGCACCTTTTCATCCATCTGCTAATGGTCAAGCTGAATGCATGGTGAGGACAACGAAGGAAGCACTCAAGCACATTGTTACAGGTGACTGGCATCACAGATTGGCAGATTTTTTTACTCTGCCAGCATTCTATGCCCTGCACTGCTATATGCAAAAGTCCTGCATAACTACGTTGGGGGAGGTGTTTTATTACTAAACTGGACAGGTTGCATCCAGATAGAGTGGCAGCAGAAACCTCTCAACCAAAACCCCCCAGGGGGCTGCACATGGGTGATTGGGTTTGGGCTAGGAACTATGGTCAAGGGAATTTATGGGTTCCTGGTCAAATCACCAAGGCATCTGGACCCCTATCTTATGAAGTGGGGTTGGAGAGAGGGCGAGTTGTCAGACGACACATTGATCAGCTCAGGAAATGGTTTCCAGAATGGCCACTAAGCAAGGACTACATCATAAGTCCCTACCAAGGTCCTCAAACATGCGGCCAAGCCAGCCCTCACATGGACTACCAGGACTTCTTCTTCTTAACTGAGGTGGAACCAGAGGGAGAACTGGGGAGGTCTGGAGTGCAACATGGATCCCCTGAAGGAGCAAGCCAATCGAACTTCAGCAACCGCTGTGCCTACTGTGCTGAACAGCATGACTCTTGGGTGGGCCAACCTGGTGAGACCAGCCAGAGTGCATCAAATTCCCTTGACTCAGGAGGATTAGGATTTATTAAATTTATATGCCGCCCTTCTCCCTAAGGACTCAGAGTGGCTCACAAGGGACACAAGTCTACCCAGCCCACTGGGCAAGCTGGTAGACCACAAAGTGATGGGAACTCCGAGACGTTCCTCTAGGGCAATATCTGAAGCTGAAAAAAATTAATTGTTCAATGTTTCATTAGCAATGTTTCAACTAATTGTTACAATCTGGAAGGACAGTCAAGTATGATCAGTTGTACCTAGTGATTGGTTAGACATTTAAACTTAACCTCAATTGGCATATTAATTGTAATTATGTGCTTGATGGAAACTCTTTTTCCTTCATCTTAGGTAAATCTTGCTTCTCGCAGAAATAATTAGAAGTCTTGGGGCAAATGTGTTTAACCTCTCTTGCCTTCCTCAGAAGCATATAGCTAAGGAATATTCTTTATCATTTCTTCCCTCACAGTTCTTTGCAGGCTTACATAACAGAAAATAAGTATCATAATTCCATCTGTCACAAAATAGTAAGAACACTACCCAGGAGATACTAGTGTAATAATAATAATATATTTTAGCTGTCATAACTTGTTGTTTACATGATTTAATACAAGCAGAATTTTCTAAGTAGCTCTTTACCAAGCACCTGTGGCAAATATCAATCTGGGATTTTTTGTTTTAATTTTAGAAAAGTTGTAATAAAGTTGGCCGGCAATGTAATGTTTGTCATCTCTCAACTTTTGTTTGTGATATTACAACATTATGATAGAATAAATATAAAAGAAATTTGGCTTGTGAATAGCTATCATCCATGATATAGCTCAGTTTTCAAAGCCAGGACAAATTGCAGAGGTTTAAGACTTTGCTGGTTCAAATGTCCATTTGAAATAAGCTCCCTGGAAAATTATGGCATCCTTAGGTGTGAAGTTTAAACACACTGGAGATTTTGGTTGTAAACACTCCAAAGCTTGTTGCCACCCTGCAATCATGTATTTCAGCTGAAAGTCAACAGCAAACTTTATACATTTACAGGCAGCCCTTTTTCTCTTGTGTCTGCATCGCTTTCCAAAACCATCTATAGTACTGTATTTCACAATTAAATATAACAAAAGTTTTCCCAAGATAGATTGCATGCCTTTTTTAAAAATAACTATCTAAAATTTTAAACTAAGAACAGTTGCTAAAAATACATAGCACCACTCTGTAATGATTTCTGAGTAACACATAGTAAGACAGCATAAATAAAATACATTAAAAATATTGCTGGCAGTACAATCATTCTATTAAACTGTACTATCTTTTAATATATGAACCACCTCCTAAAACTCCCACCTCCAAAATAAGTCTCAAATTTTCAACCCTGCCTATCCTGGCCATAAAGCAAGTGGTACATTGCCCATCCATGTCCTAAAGGGATATCTCAGTGAATGGATAATCTGAATGAATTATAAGATGCTTTGTATCTCTGTATGTTGTATATGCATTCACATATAAAGACTCATGGGTATTTTAACTCTTGAAATAAATGTTGTTCCTAAATATTAAATCATCATGTTCAGCTTATGAATCAAAATCCTCTGCTGAAATGAGGTGATTCACTGATTTTAAGTGCATTAAAAAAATCCTTTGGGACATATGAATAATAACCTTTTTCCAAATTGCCAATACTTTCAAGCTATGCTACTTGGCAAGCAGTTTCAACAACCCTAGAGTAAACTATGAAGATTTATTTCATTGCCATTTATATTTTCTGACTTTATGGCAAGAATCATGGATAAAGGTCCACTTAAAGTCCAGATTTATGTATTTGTTTATATAGATTTAAAAACACTCAGTTCTCAATGACTCTGGGTACATAGTTATTCATGATATTTTACACTATTAATTCATTGCCAACTACATCTCACAGAAAAGTAAATGAAGATATTCATCATATGTATAATTCCTTTAACCATGTGCATAATCTGTATCTATGTTTCTCATGAAAAAAGGAAGAAGGGTTTAAATTTTATCACATTATTAGAGTGGAAAAATAGGACTGCCAACTTATTCTTATTTCTTTAAGTCACTATTTCTATTTTACATTTCACTTGGAATATTAGAAATGTCAACAAATATAATTCAAATATATTTCAAACTATGTTTTCTGGATTGTTGTGAATTGCCTACAGCACGGGTGTCAAACTCGCTCACGTCATGTGAAGTATCGTAACATATCACGACAACTTTTGCCTTTGCGGAGATGGGGTGAGCATAGTTTGCTTGTGATGCATCTGGCCCACGGGCCACTAGTTTGACACCCCTAGCCTACAGTCATTGTAGAAGTAGGCAGCCACATAAGTCCTGTAAATAAACAAATAAATATCACAGATGAAATGTTTATATATTTTATGAAGAAATCTGCACTTTACAATCTGAAATGGTCAGCTAATCAATTAAATTTCATAGTTTTAATATCATAATCAACATGATGCTTGGTTCTTGATGAGAGGCCCTTTAACAAAAACTCTAGGCTTAGCTGAAAGTCAGTGACTAGCTTAAAATTATCTAGTGAGCATCCATGACTGAAGGTGAACTTGAACTTTGTGTTAAACAGAAGCAGAGAGAGAATCGAGTCCTGTGGTATTCCAGAAAGCAGGGGCTTCTTTTCCTCCCTTTCCACTAATTGGAACCAATCTGGGAGATGGGAATCCCTTTGGCTCCCAACCCCATCAATTGATTCAGATGGAAATCTTGAATGAGAAATCAAGTAAGGCCAAGATGGGTATACCTCCTCCATCCCAAGCCTACCAGATGTCATCCAGAAGTAAGATCAATGCCATCTTGTTGCTATATCCTGGCTTGAAACTTAATTGTAACAGTTCTAGATAATGCACTTCCTCTGGAGGCCCTTGACATTGTAGGGCATGGGTGTCAAACTCACCATGTCATGTGACATGTGATGTATCATGACTCTTTTTGCATTGCCACCAATGGGGTAGGCGGGTGCAGCTTCAGTATGATGAAATCGGCCCATGGGCTGGTAGTTTGACACCTCTGCTGTAGGGCTACCATTTCTCCATAGCCTTCTCCAAGATAATAAGGTTGGACATTGGATAAAAATTGTCCAACATCACTGCACACAAAGTAATTAATGCTTAGTATGTCTTAGCTGGCAGACTTGCAGAAACTGATAGAAGTTGTAAAAAAAGTAACATGAATCATTTATCATATATAAAACTAATTAAATAAATAAATTGTATACAGTAGAACTTAATATTTGAAAATATTTTACTTACAGAAGTTTAAGAATGCTTATATTTAACAAACATTATTTTTTGATTTAGAAAATATACCTGTATCCACAGTTATCTTTCAAATAAAAGATATGTGACATGAATTATTAATTAATTAGGATGAAAAAATAAATGGGTAATATTTGCAGGCAAAATTTCCTTCCTTCCTCCTTCCTTCCCTCCCTCTCTCTCTCCTTCCCTCCCTTCTCTTTTCTTTGTCCTAAGTAATTTTTCAAGTCCTTCTATGAAAGGAAATAGATGCTTATTTATTTTTTGAAAGCAGCATTGTAAATGTAATAATTATAGCATTGCAACAGAGAACAAAATTGGTGATTTCATAACACTGGTGTTTCTTTGAACAACAGAACAGTGCTATGGGGAGCAACAAAAATAAGACTTTAACTGAAAGATACCTTTGAGGATATCTTTGTAGAACAGGCTTCAGAAATTCTACACACCAAAACTTCAGAACCTTACTACTACAATAGTGTGAAGGTAATTTGTCTTTTAACACAGTTCAAAGCACATCTCTGTAGAAGGAACTATGCTACAATGAACTTTTCATTTACTGCAATGTTGAACTCTTAAAAGAATGTGTGCATACCTGTATTTGTCTTTCCAAATCACTTTGCCATGTTTGGTAACCTAAGTATAGCAGCACAGAGTATGTACATTCAATTTATATTTTATGATGTATTTCTTTCCTTCTTTACATATAGAAGAGGGGGGGAAAGTCTCATTTTTAGCTTATGAACAAAAGTAGTCCCAGACTGCCAGTTATCTCAGTATCACTGAAAGTATGAAAAATACTTTTGGAGAAAATTCTTTGGGGAAAATAACTGATACTATATAAGTTATATACTCATATTTTTTTTTAAAAAAAATAGATTTTTGCCTATTCTTCTATTTGCTACTGGCCAAAAAGCCAGGCATCTTTCTTACACATAAATGAACGTAGAGAATTTGAAAAAAGAACTAACACAGACTTCTGCCAGAATGATGCCTTCCGCAGATTTGTCTGAACACTATTTTGATATTGTTGCTTTAAAATTGAGACAGAAGGGTTACTAAGGAAACCAGGGACTATGGTTACATTACTGGCTCAGAGACAGAATTGGAGAAACTGTCCATTCATACAATATCTTTTTATCTCTGCGTTCAGCTGCAGGCAAGATCGTCTTCTGTTTTTCAGAAGATAGATATACACATACACATATACAAACACACACAAACATTCTTTTTCTTATACTCTGTGTGAATGTATAGCTACTTCAGAGCCTATAGGAAGTTGTATGACAATTTTTAAAATTGTTTTAATTAAAGAGAAGAATTTATCTAGTTTTGTTTCCATTTGAAAACCATTTCTGGATTTGTACTTGAAATTGAAAACAAATGAAACCAATTTTAGTTTTTGATGGTTAGAATTATTTTGTTGTTATAGAAATAGCTTGTTTTTTATTTACCTGGAAGAACAACTTTAGCTGTTCCTCCAGCTTTATTTTAAATTCTTTGTGTTTTATAATCGCTCTTTTTAGCGTCCATCTGCCTGTTTTTCCCCCCTCTCCACCTGATTCTCACCAGGTTGTGGTCCACCCAAAGGTTCGTTTCTATTTCCACTTCCACCATTTCCTGTGATAGTTCTGTCGATACCCAAACCATATCTATCCTGGACCATGTCTTATATCTACTCGAATAGTATGTGTATTGGCTTCCCCCTTGGTTTTTTTCTCTCCAAATATCTCGCATCCCTAATTCATCCACCATCTTAAAAAAAATTTTTGGCAATATTCTTCTGGGTCCCTTTCTTCCTTCCTTGCTTTTATAGTCTAGCTTCCTGTCTATTATTGCATTAAAATTACCCATAATACAGATGTTCTCACAATCTATTGCCCATAATGTATTATATAGTTTCCTATAGAACTGTTCTTGCCCCCCCCATTTGGGGCATATATTCCTACTAATATTATCCGTTTTTGGTTAATTGTCATCTCCACTACCAAAATCCTACCTTCTGTATCTTTATAGATTTGCTTGGCTAAGATTGACTCTCTGATATATATTATTACTCCTCTTTTTTTGTGCTGTGATAAAGATGCAAACATCTTCCCCAGTTGAGGGCATTCCAACACCTGTCTATGCTGTTCCTTAATTTGAGTCTCTTGGATAACTATAACATCTAAATTTCTTCTGATCAATTTATTAAAAGTCTTTTCCCCTTTTTTGAGGAAAGTTTAAGCCATTAATATTCAAAGATAAGATTTGGAGTTCTCCTATCATGTTTCTACTTATATCTCGTTTTTATACCCCTCATTATTCTAGTCTCCCTTGGCTCCTCTCTCAGCTCTTGTTGTTTCCTTTCATAGTTTACCGTTTCCTCTCTCTTCTTGCTTCTTTTTTTCTCTGTTGTCCCTCCTCTTCTACTCTAGCCAACCTTGACTCCCTCATTTCTTTGACATCTCTCTCTAGTTGTCTTAACCACTTAACCACTTAGCCACAAACCACTTAGCCACAAACTGACTCTCTATATGAGACATGCTCCAGTTAAGTAAAGTACCTAATTTAGAAATGATTATATAACATCAACAAATTTTGGTATACAGAATTCACAGTTATCAATAAAATATAAGATCAGCATAGAAGAAAAAAATGTATTCTGACACTTTTATGTCCAGGATGTCCTTCAATCACCTAACTAAAGGAGCCACATTAAACATAAGAAGAAATACAAAATATTCTTAATGAAGTAATTAAAAAAACAAATTTGATTGAATTGATAAAAAAGGTAGAAAATCCATTCTAGGTTGAAATTAAATATCCAGATTTGACCTGTACCATCCTAAAAGACTTTTTGGTGTCCTTTTAGACAAATACATTTTCTCTGAGTGAATGTATAATAGATCAGTTAATAATATAATATTATATAGCTGGTGTTTCCTTTAATGAAACTAGATGAAACAGCATAGTATAATTAAAATAGTCATAATAAAATTAAAGGTGGCATCATGAGCCATGGTGGCGCAGTAGTTAGAATGCAGTACTGCAGGCTAATACTGCTGACTGCCAGATGCCAGCAGTTCGATCCTGATGGGCTCAAGGTTGACTCAGCCTTCCATCCTTCTAAGTTTGGTAACATGAGGAACCAGATTGTTGGGGGCAATAGGCTGACACTGTAAAACTGCTTAGGGAGGGCTGTAAAGCATTGTGAAGTGGTATATAAGTCTAAGTTCTGTGTTAGTTTATATGCAATAGATGCTGTCAAATTTTTAATAAGAAAATTAAAATAGCTTGCAAAATTTACAGATTTTTTTGCAGCCTTCAAAATCATAGGTCTATAAACCTCATTAAATGAAGTTGTAATAAAAAATTAAAAGGTTCATTATAAACTTCCAACAACAAAAATATGTCTTGAATTTATCAATGTCTGGGAGCATTTTCTATTTTCTTAGCTTTAATAATGCCCCTATTTCTTAAATAAATAAAAATATTGCTAAACACTTTGCCTAAATATATTTTTTTAAAAATAATAATTTACTTATCAGTAACTTATGATCATGGAAGATTTTGTTGGTAGTTTGTATATTCTTTATGTACATGAGAACATACCAAAAATGGGAACTGACTTGAACATTAATTAATAAAACTGGTTTTATAACTGTAACATTTTATTTATAGGGAACACCTTAGAGTAATAGACAAAGGCATTTCACACAATTAACTACATCCGGCCACAATGCATAGCCAAGAATATTTGTTTTATGTATAATTTCCTATGGGAAAAAAGTGATTGTGGATTAGCCATAGACACAAAGGTGATACAGAATTAATCCTTAACTTTCTATCCCTATTCTTCTGTCTACTTCTGGTGAGTGCTGAAAAGACTGTACCCCGCAAAAAAAGATACAGAACCCAGTAAGTGAATGGAGGATTAGTCATTCAAATAATACAGAGCACCATAATTCCAACACTGCAGTCAGAATTCATCACAAGTAGAGCTGTTTATTTCATTTGTACACAGCTTCTACTTCTCTATCTTTACTTTAGCTGAAATAACAATTACATGCTTGTAGTTACAACAACTTTTATAACTCAAAGCAGTATTACATCTTACACACATACTTGCAAGTGCACACAAGGAATTTTTGATTTTGGTGACATGCACTACTACCAGTCTGAATGACAACCTGAAAATACAAGCACATAATAATGAATGGATTGTTTATAGTCTGTGATGAGCTAGATGTAAAATTCCCAGATAAATGGCAGTCTATTGTAGCAGCTTGGAAATTTTAATGTACTCTAATTTAAATTAAAAATGAAGGATCTTAATGAAATATGAAATTGAATAATAGTGTCTCTGTAGTAGCCTTGCTGCTTATTTTTATTTTAAATTGATTTTATGCTATTTTATATTCCATTTTATCAAGTGTCTATTATTTTGGAATTGACAGCTCGCTTTTGGAGTACGACACATGAAGTGGATAGGGCTCATCTTAGAAAGGGCACTTTTTCTGAATATTCTGTAGATTATTGTAATATCCTAGAGAATTATTTTTATCTTCTTTTTTTTTTTTTTTTTTTTATTGAAAAGTTTTATAAAATACAATTTTCCTTTAAAAAAACCCCCCTTCCCCCTCCCTCCTCCCCTCCCTACCTCCCCCCTATCTCCCCCCCTCCCCCTCCCCCTCCTCCCTCCCCTACCTCCCCCCCTCCACTTCCCCTCCTCCCCCCTCCCCCCCCCCCGACTTCCCAGAGCAAAATACAAGGTATATATCTAAAAGGCAATCATAAACAATCATATACTAACAATTATAAACTCTAAAATCCATCACTCTCTAGCTTGTATATAGTAAACCAATCCTTAATAATACTAAATATATATAAAAAACTAAAATAAAAGAGAACTAGCATCATTCCCATCTATGTTCTTCCACAATTCACTATTACCTTAACATATTCTCATTTGGACATTAATAAATAGTTCTTACACAAATTAACCCACATTAACCCACAAAACTTTCTTCCTCTTCCTCTGTAGTAAGTTGTCCATTAATTCCAAATTAAAAAAAAAAAAATCTATTACCATACATAGCATCCCAAAACTTTTTTTTTTTTTTTTTTTTTAAAAAAACACAACTACCACTTAACTATAAATATTTTGTGGAAGTTCCATAGATTTCTACTGGTCTTATTTTTTTTTCTTTTTTGAGCGTTTTAAGGCAGCACGCGTCACCCTCTGTTCTCTAAGATCATCCAAAAGAGTTGCAGCTTGAACTCCTCCTGTACCCTTCTCGTCTATCTGTGCATCTTCATCCTCTTGATGTTCTCCTTCTCCAGATCCCTCTGCAGCTTCCAGAAGTGTTGATGGGGTTACTTTCAAAACATTATTATAAAAATCATGAGCTTGCTTCACATTACTCAAACAGTACCTTTTGCCATCATACATGAAGCTCAACCCAGCTGGGATCTCCCATCTGAACCTTATATCTCTTTGCTTGAGCTCTTGCACAAGAAATATAAAATCCTTCCTTCTCTTTAAAATCTTTGGAGGAATTTCTTTTAAAACCAAAACTTGTTGACCAGCAATCACAACTTTGGTATCGTAGGCAGCTTGTATAACTTCATCTCTAATTTCCCTTTTTACAAAATAAACCACCACATCTCTAGGCAACTTTCTCTGTTTAGCAATCCACGAATTCACACGAAACACTTTGTCCATACCTTGTTTTAATTCAGATGCTGGATGGTTCAATACTCCCTCAAAAGCCTCAGAAACCAGCTGCTTTAAATCTTCCTTAATATTCTCTTTTAGGCCTCTAATTCTCACAGCAAACTGCATCTGGTAAAATTGGGCCAAGCTCTGTTCACTGTCGATTTTGTCTTTTAAATCTTCAATTTCCAATACTTTTGCTTCTAATAAAGCATTCTTTTGAATCAAGTCTTGCACTTGATCATCCAGCACCTCCACACATTTAGCAACTTTTTGCACTGAGGACAAAATGTCTACCTTCATTTCTCTAAGTTTCTGTTCCATCCTTTCTTCCATTCTCTGCTCCAATTTCTCCAATTTCTCCTCCATCTGTAGAAATTTAACACCCATTGACTCCAAAATTAACTGGGTATGTTTTTCAAGATCCTTCGATGTCAATACATCAGGAGAATGCAACGCCTGCAGCAATGATTGTTGTTGCACCGGAGAATTTCCAGCACTCCGAAAAGTTCTAGGGGGAGGTTTAGCCGCCATCTTTTACTTACAATTGTGACGCACTTTCACTTTAAGTTTTAAGCAAAGTCCATCAAGCTTGAGAGTAAAATAAAATCTTCTTCATCTCTTCATCTTTCCCTCTTGTACTGCTCTGCCTGCTCTTTCCCTTTCATAGTCTCTCCTTCAAGCAGGGATGGTCGCAGACGCCTGGCTCTGCTCCATTAGCAGAGACGCTGGTCAGCTGGGAGCAGCCCAGGCTACGGGGGAGTTCAATCCTTCAGCCGCCCAAGCTCCAATCTCAGGCGGCCCCGGAGAACTCAACCCCCACCTGGGGGCTCACCCCCTCCTCTTCTCCCGAGGAGGGGGCTTCAGATTCGCCCGAACAGCTGATCGACGCTGTTTCGGGCGAAAAAACACCAGCTGAGCCGCGGGCAGCCCGGGAAGGCTCCCTCCGTCGCCGCGGAGCCACCGGAAGTCCTAGAATTATTTTTATTTTCAATTGTAGTAATATGTATGCCAGATTTAACTTTTATCTGCTGCTGTTTGTATTTGGAAACTGCAGAGTAGACAGATAAGAAGGAAGTACCTCCCATTCATACTTGGAATAATTTTTTCTTACTGACAAATTTTTTTCCTCTCCCACTGATGTCATTATATGCTTAAACCCGCGTAGCTGCGTGACACTAATAACAGAATCAGATTGTTATCCCTGATGGTTAATACAAGGTATTAAATAGCTTTCTTTTCCGATCTATTAAATCTGTCTGTCTGTCTGACTATCACCTTTTACTATTATTATTTTATTGTTTTGTTTTGTTTTTAACTAAAACATCAAAACAGCAATAGACTATAGAAACAATACATGTCTAAATGGAAAGTGAAAGCTTTTCTCTCTAATTCCATAATTCCTTCTATCTTTTTAGAAGTCACAATAAATGGAAATAAATCAAAAAAATGGAATGTCACCAAAAAAAAAAGTGTTGTTGTTGTTGTTTAATCTTCAATTTAATTCACAGTCTGGGACTGGTAAAAACTTAACAGTTCAGGTCCTAACCAAGGATCTAAGAGCTGTTAAGGTAACATCCAAGTATATAAGCAGTTCCAACTAGAATGGTTTTTTTTGCAAATAGTTGCATTATGCTGTTGTTGTTGTTGTTGTTGTTGTTATCTGTTTTAGAACAACAATGTGAGAGCTTCAGAAAAATCAACAGATTAAAAGTTTAATATTCAGAAAATTGTGTGGCAATCTATTACATAGCTACTCTTTCAATACTGAGAATCAGTCCTAATTCTGCAGGGATTATCTTTGCTCTTCTTCTCCTAGTCCTCTCAGCAACTGATGCCAGTCCCACATCTATCTTATTTATTTTCAAATATAGCATTCTCTGTGAAACTGGATGTGTATATTGAAGGTTTTATTTGCTTTCAGGTAGTCAAAATTATGTTTCTCTTTATGAGTGTCGGAGATTGAAAAGGATGTAGAAGTGTTCAAGTGTAAATAATTGGTAGGATCAATACGTGACTCTCTAGCTTCCTGCACACTTGTTGTAATAACATAACAACGTGTTTTTTTCCTGTCAGTTCTTATTCAGCAAGATTAGAGAGATTTTGTTTTCTAAATTGTTTTCAAGGGCTAGGGGGCTCTAAAAAAGTTTGAATTTGTGTACCTTGGTAGAATATTTACTAAATATGTGAAAATTGATGGAGATATTTTAAGATGTGCAAATGCTGACATAAAATTAATGGATAGTCTGTGCTTTGGTGTTCAGAAATGAATGATAAAAGAAGCAAAAATAGTTGTGTATAAGAACAGGCTTCTATCCACTTTTTTATATGGAAGTGAAAATTGAATATGTCAGGAGAAACATACAAATCAATTGAATGAAATTGGAATAGGTTACTTAAGAAGTATTTTCTGATGTCTGTGTTTTAAAGGAAATATATTGGTCAAGAATATATAGATACTGAATGAATGTGAATTGAATAGAAAAGCGAATGACCAACATGGGAGAGGGGAGAAAGAGAAATAAGTTGAGAAGTTTGGTTTAAAGGTATCTGGGAAAGGGAAGCAAATGAAACAAACACCGCACTATCATGGCACCATCTCTTCTGTATGTGCAATGTGATAGAACTTCCAAAAGGATTGGCACTAATATTCCATCATTGTGCCACTAGTTTTGTTAATTTGATGAAGTCATCTAATACAGGTAGTCCTCAACTGTTGACCTTCATTCAGCAACCATTAAAATTACCATGGCACTTAGCAAAAGCAAAGTTACCCAAAGTTACAACTGCTGCAGTGACACACAGTTACATGAGTAAAATTTGGGCAATCTGTCTATCCTTTTTATTTATGGGGATGCTGCAGCACCAGCCTACCTTTCTCCCTACTTCCCATCCAAATGGGCCCCACACCTCCTTCTTCCATCATAGCTCACTTTACTTACCTTTTCTGAATATCTCCTTTAAGAAGTAAAACCAGATAATCCACTGCATGGCCTTACTCTACAGAGGCTGCTTGGTGCCATACTGGAAACTGGTGCCATTTTGGATGTAGCTGCAGTTTTCAGATGTCACTGATATGGCCACTCCCAAGATGGAGCTTGGCAAAATGGCACCATATATTTCCAGAATGGTACCAAGCAGCTTATGCAGTGGTGGGATTCAGCCAGTTTGCACCACTTCGGCAGAACCGGTAGCTAATTCTTTGTTGCCCAGGCCCAGAATGGACTTCCAGAAGTGACCTCAATACTGGGAATCAGTTGTTCACATATTTGAATCCCACCACTGAGCCTATGTATACAAAGGACTCTAGGAGGATTGGCTGCTTCTCTTTCCTGAAGGCAGTCTCCCAAATGTTATCTCTTTCCAGGTTCAATTTAAGCTGTTGGTAATGACCTATATAAAGTCCTTCATACAATAAGGCTGGGTTATTTGATGGACTGCCTCTCCTCAATTATGTCTCTCCATTTCACCAGGTCTTACAGAAGAGGCATGCTCTGTGCCTTATCATATCATCTGGTGGGGCCAAGGAAGAAGGCCTTGAAACACTATCCTTCCAGAGATTAGACTCACTCCAATTGTAAATTTACTGGCTTTCCCCAAGGCCTTTAAAATATGGTTCTGTCACCAAGTTTGGAGATCTGGATATGTAGCACAACCCATTAAGTGATTGTGTTAATTGCTGTTAGTTTTTGTATTTCAGATATTGATTGTACTTGAATGTTTTTTGCATTGTTTTAATATAGTTTTAATTGCTGTCAGCTGCCCAGAAACCAAAATTTGAGATAGGTAGCAATATAATTTGAAATAATTTGTTGATGATGAGTTGAAAAGATCCTCATAAAGAAAGTTATTGAAAAGTTTAACAAATAAAAACATAATGCATATGATGCAATAAATGGATTTTAATGAAACAAGGATTATATTTTATAGTGTGTGGAATTTGTTTTAATCGGACATACATGGTTTCTTCTATTTGTTTTTTTTTTTATAAAATGTAAGCCAGAGTCATTATTGAGTCAAGTGGCCTTGAAACCTAATATATAAATATAAATAAATACATGAATAAATAAATAAGCAAGCAAATAAATAAGGATGGCTCTCATAAAGGATAGAAACTATAGGAACAGAAATGGGTTTTTTTGTTTTGTTTTAATTTTAGAAAGATATAGGGGGGAAGGAAAAAGAAAGGAAAGAAAAGGGGGAAAAGGAAATATAGCTAAACTAATTTACCATATCAGTTGTGGTAAATCAGTTTAGCTATATTTCCTTTCTTTTTTTTCAGAATCCTTTATTACTTAGTATGTCTTACTCCTTTTCTATGGTCTGCATAAGACTGCTTTGTCTGAAAGTGAATACTATGATGGTTTTTTTAAAAAATTGAAAAGTTTTACAATACATTTTTTAAATAGAAAAAACTCCCTTCCCCCCTTCCCCCAACCCTCCCCTACCCTCACCCTCCCCGAGTTCCCAGAGCTGAATACAGCCAAGAGGGATGTGAACATTGGTCTAGTTCTCTGTCTGGCTTAGGTAGCAATCAAGGGCATCATCACAAAATATATTCTGCCCTGAATTTCCTCCCTTTCTTTAAAAAAAATGTAGTGGTGGTGTTTGAAATTGTGGAAGAAGTTTTGCTTTCACCTGGAGATATTTTTTAATAGTAGGCTACTTAATTTTTCTCCTTGCGCAATTTCCCATCGTCCTGTGCGCTCCCACAGGGAGGGCCTCCTCAGGGTACCGCTGGTCAAGGATTGCCGATGGGCGATCCACAGGGGGAGGGCGTTCTCTGTGGGCGTGCCTTCCCTATGGAATCAACTGCCAACGGAACTCCGGACTGCCCCCGACCTTTGTTCATTTTGCCGGGACCTAAAAACCTGGCTCTTTGAGCTATCTGGTCTGGACTGAGGGGTTTAATGTTTTTAAATTGTGATTTAATTTTTGCGGCTAGACTTAATTTAATTTTATTTTAATTTTATATTGGATTGTTTTTAAATTTTGCCTTGTAAACCGCCCTGAGTCCTTTGGGAATAGGGCGGTATATAAACCAAATTAAATAAATAAAAAATAAATAAGAGAATTTTCAAAAGTCTTGTATTCAGATCTAAGTCTCAAGTAAAAACAAACAAACTGATAAGTATATTGACAGAGAAAGCAACAGCCATCCAAGTCACAGAACTACAGAAATTTATAAGTATTCTTTCCTGGGTGAATATTTATATTATAAAGCATCTACATGCATCTTGAGAGAAGGACTTATAGTGCTTATCGGGGGGGGGGGGTTTAAGAGACAAATGAGGAGCATAAAACTTAATTTCTGATTAGTACACCTATTAGTCAGCAGAACGGTATGTTAAACAAGCTTATTGCAGAGGATCAGTAAAGCAAGAGTAATATATCTGTAAGTCACTTATCCATGAAAGTCTATGTGAACCCAAAGATAACCTAGAAACCATAACATGCATTAATACATTAAGTAGTAGCCAATGAAGCATTTAAGATATTAACTTGAACCGAAAACGTAAAGTTACATTCCACATAATTTGATGTTGATTTAACTTCAAGCTCAATTTCTGAAACACTGTGCACCTCGTGAAATATTGAAATTGCTCTCAGGTTCATTTATTTCAGTGGGAATAGAAAACATTAATCAGTGCGGTAGTCAGATATGCGGGGGTTCACTTAGTGCTACTAGCTGCTAGCACTGTTATGCTAGAGAGGCTAGTACAATGGCCTTAATGGGGGTTTAAAGTTGCTGTGTCACTTAGAGAATAAAATAAATGTTGCTATGGTAGTCACTTAGCAGGAAATATTATTTTACATCTAAGCCTATGTTCCAAAAAATACACATTAAAGAATATTTTCAATATCATGTGAATTTTTCTTCATCATGGTTTGCTTTTTCTTAATGTTTCAGTTTTCTTATTTAGAAAAAACATCATTATGGATTCAAAAATAGCACTAAAGTTCACTAATATCTAATTGCTAGACAAAATTCCACACACCAATATATACTTGTGAAAAAAATCCTCTTTTACCTCAAAAATAAGTGGTAGTAATAAGTAGCAGTAGTAAGTTCTTACTTTAAAAAAATAATAACCTGGAGTAGAGAAATGTATAATATCAAACATTTTTTATTATAATTATGCATAACAGTACAAGTGGCATTGAAAATCTTTACATGATAGGGAGAGAGCTATATATAAAATGAGCAGAAATATCCACCTAGATTCACTGTGTGCAAGTTAGGCAGCCATAAAAATCTATTTAATAAAAATAAATAAATGAAATCTTTTTAAATCATTATTTCAGTCTGTCCCATATTGGTAAGGCAATAAATTTAATTTGTACTGTTTTTGTATCAAGAAATATAAGTACAATTTTTGAATAGGTGGTATAAGAAACAGAAGCAAACTGAACCAACAATCATATACCTTGGTTGCTATTTCACTATGCCTTATAGCAGGCATGTCAAACTGCCAGCCTGCAGGCCGTATGCATCATGCCAAAACCGCACCCACCCCATTGTCAGCAACAGAGAAAAGGTTCCGATAGGTTGTGCGATGTCACATGACATCGCAAGTTTGACATGCCTGCCTTATAGCAACATAGTACGTTTCCAATCTTTCCTGATCATTGGCCATGCTGACTGAAATCACAAACGTTTGGAACAAACCAAGTTAACAAAGTTCCGCTGGATAAGAAAAATGCTAGATTTCTTTTCATATGCAACCCTATGACCAAACAATGAATGAGTTCCTACTGTTCACTAACCATAAATAAACCTTAAAAAATTATATAAGAAAAACAAAATAAGCAAAACTGATACCTATTTATATGTTCACAGGATGAAGGCAGCTATTAATTTTCAGACAGAAAACTACAAAAAGGAGACATTTTGAGGATTAGATTAACTTTATTCTTTCTACCTGTCTTATTTTTCAACAAATGCATGTTGCCTCCCATATTCAAAAGTTACCACTTTTAACATCCCAAATATTGTAAGAATTCAGATTCAAAAAACTAAGAGTAGATTATTTAGAAAAAAAGAATATCATTGTCCAGCTGTGACATATAAAAAAAGAAATAATTGTCAGTAGAAATGTTGCTGTTATGCTAAACACAGATGATTATGTATCATATAGAGCTTCCAAATACAACAATTTTATTTCTTTATGGTAATATTTCTGAACTATATGTCAGACAATAAGAACTTTGGGGAAATTTGCTGAAACTAATGGGACCTGAGCTCCCAGAGGTTTGTTTAAAACAAGATCACTTCAATTGAGTTAACTTGAACAAGATTCAATTTAAACTTGTTTCAGTTCAGGCACTGATTAATTGTATTCTGATCAAAAGTTCCATCATGTTCTCACTTCTGTTATTGAGATTACAATGGTGCCTAGGGACTGTTACCTACCGAATTCTTCTTCCTTTTAACACAGAGGTGACAATAGATGAATTTACTGAAGGGAAAAATAAGACTGGATTAGGACCCAGATGAGCAATCTGATAAATGGCCTTCAAGAACCAGCATTCTTTTCAGAACAACCCCACTTGAATCTGTGGGGAGATCTTCATGTAGGACTGGAACCCAGTAAATATCTTTTACTTTTGCTTTGCAGTGAGTGGTGCCAAGTCCAGTTCTCTCTATGTCTCAGCACAATTTATCCCCATGCATGTCACTTTATTTTTAGGCTGCTTCCTTTCCTAGCCAACTCCTCCTTAATTCAGCATTCTAGTGTCATAGACTAGAGGTCATTGTCTGATGGATAAATTGAAAATGATCTTTGCATAGAAACCTCTTGGAAACCTTTGCTTGTATCAACTGTTTTATGAAGTCTTCCTAAAACTTTTACTGTCATGGTTCCAAAAGATGAAACCCATCAAAAGAACTTCAAGGCAAGAATTCTTCCTTAAAGAACATTTTATTCAGTAAAAAATGTATCTGCACTACATAGTTGAACCCAAAGCTAGTTTCCCTTCCCCCAGATACAAAGTAACAAATTGCAATTCCCACCCCTAATAAGCAGTCATAAATCATGTTCTCCAATTAGCCTGAAATGCCGGCTTTCACCCAGCTCCTCAGCCTGCCAAAACGTTATCAATTCATCCTTGGGTTCCCACAAAGCTGTGTTTATTATTATGGCTAGCTAACCTCAACCATTCATCCCAGCCCCCCTTCTGCAGCTGATTTCTAAATAGAAGAAAAAGCATGTTAAACAGCAAAGAGAAAATGGCTGCAATTTCCATCAGTTGTCAGAGCGGGAAACATCCAGTGTTTACAGCATTGACATTTACTATTAATTGGCCCAGAAGGCTTTTTTTGATATTGACACTGTGCTATTATGGCAAAATGTGTATTATGAAAATTAGCAACATTTCTCATGTATCCTGATAACTGTTTAAGGCATCAGGTTCTTGAGGTTTACAACTCTCATAAATCATGTACTACAGTGCCAGGATTTAATGGAAAACTCACTGAAACACCTTCTCTCTGCAGTTGTAGATATTTAATGAGCTTGAGAGAGAGAAAAAAGATAGCTAAATTATAAAGGGCAAACTATCAGATAATCCCATGAAAGTTAGCTTCCAACCTCTGACAGTGTTTGTCTCATAACAGTCTGAAGGTTTGGTTTATTAATCCTGATTCCTAGTTTCATGTTTGCTATCATCATTCCCTATAAGAAGGAAACCATTTAAAAAGAAAAAGAAAGGAGGAGTATTAATATAGCTGATCAAACATCATGCACCCTTCACCTTCGAAAGAGATGAAGGAAGAACTGCATTGGATGTAATTAACAGAATAACAGAGTTGGAAGTGATCTTGGAGGCTTCCTGCTCAAGCAGGAAATCTTATACCATTTCAGACAAATGGTTGTCCAATCTCTTCTTAAAAACCTAGTCTTTGATTGGCAGGAAATTTGTCCTTAGTTCTAGGTTGCTTCTCTCCTTGATAAGTTTCCATTCATTGCTTTAGAGAATAGATTGGGCCATCTTATTTGTGGAGGGCCCTTAGATATTGGAACACTGCTATCATTTCACCCCTAATCTTCTTTTCATTAAACTAGACAAACCCAATTCCTGCAACTTTTCTTTGTATGTTTTAGCCTCCAGTCACCTAGTCATCTTTGTTGCTCTGCTCTGCACTTTTTCTAGAGTCTCAACATCTTTTTTATATCATGACAACCAACACTGAATGCAATATTCCAAGTGTGATCTTACCAAGGCAGTAGTATTAAAATTTCATGTGATCTTGATTCTATCCCTCTGTCAATGCAGACTAATGTGTTGGCTTTTTAAAACTGGTTTTGCAATTGAAACAAATCAAATACAAATAAAAGTCATATGCAGTAATAAAGCATAACATTTATTTGATGTTCAAGTTTAATTGTTTTGCCAGGTGCTTATTGTACCTAAAAGGTAGGACCTCGAAGTGAGTTTTTATTCTATAATCAATATCTGCATTTGAACATTTTAAAACAGCATGGTTTAGCCATGCTCCTTTGATATATCAACTCTTGTTCTGCAACACTTTTAATTATGCCTGGATAGCTAGCTCTCATTTAGGAAAAAATGTATATAAATTGATTATTAGTGGTAATTACAAGAAAAATCTTAAATGTATCCTTAATATTTAATATTTTAATTTTGGAATATAATAATGACATGACATGGGATTATTTCAGTCATTCATTTAATATTCAATAACATAGAAATGAGGGCAAGAGAAGAAGGGGACGACAGAGAATGAGGTGGCTGGATGGAGTCACTGAAGCAGTAGGCATGAGCTTAAATGGACTCCAGCAGATGGTAGAGGACAGGAAGGCCTGGAGGAACGTTGTCCATAGGGTCGCGATGGGTCGGATACAACTTCGCAGCTAACAACAACAACAACAACAACATAGAAATAACATAGAAATAATATAATACACTTACATACAGCCAACACATAACAACTCATTTACATACTCTATTTAATGTTTATTTTTATAATTGAGCATTATAAAAGAGAATTTTCTCAACCTAATACCCTACTAATTTTATATACAATTTTCTGTACTCCCAAATTGACATTTTTTCCTGGTTGTGGAATTCTGATCATAATTCCAACATATATGCATATCAGATCTGCTTGGGGAAACTGTTTTAGGAAAGTTGATCTTTCTATTTGTATTAACAGAGCATTCTGTAGGCAGTATCATCAAAGTTCAGGCAAGAAGGCTGTTAAAATAAAACCTCAAGCTCCTTCAAATGAACACATAAAAGTACCTCCAGCCTTACATATCTTGCTGTCTGGTCAGTAATATCATCAATCATACTGTGATTTTTATAAAAGGTGAATAAAAAATAATTGGAACCATAATTTCAAAAGCACATATAATCATATTTTAAGTCAGGGGTACTGCGGCATGCTAGCAACCAGTCCACACAAACAAGCAAAGCCCCATCTGTGAGATGCAGGCATCACACAAAACCATGCACCCTCTGGTCTGCAGAAAAACTTCTCTCCATGGAACTGGTCCCTATTTGTCCCAAAGGTTGGAGATCTCTGTTTTAAGTGATATATTAGTTAAGAAAAATGATAATACAGGCTGATATATAATGCAACGAACGTTGAGCAAATACCTTTCTGAAATATTTCAATTGAGTTTTGTTCACACTTGTTTAACTATCTGATTATTCACTATTGAAAGCTATGCACCACTCAGTATTTTTAAAATATATTGTTCTTTACATTTTGTTATAAAATGTGTGAATATTATCTCTCCTATTGGGAAGATAGACAGGATATAAATTTAATTAGTTAACTAATTGGCTTTTCTTCTGTCTTCCATTCTGGACCTATAGCAACTAATTGAATGGCACCAAGAATAATTGATAAAACACTCCTATTTTCATTGTTTTCTTATTTATTCAACTTTATATTTTTTTATAAAAACATAAATTATTACATGTTATTCATAACTGGCTATGTGTTATACAAAGTCAAATATGGTACACATATGAATGTAGAATACCTCATCAGCTTTAATTGACATGATGTGCATCTAGACTCATGCATATTGGAATCTGCCCTAAAGTGAGTATTGTCAGCTCCCGAAAGAAGCATTTTGACTCACAATGCAGTTATAATGATCTCTTCAAATTAATGTGAACAAGTGAAATGTTTTCAGGAAATTCTTCTTCTTCTTCTTCTTCTTCTTCTTCTTCTTCTTCTTCTTCTTCTTCTTCTTCTTCTTCTTCTTCTTCTTCTCCTCCTCCTCCTCCTCCTCCTCCTCCTCCTCCTCCTCCTCCTCCTCCTCCTTCTTCTTCTTCTCCTTCTCCTTCTCCTTCTCCTTCTCCTTCTCCTTCTCCTTCTCCTTCTCCTTCTCCTTCTCCTTCTCCTTCTCCTTCTCCTTCTCCTTCTCCTTCTCCTTCTCCTTCTCCTTCTCCTTCTCCTTCTTCTTCTCCTTCTTCTTCTTCTTCTTCTTCTTCTTCTTCTTCTTCTTCTTCTTCTTCTTCCTCCTCCTCCTCCTCCTCTTCCTCTTCCTCTTCCTCTTCCCTTCTCCCTTTTTCTTTCTATTACAGAAAAAACAGCATATAGGAGCTTGCTAATGGTTTCATTTTAGATCCATTCTATCCAAAAAGCAATTCAGATTAAAGGCTATCTATATGAGCAAAACAAAGTTAAATGCAGACAGTTTTTATCTTCCAAATATAAGAAATAATTCCTATTTAGATTCTAATTTATTATCTTCCTACCATAACTCATTCTCATAAATTTTCTTAATTTAATCAGCCACATCTATTATTTCTGCAAAATTTCACTTGGAACATCTCTTTATATTTTTTCATGCTTACTACAAAAACATTTTTTCTAGTATGATACTCCAGAGTTTTTTTTTAAATCAGAGGTAGTTTAATTTAATGATATTTGGAATCCAAAGAGACCACGAATTGCTGAATAGAAACCATTAAGAAATTGTTAAAAATTTTGGGCACTTTCCTAAAATGGTGAGTTGTTATATACATACATTCATTCAAAATATGCAGTTTAAGATGTGAAGAAAGAATAAACTAATGGAAGATTTGAAATACTTATAATCTTATAGTTATGAACACAGCTGACAAAATTCTTAAAAATAGAAGCTGTGTGCAGGTATACATCCATTCAAATATCAAATAAGATGCACATGTTTTGTGAATAATGAATACATTTTTGTACTGAATCAAGATTCTTCTTTCCAGAATCTTGGAACTGATGTTGAATTATAAACCACATTGATCTTTTTTTCCAAAAAGAAAAACAAATACATTTTTAGATGGATTACCTAGCTAAATCACTTATAAAACATTATAGTACACCTGCTCAGGATAAGAGACTTTCAACTGCTACTGAGTGACCATTAAAGTTAAGTCTTTCTGTGAACAACCCAAGATATCTCTACTCCTTCAAGATTCAGACAGACAATGAAAATGTGATCACAATAGTTGTTCTTAATTAAAAATACTCTTATTTGTGATGGAATCCATTACTCCATATATCTCACTGTATTCCTATTTCTCATATTTTACATTTTTTCCACTTTTCCTCCAACCTCCTGCCAATCTAGTAATTTGAAAGCATGCGAATGCAAGTAAATAAATAGGGACCATTTTGGTAGGAAAATAACAGTGTTCCATCTACGCTGGTGTGTAGTCATGCTGGCCACATGACCACGGAAGTGTCTTCAGAAAACACTGACTCCCTTGGCTAAGAAATGTTTTTTTTTATTGAAAAGTTTTATCATACATTTTATCTTTAACAGTCCCCCCTACCCCTCCCCTATCCCTCCCTCCTTACCCCTCCCCCCCTCCCCTCCCCCCCGACTTCCCAGAGCTAAGTACAAGGTATAAAAAACAAAAAAAACAATCATAAACATCCATATGCTAACAACCATAAACTCTAAAATCTATCACTCTCTAGCTCATATAGGATAACTACAAACACTATTAATATAAAATATATAAAAAAACAGGAAAAAAAGGAAAAAAGAAAGGAAGACTTATTCAAATGCTACATGAAACTTCTTAGTCCCATATTTGTTCTGGATATACTCAATCCATTTTCTCCACTCCATAATATAGCGTTCTTGCGAATGATCTTTCAAATAAGCCGATATCTTTGCCATCTCTGCCAGGTCAGAAACCTTTAAAGTCCATTCTTCTATAGTCGGCAGTTCCTCCTTCTTCCAATACTGACCTATTAAGAGTCTTGCTGCCGTAATTAAATTCAATGTCAACTTAGTGTCCACAACTGTAGCATCTGTAATTATTCCCAACAAAAAAAGTTGCGGACAAAACTTTATCCTTTGCTTAAAAATCTTCTGCATATTCCACCAGATTTTTATCCAAAAAGCCTTAACCTTTTTACAAGTCCACCATATGTGAAAATATGTTGCGTCTTCATCACCGCACCTCCAACATTTAGGCTGATAATTCGGATACATACTTGCAAGCTTTTTAGGATCTAAATGCCATCTGTAAAACATTTTATAAAAATTCTCTCTTAGATTTTGAGCTTGTGTGAATTTTACGTTCCTCACCCAAATCCTTTCCCACGTGTCCATTGTAGTAACTTCTTGGATATTTTGGGCCCATTTAATCATACAATCTTTAACAAGTTCTGTTTCTGAGTCAATTTCTATCAATGCAAGATATATCCGTTTGATATGTGCTGGACCCTGATTTCTAATTTGCTTTATCAGATTTTCATCAGTCATTGTAAAACCAATTTTCTGATCTTCTTTCCACCTGGCCCGTAACTGAATATATTGAAACCAAGTTTGAACAATCTTCTCATCTCGCAAGAGGCTATATGGTTTCAGACACCAGACATTTCTTTCCAAGCTTAAAATCTCCTTGTACGTAGTCACATCATGTTTAAAACCAACATTTATATTTTCTATTGCGTGTTTTGGAATTTCCCACAATGGTATCTTGCAGTCTAACTTATGTCTATACTTCTTCCAAACTCTCAGCAATGCCTGTCTTAAAATATGCACTCTAAACACATTGTCTACCTTCTTGTCATACAACAAATATGCATGCCAGCCAAACAACAAGTCGTGGCCCTCAAGATTTAATAATCTCTCTTGTGTCAAATTAATCCAATCACTTATTCCTACTAACGCAGCAGCTTCATAATATAGTTTAAGATTGGGCATTTTAAGACCACCTCTCTCACGAGTATCCTGCATAATCTTAAGTTTAACTCGTGGCCTTTTCCCTGCCCAAACAAATTTATTGATACCTCGCTGCCATTCCTCCAAATTAGAATCTTTCTTAAGAATCGGTATCATTTGAAATAAAAATAAAAATTTAGGCAGGACATTCATTTTCACTGCTGCGATCCGTCCCAACAAAGACAATTGCAATTTTTCCCAACTCTCCATTTCTTTTTGAATTTTCCCCCATAGTTTTTCATAGTTATTTTTATATAACTTTGTATTAGAGGGCGACAAAAGCACCCCCAGATATTTAACCCTTTTAACAATCTCAAATCCAGTTAATCCTTCTAAGAGAGCCTTTTGCGAAACTGTCATATTTTTGGCCAGAATTTTGGTTTTTTGTATATTAACTTTAAATCCAGAAACCTTCCCATATTGTGTTATTATCTACATCAGGTCCACAACAGAGTTCTCTGGCTGGGTCACTGTAACAACCAGATCATCTGCGAATGCTCTCAATCTATAATCCTAATTTGTATACCCTTAATTTTTTCCGAATTCCGTATTTTAACCAATAATATCTCCAATGTTAACACAAATAACAAGGGCGATAACGGACACCCTTGCCTTGTGCCCTTCTCAATATTACATGCTTCTGTCAGGCTATTATTAACTATAATTCGGGCAGTTTGTTTTTGATATAATGCCCTAATCGGTTGTAAAAATTTTCCCCAAAATCCATTTTATCTAGAACTTTCATCAAAAATTGCCAATTCAGTTGATCAAAAGCTTTTTCAGCATCTAAAAAGATTAGCGCCGCAGGGATCTGGCTGTTCCTTTCCAAAAACTCTAACACATCAACTATATGCCTCACATTATTTTTCATTTGCCTACCACTAATAAACCCCGTTTGGTCCCCATGAATCACCTGTTGCAGAACCCTCATCAGTCTATTAGCCAACACCTTAGCAAATATCTTGTAATCTGTATTTAAAAGCGATATCGGTCTATAATTTTTAACTTGAGTAGCATCTTGGTCTTCCTTCGGAATCAAAGAAATAAAAGCAGTTCTCCAAGACGGAGGCACCTTTCCCCCCCTCTGGATTGTCTGGAACAGTTCCTTTAACGGTTTTATCATCTCTAATTGTAAATTTTTGTAATAAGCCGCAGTCAAACCATCCGTACCTGGTGCTTTGTCCACCTTCAATTCCTTAATTGCTATAAAAATTTCTTCTTCTGTAATCAATTGATTAATCCCCTTTTTTTGTACTTGCGTAAGAACCGGGATGCTAGCATTCTCCAAATATACATCAATGTCTTTTTCATTAATCTTCTCCTTAGCATATAATTTAGAATAAAAATCCACAAAAGCATCCTTAATAAGGTCCTGTTGAAACACAACCCTTCCTTTATGCTCAATTTTGTCTATATTAGAAGCCCTTTGCTTTTTCCTCAGTCTGTAAGCTAACCATTTACCTGGTTTGTTAGCGTTGCAAAAGGTATTATACCTGGCAAACCGCAAATTGGTTGCCACTTGGTCAGCCATTAATTTATCAAATTGTCCTCTTAACAGCTTAATAACCTCCTTAGTCTTCACATCCTCTGGATTCAAAATCAAAGCTTTTTCTTTTTCCTTTATTTCATTCTCCAATTCTTTCCTCCTGGCTTCCACAGCACGTCTATGTTTATTGTTCATATATATCAACACCCCTCTCATATAGGCCTTGCTAGCATCCCAAACCATGTCCATAGAGGTGCCCTTATTCATATTAATTTCAAAAAAATCCTTCATCCGCTGTTTACATTCTTCCACATTTCTC
The DNA here is from genome assembly GCF_947247035.1 of Vipera ursinii. Taxonomy (NCBI): domain Eukaryota; kingdom Metazoa; phylum Chordata; class Lepidosauria; order Squamata; family Viperidae; genus Vipera; species Vipera ursinii. The sequence continues at coordinate 32,925,161 of NC_139514.1, read as the reverse complement.
TGATTTCTAAACAAATTCTCATTTACGCGCCACGAGCGCCTATCTCTATTCTCCTTATTAATCTCTAGCCAAACTGGGCTATGATCGGAAATAGTTCTTGCACATATCTTCACCTTCTTAATCCTTGAAAAAAAGTCATTAGTCAACAAAATAAAATCGATCCTGGAAAAAGATTGATGTCTGTCAGAAAAAAAAGTATAATCCTTTTCATGCGAATGTCTTTCACGCCAAATATCTCGCAGCTCCAAGTCATCCTTCATTTCAAAAAAGGATTTAGGCAGTCTAGCATGACTTGGGACGCGCTTAAAAGATCCAGCCTTGTCCATCTGTACATCCAAAACACCGTTCCAATCCCCCATAAAAATAAAAGATTTATAATCCAACTGAGTAAGCTTTGTATGAAGTAAACTAAAAAAGTCAGCTTGTTGTTGATTAGGAGCATATAATCCAACTAAAAGCGTCTTTTTACCTTCTAGCAGCAACTCTATCATAACGTATCTTCCATGCTTATCTGCTTCAATTAAGTCCGCTGTTAAAGCACTTTTAACATAAACAACCACTCCATTTTTCTTATTCATTGCAGAAGCAGCAAATTGCGTGCCCAACCTTGAGTTCGATAAGTACTTTTGGTCCACAACCCTAATATGCGTTTCTTGCAAACATATAACATCTATCTTGAATTGTTTTAAATATTGAAAAACTTTCTTCCTCTTCTGTGGTGAATTTAGTCCGTTAACGTTCCAAGTTAATAATTTAGTTGCCATGCATATCATCCCAAAGCTCTTGGAGCACTTCTTTAATAGGACTATCTTTTTTAGGCCGTGCTCCTCCCACTGCTTGGCTGTAAGTACGTTTTGGAAGTTCCATAGACTTCTGCTGATCTTGTTCTTTTATTTTTTTTGCTAAGAAATGTTGATGAGCACCACCCCAGAGTTGGACACAACTGGATAGTTGGGAGACACAACTAAATGATGAGGGTAGTGCAACCATTATTGTTGTCCTTGACCTCTCATCAACCATGGTATTCTTTTCAGTCAGCTATGGGTGCTGGTGCTTTGTGGCACTGTCCTACACTGATTTGGCTCCTTTGTCCAAGGCCAGTCCTAATCAGTTTAATATGGAATGAGAGAGCCCATCTTGGCTGCTATTTTGTGTTCCCCATAGAACTTGGTCTTCTCTCCATTCCTTTTTAACATCTACTGTACATGGAGCTGCTGGGTGATCATCCAGCACCATGGATTAAAGTGATGAATGTTCTATACACGGATGCTATGATATTCAGCTTTATATTTCCATCCCAGGTATACCAAGTGATGTGGTTTCCTGGAGGCTGTGGGGGCCTGGATGTGAGACAACAAGCTTTGGCTGAACCCTTGAAGACCAAGTAGCTTTGGTTGCATGGAGCTTCAAGACCTGGGACTTTAATAACTTTAGTTCTGGATGCAATGCCACTATCACAGACAGATTGGCTGGCAACTTGGAGGTTTTCCTGGATTTTCTACTCCCTATCAAAGAGCAGGTGGCAGTTGTGGTTAGGAAAGTCTTTGTACAACTTAGTCTTATGCACCAGTTGTGGGCTTTCCTGGATCAGGAGTGTCTGTGCTCTGTAACTCAAGCCCTAGTCATCTCACATTTTGACTATTGCAATGTGCTCCATATGGGCCTACCCTAGAAGAGCATTCAGAAGCTACAGCTGGAGCAGAGTGTGGCAGCATGCACAGTTCTTAGATGCCTTAAGTGGCCTTGTCAACCACTGCTTCACAAATTGCACTGGTTGCCAGTTTGTTTCTGGGTGTAATTTAAGGTGTTGGTTATTACCTTTAAAGCTCCACATGACATGGGTTGAGGCTACTTGAGGAACTGGAACAATCTCACCCCAATGCAACTGGCCCACTTCACCGGTGCTGGCAGAGAGAGCATACTGTGATCCCGTCCCATAAGTGGGTCCAGGAGAAAAGCTTTCTCTGTTATGGCTCCTGTCCTCTGGAACATCTACCCACTGAGATGAGATTGGCTCCCACCCTCCTGACTTCATAAGAGTGTTAAGACCTGGCATTGCCAGATGGCTTGAGGATCCAATGGGGGAATGTCACACTGGAGGTGGTTGACTACCGTATATACTTGAGTATAAGCCGAATTTTTCAGCCCACTTTTTGGGCTGAAAAATTCCACTTCGGCTTATACTCCAGTCAACAAAAAAAACTTACCAAGGACTTGTGCGCGGCCGAGGCTTTGGAGCTTCCGGGATCACGCTCACCTCTCCCAAGCCACCGCCGTCCGGAGACCTGCCGAAGTTTGGGGAGGTTTGGGGAGGTGCGCGCGCACCTCCCCAAACCTCCCCAAACGTCGCCGGGTCTCCGTTCCTCTGCGCCCTGCCTGCCTGCTTCTTTCCACAGCGGAAAGAAGCAGGCAGGCAGGGCTCGGAGGAACGGAGACCCGGCGACGTTTGGGGAGGTTTGGGCGCCTCTCCAAATATCCCCAAACGTCGCCGGGTCTCCGTTCCTCTGTGCCCTGCCTGCCTGCTTCTTTCCACAGCGGAAAGAAGCAGGCAGGCAGGGGGCGGAGGAACGGAGACCCGGCGACGTTTGGGGAGGTTTGGGCGCCTCTCCAAATATCGCCGGGTCTCCGTTCCTCTGTGCCCTGCCTGCCTGCTTCTTTCCACAGCGGAAATCATAATGTATTGTATATATGACTCACTAGATAATAAACCCTGATTATTGATAAATAGTTGGTGGCTAGAATAGCATAGTGATGTTTTATCCAACTCAAGATGACTGACCAAGGACAGGGAAGACCAGGGACAAAGAGGACCACAAGTTTTTAATCTATATAAACAATATTCTTCATTCTTCCATAGAAGATCACCATCTAAACCAGTTTGTAAAGCAATCTATTCTCTCTTGCTTTCAGTGGGGAAGGAAGAAAAATCTGAGGACTTATTAGGCTAAAATGACTACTGAAAGCAGACCTCCACCATTCATCTTAATGTCTGTGAATTAGCTCAACAATTCTCTCTGTGTGCACATCAGAGATGCTTCTAAGGAAACATTCGGAAATAAATAGATGTCAAACAAAAATAATTTTGTAGGAAAATAGGAAAGGAAAGAATATTTTTGATACATAATGCTTATTTACAAATTATGTTATTTTGGAAATCATATCATTCTTGATTATATTTTTTAATACATGTGATCAAAATATTTGGGGCATAGCTTAGAATGCATTAGGTGTGTGTGGCATGTATACGTGCACATATCTATATGTATATGTATATATTACAATATTTGAATACTTCCCCAATTCTGGTTAGTTTAACATTATCAAAAATACAAGTCATAAAAGCACAGAATCATACATTTCTGATATAAAATTATAGGGTGAAAGCAATTTATCAATTAAATAATGAACTAAAATTTTAAGAATGCACAAAGAACAATTATGAACTCAATAAGCCATTCAGCCATTCAGCAAGCTTTCTCCTAAGCACAACAGACCTTTATCAAGCAGTGACTGTTCCAAGCTGATCTGAGGGGGCTGATGATTGTGATTTACATTTCCCTTAATTGTGTTGAAAGGTTAACTCCAGAAAGTGCATAACAATGAGCTAAAAAAAAGTAAATGCAATTACATCCCAGAAACAGGAGTGGTTTGCAAGAGAAAAACAACTTCAAGCTGCATTCTCTTTTTGCAGTTCACCATCTATAATACTTGAAATGTATTCTGAAATGGAACAAATAAAAACATGATTGCATCAGGAACAAACAGGTCTCCTTTTGTAAAGAAGATTCTAACACAATGGCTTGATTTACCATTCAGTTGTGGATTCAGGATAACCTACACATACTAAAGGGCTACCAAGTCTGAGCTGTAAAAAATCCATACAAACATTACATGGTAGTCAGGAGATGGTTTTAAATATCATTTTTCTAATTAATAGTTCTCCAGCTTTTTGCAAATCTGGTAGCTCGACTTATTATAAGTCATTTGCACTATGACACCATTTCGTTTAATATATATGTATTTTGGAGTGAATGAAAAGATGAATTAAAAGCTTAAAGTATGTCTTAAGTAGGATGGAGGTAGGCTGGAAAAAGACTTAAAGCACTCAGAGACAAGGATGTGAATTTTGAAATTAGATGAAAAGTAATGGCCTCGAATGATAAATGAGTGGATAATGGTCCAGAATATCCACAACAGAATAATATCTACTGAGACAAAGACCAGTTTTCTAAATACTCTGGTTGAACATGACTATGATAGTGAGAGACAGTTTGTTGTATAGGTGAAGACATTAGGCTAGAAGCCTGGAGACTATGAGTTGTAGTCTCACATTAGGTTTAGAGCCAGCTGAGTGTCCACAAGCCAGTCATGCTTCTATGTCAGTGTAGAGTCTCTTGAAGAGGCACTACAAATTCTTTTATGTTACATGCAATACTAGAAACTTCTAGGCCTGTACCATAGTTCAACTTTAAGCAACATTCTAACAATAAAGATAAAAATAATGATTAATAAAGAAGATATAACTTAACATTGGACAGCATCAACAACTCCTTAAAAACCAACCAGCTGCTCTATATATTTATACTAGCTTTACAGACTTATTGATAAGATGCTATATTTAAAAGAATTTTAATAAAACCATTGAAAGTAACTATTTTTTATTGATTGCTTTATTAAAAAGTACAAAAATGCTTTCTGTTTTTCCCACTTGCTTGTAATCTAGGAGCTTAGATAAAGCAAGGTTAGCATTCAACTTCCTATACAATGGGAAGGAAAGAAGGAAGGAAGGAAGGAAGGAAGGAAGGAAGGAAGGAAGGAAGGAAGGAAGGAAGGAAGGAAGGAAGGAAGGAAGGAAAGCTGTATCATATTTTTGAAGAAGGACTATACAATATAAGCTGAAGGAACTTGAGTGTAGTCTCAGAGTCCATATATGTTCTGCTCACCACATACAAGTAGAGCTGATGTTTGCCATCCAAATGTTTGTTAGAATAACAATATGTTCTATGTACCCCAACTACAATACTCAAATACATTTTCATATGAAGGGTGATTTGACCCAATTATATTTTTTACATATGAAAAAGTTTTACTCATTTATGTTAAAATTGATTTAACATGATGGAAAAATACATACAAATGGCAATAAGGTGTTAATATTGAAATAATTTGCACAACAAATGTTTCTTTAGTCTTATAATTCATGAACTATGTTATGTCATTGAAAGTCACTTATAAAATTAATATAGGTAGTCCTCAACTTACAACAGTTAATTTAGTGATATTTCAAAGGTTGTAAAAAAGTGACTTATGACTCTTTTTCACAATTATGACCATCATGGCATCCCCATGGCCACGTGAACAAAATTCAGACATTTTGCAACTGGTTCATATTTATGATGGTTGTAGTGTCCCACAATCATGTGATCACCTTTTGCAACCTTCTGACAAGCAAAGTCAATGAGGAAAACCAGATTCATTTAACAACCGATTTAGTGTTACTAAATCAACAACTGCAGTGATTCACTTAACAACTGTGGCAAGAAATGTCATAAAATGGAACAAAATCACTTAACAACTGTCTCACTTAGCAACAGAAATGATGGGCTAAATTGTAGTCATAAGTCGAGGATTGTCTGTACTTTCATATTTCTAATCTTTAGTTTTCATATATCACATCTCTATTCTTGCATATATTATTTTCCATAATTTGGAATGTATCAGACATTTGCTTGCTTGCTGACTATTCTTGTTTTTGTTTTGTTGGCCTATAAATCCAAGATATACAAACACATTTATCTTAGTATAGAAACCCAAACATTAAATATACTCAAGAGCAATAGAAAATTTCTTACAATGACCCAATTGTCCATCTAGCTCACATTTTAAATATCCTGATAGTCATGTCTCACAAATATTTCAAAGTGATACATGTCGATTCCAAGGCTGAATCTAGGATCAATGAACATATGTCTCATTGCTAAATTTTGCCACTTGCTTGCCTATGCAGCAGAAACCTATCTTCTGAATGTTATCAGTGCCCTCTCCAGGACCATTGTAGAATGGAAATAAAGGGACAACATATGGAGTAACTGTGAATCACATTATAACTGGTGCAGAAAATTATCTCACTGGTAAGCACTGTGTATTGCCTCTTCCACATAGCATCAGGTAGAAAGCCAAAACAGACCTACAGTCACTTCTGAAAAACCTGCAAGCTTGAGGCATTGATGTACTTTAATTTTAGCAAACAACTTGGACAAAACGAAACATAAGTGCTTATTGATGAAATCATTTAAGGTAAAATAAAATCCCCTGCTATTTACTGTCATTCTTTCTGCTGGTTCATCTTCATGGAAGTGTTCAGTCTTCCAAGGCTTTAAGGGAGATAGTGAGTTCTTAGTGATATTCTGTTAATGGGTTCCCAATAGGCTCATCAGTCAGTAGACACTCCTTTGCTCCATTTACTTTAGTGTTCTATTTTTGAATGTAGTACATCACACTGTATGAAAAAGTTATAACTGCAACAAGAATTTGGGGAAAAAATATTGCAAAGGAAAAAATTGTGAGAAATCACTGCTACCTGTTAAAGAAGCTCAGAAAAAAATCTAGTTCTTAAAAACATCAGAAAATCTTCATAATATCTCAGCAACAGATGTATTCATTTGAGAATGTAGAAACATAACTGACATTACGTATTCATTTTTTGCTGATTTCCTTGTTACTTTAGTTCTATTCTTTATTGTAAAAATTAAGAATAAAACAAAAGATAACAGAAACGCACAAGAGTTGACATATAATTATATTCTGTGAGTGTAAATGATGTGAAAAAACAAATTTCTTTTTCCTCTGCCTGTCTCCTGGAGAGAGTATATGAGATCATAATTTTGGAAAATATGTTAAAGGTACATTTTACAAATGTATAATCTTTACATACTTGTCTAAGTAAGCACCAGTATTATAAAACCATGATAAGACCAATAGCACCATTTTACAAAAGAAACCAAACATCAATAAGTGCTCTAGTTCTGAAATTCTCAGACTTGAGAAATTGCTTTTGAATCAATTAAATTTAAGATGACCTAGATCATAGTTCAAAAATATGGGCCAGAACAGCTATGTAATTTCTTAGATTTATTCTGAGCTGGATGCCAGGTGGGTAAATTCAGTAAAAGTGATTGGATTGCTATGTTGTCGTGTCAAGTGAAAAAAACCTGAACTGATCTGTCCTGAGGAAGTGGGCAGGATTTGTGTAACATAACTTAAGTCACTGCTGGTATGGATCTTGAGCATTTATGTTTGATGAAAGTCTTCAGATAGGTGACATATGGTTGGGCCAAATCAATGGTGATTGCATCTTCGGGTTAGGAGTGCATTTCTAAGAGAGGCTGTGAAAAGTGCTAGAAAAATAGATTAGTTATATACATTTGAGTCTTCATTTAGGTATCAATTGGGTTCTGACACTATATTGTTACTTATTATTCATGTTTGTGATTGATCTTTGTCAAGACCAGGAGAGGGAGAGTGTCATCTTCCTGCTGTTGCTTGACTGGGGATGTGGGATTCTTTCCTATTCAATTTCAATATAAAATTGCTTGAGAACATCATCTGTTGTCAGGCATGAAGAATCAGCACCACATCTTAAATTCCAGTTAAGCCTATACACTAGAATCTAGTTAACTAACTATCAACACTAAATTGGCACTAGATAAGTGTTAATAGAATTCAAGGGGGATAACTGGATTTGAATTACTTGTAGAAATGTAACAACTCCAGGCAAATTCTTCACATGACTCCACCCCCAGGCTCTGCCTCTTCTTGTCCTATATTGTCAACATAGCATTAACTATCATCAATATGTTCTAGACTTCAAACCTGCAGTCAAGTTTCTGTCCAGTGTCTGGAGATTTTTAGCATCTAGATGGGAAAGAAAATGTCAAAGCTTAATCCCAGCAAAATAAAATGGTGCTAGATGTGGAAGTCCAGGGAAATTCCATCTTTAGTTCTAGATGGAGTTGCAGTCCCCAATGAAGAACTAGTTGATATCATGGAGAACCTTATTGACTCCTAATTCCTACTCAAAAAGCAAAAATCAGGTAGCAGCTGTGGCAAAAAATGTCCAACATGAATATCACAACATTTCTGGAACAGAATATCCCTACCCCAATCATACGCTTCTCACTGTTATATTAGTTCAGCTCTCACTGAAGTACTGAAATACAAACTACATAGGCCTGCCTTTGAAGACATTCTGAAGTTATAACTGATCCAGAATGTAGTAGCTGGAGTAATGATGGGTAGTTTATGATCTTTTCACTAAACAATACTGCTTCAGGAATTGTTTGGTTGCTAGTTGACTTCAGAGTGCAATTCAAATTGGTTGCTGCCACTTTCAAAGAAAGTATCTGGATATTTTGGGACTCCAATTCTTTTTTCTATCCATGCAATAATGTCATATTAAAGGGTCTCACTGCTGGTTATTTCACTCAATGATTTTCATCATCAGGGCCTCAAAGAGAGGCCTATTCAATTGACTCCCTTCTTCTTTATAGCAGTACCCCTCACCTCCCTAAACGGATTGTCCCTACTTTCCTGGTTTTAGGAAAGCCAAAAAATGTAGTTTTTTCTGCATAATTTAAGGATAGGACTGTTGGGAGCTTTCCTGCTTATATGTTTGGAAGGTTAAATGAAGTAGAATTCTATCTCTGACATTAAACTGTACTTGTGTCTAGGCATGGATTATGTGGTTTATTATAAATAATGTATATTCTAACCTTATTTATGCAAATAGGATATATAATATCCTATATAATATATAATATATGAGGATCAAATAGAATGGCATTTAAGCCCAGTAAATATGCAAGTAACAAATAAAATGAAAATATTATGCCCAAGAGTGTTTTATATGTCTTGGTCCTAGAAAGGCACAATTTAATTCTAAACATGGTGGAAAATAATGTTTAGATTTGGAGGAAGAGAAATATTTTCAAAATGTAATGAGCCAAATTGAAGACTTTGGAACAATACAATATTTTTTGAGAGAAGGACAGCTATTTCAAGTCAGTATAGCTATCCTGAATATCAACAGTTAAACTCCATTTCCCAGTTTCATATATTTAAATAATTTGCATTCAGAAAATGTACCTAAAATTTACAAAACACCTTTGTTTATTGATTTTTTATTATTTAATTTTCTTCTAATGTTCAGAAAATGATTTATGCTGCAATATTTCACAGAATCATGAACAATGCACTCATTTGCTTCTAAATTGCACATCCATAATCAAATATGTTTTATAAACATTTATCCAACTTCTGGAACTTTAATTAACAAATCAGTTTGAATATTTCAGTTTTACAAGTATGAGAGCAATTTTCCCTCCTTTCAACTTAATCTATAGCATTAAATGCTCACAAGGTTCATTAATTTAAGGAATGTAAGCAGGAACTGCTTCTCATTGTGATGTGAAATCAAGCAATTGGTTTGTAAAAAGTAATTGTTTTTCTCAGTTAAATATAAGAAATTCTAGATACTCCCCAGCAAAAAAAATGAATTGGCTACACAGTAGTTGGCAGATATGAGGTTCTAGGGAATGGCTGTTCTAACTCTTCCTTTGTCTCCTTTTTATTCAGAAAAGACTTTCTCTCTCTCTTATTAATATTACTCTTTCTACTTCCAATGAATCAGGGAGATACTTGTAGGATTATCTGCTTTCAGTTCCCAAAATGGTGGATGTTATTTTAAAAAAAAAAGAAAAGAAAAAGGGGATTGCTTTCTCTTGACCAATTTTTTTTTGATTTAGCTCTATCAGAAAAGAAAGTATGATGTCAGAGTCCCATTATCACCAGAGGTACTTACTGTACATCTTAAATGCTGGATATAAGTAGAGACAGAAAAACATATGGAAGATAATTGGGACCAACAGGCAAGTTCCATGTGTTAAATGTAAGCAAAATAATAATATTATTAAATACTACATGGGGTTGATGTTTGTCATTGCTTAATGGCCTCTGTTTTGTTTTGTTGGTTTTGTTATTACAGTACTTTAGTCTGAGCTGATTGTTGATTTAAAGTTTTTTGTTGTTGTTTTTTATTT